>NC_090921.1:1500590692-1500893722 GCF_040938575.1 Ambystoma mexicanum
TCTGGGGAACAGGGCAATTGGAAAATGGGAGAGTGATAAAAAGTAGGGAAAGAAATGGGCAAAGAACAGTTAAAATAGGTGAAGGAACCCCCAAAGGAGTCGCCCACTCAAAACATGTTTATCCGTTTAATAGCGCTACATATACTCCTGGCATTTTTAACATGACAGAATAGGCATACTCAGATACAGAATGAAGGGGCTTTCAATTTAGACCAATTGGGAGCTTTTAGACGAGCATTAGCGGAACAAAAAGGGAAAATAACTTCAAAGTAGTGGGGGACGTTCATGACATGGTTAGATGAGGTGACGCACGACAAAATGATTGTACGTTTAGAGCGTTAAGTAAAGTTAATCATAGGTTGCAAGGGCATATAAAGTACATGAGATCAAGGGGGTCGCAGATAAAAGCATGTGTCTGTGCCCCCAGATAATGGTGAAGGAGAAGGTTGAGGAGGAGCAGAAAGGGCAAGACAGCGAATCTGCTGAGGATATTGTTGAATTCCTTACTAGCATTGGAGCAGCAGTTACATCAAGGCAAAGATGGCTCCATCAAGGTGCCCAGTTGCAATTACCTCAGATAGCTGAACTCTGCACCTTTAAAACCTGGTCCAAATGAACAGGAGAGTATATGCTGATCGATGTGCCTCACTCTTATGCTACTCTTAAATTTTGTCGATGACATGGGGAGGAACAGTATATGGGAGAGACCCTCGAGTCCCCCAAGCACTCCTTAGGCAAGTAATGAAAAGTAAGGGCAGCAACAGCCACACCTCATGAGCATACACATACCATGGATGCCACGTGATTTTCAATATTTGTGAAAGCAATATCTGAATACTACAGAGTGTGAGAAACCTGAGGGTATTCTCACTCCTACTCCCCTTGGATCCTCTACCCACGTGGTCTGGGAAAGGCCATTGCTTTTGGATCAAGTGAGGGAGGATCAGCTGGGTGGAGCGTTCTTGAGGATTGGTAGTGGGGTGCCTTCAGGAGAGACATGGTATCCCCCTTTACCTATTAATGACCAACCTAACCCTCCCATAACCTTTATGGGCTATTGTAAGTCAGCTCCCTTCATTTCCCCTCTTGTGACACTGACAGTACTGAGATGAGGAAGAGGCAACTGAGAGTAATGAACACTATACCATTTCCCCACTTTGGTACTGGGGTGAAGAAGATGCCTGCAATGTGTTGTGAAAGTCAGGCATGTCCGCTTAATCATGGTCAGGCAAGTCTAATTGAGAAAGCACACCTGCAACCTGTTAGATGGCTGCTGATAGTATAAAAGGAGGAGGGAAAAACAACACAGAGAGGAGCAGCAGGGAGGCCTGTGCTATCAGCAGGGAACATTGTTGGAAGAGAGGTGAGCCGCTGGAGGGAACTGCTGTGGGACAGTCTATTGTGTGCAGCATGCCGAGGCGCTGGCAATTGCAAGGAGAAGTGGTCTGAGAAAACGTGGCATGGGAGCTGGGGCTCCATGGAGCGGACTGAAGGCAGAGGAGGGAGCCGTGTGGAGAGACTGTCCCTTTCCCTTTCATCAGAAGTGCTTGTACCCCTGAGTCAATGAGCCGACACAGGAGTGCCTAAGGGGCGGGAGTTGGACCCCAGACAACAGAAGCAGAGATGGGTGATATTCTACCAGATGAGAAAACAGGGGCGTAAATGAATGCACATTGCCGTTGTTACAGAATACTTTGTATCAGAGTGGTTGTGTGTCTCAGAAGAGAACGTTTTCAAAGGTCTCCGGTTTAAAGTCAATTCTATTTTTGAATGTTGCAGAGTAAGAGAAACTTTGTATCAGGATGGTCGTGTGCCTTAAGAAGAACGTTTTCGAAAGTCTCTGAGTGCTGGGCATTTCAATTAAAGTGAAATAAACAAATATTAAACAGCGGGCTGAATGAAACTAAAGTTTAAGCCGAAGAAATGCCTATTGAATACCGAACCGAATAGAAATGTAACTATTTAACAGATCTCTGTGCTAGTTGAATCTCGAAGTGAAGGGAACTTCAGAATTAAGCAAAACTGCTGCTACTGAATACCAAAGTGAATGGAACTTTAGAATTTAAGCAAAATAATTACATGTTGAATTCTGAATTTAATGGAACTTCAAACTCAAGGAAGATTGAATCAACAGAACTTTACAAAGGGACAAAAGAAAGACACAGTGCATGGATCGAAATAAATATTGGATAAGCAGAAGCTAAAAGCAGCTCCTGGTATTGCAAGGAACTAATGGTGACAACAGTTAAGACAGACAAAAGTGATAACAGTTCAAGGGTGTTTAGTAAACTGTAAGTGCAGGGTGGAAAAACAGCTAACCTAAATCTAAGATGGGAGCAAGCATCGACCATCAAATGAAGAATAAGGCAGTCCTTGTGACGTCTTGTCAAAATAAAAAGCCTATACTAAAAAAAAAAACAATTCCCAATTCCTTGCAACTAATTACAGAAAGAGTGTGGGATAGGGTATTCAAATAAAAGACAAGGGCCTCATTGCGAGTTTGGCGGTAGCCGTGCACTAAGCTGCCGCCAAACTCGCTACCGGCACCGGCACACGTGAATGGGCCATTACCGGCACATTACGAGATGAATGGGCCGGTAATTGCCCATTTGCGGATGCCGGTATGGCCGGCCTCCCGATCCCCATTCTGCCAATTAGGGCAGAATGAGGGTCGGGAGCATGGTTGCACCGGCACCATTAATAACGGTGCCGGTGTAATCACGATTTCTGCTTGCGGGTGCCGGTCTGCACGCCTGGTCAGACCACATGTGCAGTCCGGCACCAGCAAGCAGAACTCGTAATGTGGCGGAGAGGTAACAACGGCGCTGGTAGCACTACCAGTGCCATTGTTGCCTTTCCATCACATTCGTAATGAGGCCCAAGGTGTTCAAGTAATAAGTCAGGATGTGATTGCCTTGAGGTCTTCCTTCCCCACATTTTTAGCACGGGAAAAGGTGGGACCTTGGAGCACAGCATACGTTGGAGCCTTCCCAGCATGAGCTAACAGTTCCATGTCAGCTATCTGGTTCTTCGATGGTTAAGTCTCTTCTCAATAAAAGTCTCTCGTCTTCGAGGCGTGATGCTCTCGACAAACAAACACAAATGGTCTGTTCTACGAACACTTTGGGTGATGGCTTCACCTCTGGGTCCCCCTCGTCTGGGCGCAGACCCCTCAGAAGTTGTGTTCAACACATTTTCAAGCCAATTCCTTTCTCAGCGAACTTTTGTTGATAACTTTCCACCTCTGATTCTCCTTCGGCCGGGCTCGGTCCCCAGATGATTAGAGGGACACTTCCCTCCCCCTTGTCTTGCAATACTTCTCGCTTTCACATATTTCAATGGGGCTCATTAAGGGTCCGGCAGTAACCCTGCTGGTTGTACCGGTGGGTGTTAAGATGGATTTCTGAACTCTGACCTGGTGGGCAGAGGTTCAGAATGCCAGCCTAGTTTCTTGGAACAGGGTAACCTCTGGACAAGCCAGACCAATCAAGGTAGCTATGGCAGGCGGTCAAGACTAAGTCCCAGGAGCAGTGAGGGTGACTGAAAGACCTCAAACAGCAAACAAAGCAAGGACATTTACAATTTACTCCCAGACAGGTGTTATATCAAAAATATAGACACATTTATTACAAGGCCTTTGTAACTCAGACCATAGCAAAAGAATCACAGCAATACTAAGTAGGTCAACACAACACTATCAATAAAATGCCCTCCTCACTAAAATAACCACCTTACAATCTAAAATCAACGCCAAACAAAACTGCCTCCTTACCCTTTCCCAAACCAAACCTCCATCTTCTAAGATGGCCACCCCTCCTTTACTCATACCCCATTCAGCTTTGTACCTCTCACCATCCCAGAAGTTGTTGAAAAAATCATTAGCAAGCTAAAACCCTCCAACTGCCAAGGTGACTCCTGCCCTGCACCCATCATTAAGGAATCGGCACACGATCTTGCCCCTTTCATCACCTCCTTTATCAACTCTTCTTTTCACTCTGGCATCATCCCTGACAATCTTAAGGACTCCTGGGTCATCCCCCTGCTGAAAAAACCTACTCTGGACCCTTTGATACCTTCCAACTACAGATCCATCACTATGGTCTTGTTCCTTCTAAAAGTACTAGACAGAGCAGCTTGTTTACAGATCCATAAGTACCTGGAAACTATCAATTTACTTGGTACGAGACAATCTGGCTTTAGACCGAAGCACGGGACAGAAACAGCCCTATTAGATCTCAAAACTCAAATTGAGGACTTAAAAGACAATGGCAAACTGGCTCTCCTACTTCTACTTGACCTCTCAGCAGCTTTCGATTTGGTCAATCACCAAATCCTCTGCCGTCACTTGAAATCAGCTGCCCACTTCTCTGAAAAAGCCACTAATTGGATCAGCCCTTTCCTGGACAACAGGCACATTAGAGTATTTTTACCTACCTCTTCTGCAGATCCAATCCCGGCCCCTGCGGAGTGCCACAAGGGTCTTGTGTATCACCTACACTCTACAATGTATTTACCAAACCTTTCTTTTATGTGCTTGATTATTTCGGTGTTACCTACACCAACTACGCTGATGACACCCAGATACTCATTCCCATCACCGGTGACTACATGGCCGATTCCAAAGCTCTGAATGACATATACCAAGTCATCCAAGCCTGGATGGCCCAACACAAGCTCTGTCTCAATGATGACAAGACAGAGCTTCTCATCCTGGGCACCCAACAGAGACTCAACATGCTTGACCTATCTTTCAGCACCTTCAGTATTGATGGCAATTCCATCAAAGTGTCCAAAGATACTAAAACTCTGGGAATCTATCGCGATTCTACACTTTCACTTAATAGACAAACTAATGCGGTTGTCGCTGCCTCTGCCTACACATGTAAGCTTATCACAGCCTGCCGCCCATTCCTTTCCACACAGAATTGCATTGCTCTAGCCAAGACACTGGTTATGTCCAAACTCGATTACTGCAATGGCCTTTATCAAGGAACCAACCAATGCAACCTCAACAAGCTACAGGTCATTCAAAATAATGCTGTTAGAGTGGCCCTTAATATTCCCAGAACTGCACACATCTCTGAAACAAGGAAGGGTCTACATTGGCTTTCAGTGGCCCTAAGGATGTCACTGAAATCCCTGGCCCTCACACACAAATGTGTAAACAATCAGGCCCCCATCTACTTAGCCTCTCGGTTCTCTCAGTACATACCCTTGCGGTCACTTAGATCCACCCAAGCACAGTGCCTGACCATCCCCAGATACAAACTTCAGAAAGCCGGAGGTGTAAGCTTCCCAGTTCTAGCCGCTAAACTCAGGAACTCACTGCCACTCACCATCGATCCTTACCTTCTCCAACTCTATTCAAACAAAAAGCCAAGCTCTGGCTATCCGCCACGCTTGACTAAATGCCTTTACATGCCACCTGACCTTGTCGCCTTACTACTTGACAACAACCTCTTTGCCTTTCTGCACTGCTATGTACTTTACTTAACTTGTTCTTTTGTATGATTGTTATGTAAGACTGCAACTGTACGATTGTTCTGTAAGATTGTAACTGTAACCATTGCCATATGTACCTGTTGTTCTAAGATACTCACCCGGTAACCTTCGGGTCTGGAGCGCTATACAAATAAATAAAATACAAAAAAAAAAATACAAAAACAATGTATATACAGTAGCATTGGGGTATAAGGGGTTAAGTGCATGAAATATGTCGACAACCTAGCTGGGAAGGAAACAGGCAGTGCAGGTAGTCTTTAGACCCCCTTCGACGTCAGCAACACACCTAACTAAGAGGCAGTCCAATCCCTAAGAAGAGAGGAGCCTTGTGCTCAATAGTGCATGCAATGCAAGTGCACACGGTTGTTCCAATGGGCAAAACAGGGTCTCTTTAGGGGTCTCCAGCAGCTCAGGAAGGTGGATGAGGCGATGAAGTATAAGTTCCCACTATTCAGGGAGGACCTCCACTTGAAGGCAGAGGCAGTTCCAGAGTGCGGGATGGAGTCGCTAGTTCACACTAGCAGTGGAAAGGAGAGGGACCCTCAGGGGTCACTTGTGCGTAAAAGGGGGCCCTGGTGCTAGGGGTCACTGGTTAGTGTTGGAAGTACTCACCGGTCCCAGCTGTTCTCGGACCCAAACTTCGCCAGTTCAGTCCACTTCGCTTGCAGGTTCAAACAAGACAAAAACGACGGCTCTGCGGCTTTCAGTTCCTGAGATACATTGAGGATTCCCAAACGGGACAGTGGCAAGAGAGTCACAAATGCAACATACTTGCACGAATTGTTGCTGCAGCAAGGCAACACGATAACCGCGTATGCTCCGGTCCTGGCGCACTCGTCTCACTTTTGACTTGGGAACGCCAAGTGTACAAACTTCGGTGTGAGGGTGTCGTGGAAACAGAGCTAGCAGTATACCAAGTTTCGAGGGCCTCCTTGAAACGGCAGCAGTGAGAGAGCAAAGCAACTGCGTAAGCTGGTCTGTCCACTGGTTGGCCCAGGGACACTTCCGAGAAAGCTTACTTGCAGGTTCTGATGAAGGTGCCGGGAATAGTTGGTCCCACTATTCCAATTGGTCGAAGCATCTTCGCAGACCTTCTAGGATGACCAGATGCAGAGGGGTCCCACGGGAAGACAGCGGGCTCAGGGTGCCAAACCTTCCAGCGGGTCACCAGCAGTTCCTCGACTCAACTTCGTAGATTCAGGATACTTGAATCATATCCTTTGTTCAGTGAGAACTCCAGAGATCAACATGGTATGGGTGTTTTCAGCCTCCTCTTATCCAAAGTTTCCTTCGCGCCAAAACGGAGAGGACCCAATGTAGATCTGCTCACACACACACACTCCATACGTAGACCAATCATGGACCACGGTGGTCCCAGTCATTCACAGCACTCCAGACTCTCTGGCACCCAGGATGGGTATTGGGGACAGACACCCCAGCCCACATCCTGGAGGCACACACAGAAGGCATGCAGGAGCCCGTGAAAGCCCCGGGTTGACTTGACCTGGGCAAGGGGAAGGGGCAAGATGTCCAAAGGACAGGACAAAGAACCTCTTGGCAGGAGCCTGCAAAAGCTTGGCGTTTCGCAGGAAACTGCATGTCCAAATAAGGACTGCCCCGGGTCGACTCGACTTGGGGAAGGGGCAAGATGGCCAAAGGATAGGACAAAGAACCTTGTGGCATGACTATTTTGTAGCCAGGCCACCTATTTGTGCCAAACGCGGTTAACGCGGTTAACATGGCAGAAAAGGGTTAAAAATAATGCGAAAAGATAGCTTCCACCAGCCCTGTCCATGACACATCTGCACATCTCACAAAAAGTCCATTGGGAGTATCTAGGGCCTTTGGAAAAGGACTACAGACCCAAGCACACTGTACTGGAAGGTACATTGTATACTTGTTACATGTTGCAGAAAAGTTGCAACATGGGAAAAGGTCTAAGGGAAACAAAGTCACCCAGTACTGACTGTCTTAAGGTCATGTCAGTTTCCCTATAAAAAGTGAGCGAAAGCCCAGATGAGTGCAGCTAAAGGCTGTGCTTCTCTGGCAAAGTCAGTCTATGGTGTCTAAACTGCAGCAAAAAATGTAGAGGCGTACACATGGAGGGAAAATTACATACAATTATGAAATCTTTCCTAACACTGGGTTGCCGCCGGACCTGTGAAAAATTACTGGCACCTGATTTCCCGGTACCACTGGGCTATTGCAAGTCTGGTGGCCGGGAAGTCAGGCACCGATAATTTTGTTAATCCCATTTCTCATAGAGTCCAATAGGACTCTATGCGAGTGAGGACACAGCTTTGCCTACTGTGACAGCTTTCACAAATCTCAATGTCTTTCTAAGCAGGTTTTCGGGCTTAGCGTAAGGTTAGAACCCTTCACACTTGGCGCTCGGCCACTATGATTATACAATGTCTTTGAACAAATTGTCCATGAAATCAGTATCCCAGAGTCTTGAGTTAGTTGCTAATCCAGTTAGTTTATTTTCTGGTAGTAACTTGTGCAAAGACAGCCAACACGCGTTTGAATAAAACTCTTTCTCAAGGCCAGTAGATCCTTTATAATTTCTCAAAATGGGTAATTCAGGCTTCCTGTAAGGAGTCACCTCTGATGGTGTGAATACAAATAATACAACCTGTTTCCCCCATTGGGTACAATTTTGTGTAGAGGTGTCCTGTAGAGATGCACTTCAGGTGAATATCTACTGGACACCTCTACACAAAATTGTACTACCTGAGGTGAATTTGACCTTTCTTCGCTTCTTCCCAAGGCCTACTGGTTACAATAGTCTTTACCATTGAATAATTGCTCAGAGTTTCCTGCGGAAGCACCCCCCTGTAACCTGACACCTCTGTTGCTGGTTTTCCCCTTCCTAGTATCGCTTGCTTTTCAAAGTTCAAAGTAGCCTTTGGCTTTTTTCATTCAACACATTTCGGTTTCTTATGGTCACTCCCCTCGACTAACCAGCTGTGATGAACCACTTGGCTTTCTTCCTCTTTGGAGTCAACGCTGGTACCACAGAGACAAGCGTCTCTGCCCGGCTTGCTAATCAGCAGAGGAGGGTCTTGTGTACCATTGACATCTGCTGCAACACACGTTGGCTATTGTTCACTGACTTATCATTCCCTCTGCAGAGGTTCCACTTACCTTGGTCGGAAAAGGGCAAGGTCGACTCTCTCCTTGTCATCCTCTCGGTCTGCGCCGTCTTTCTCCTCCTCTTGAACTGCCATACTGAGTTAGCTCTTATGTCATGCGGTCTGCCTTGCCTGTCCTGTGCTCTTGTGCTCCACCTTTTATCCCTGTGGGGAAGGGAAAGGACCGTCAGGTGTGTGTGATTCTGAACTATTACCTGACTTTGGCTGACCCTGGCATTGGGACACGTCAGGTAAATGGCTCTGGTGTTAGTCCGTTGTCTTTCATGTTGTGCAAATGTGTTCATGTGGAAAAGGGGGGGTAGTGTTTTGGAATATCCATGGTAGGATGGGGAGAAGGTGTTGAAAGATGGGGGATACCGCATCTTGCCCATTGGTGTCCCACTCCCAAAGGACCCACCATACAGGTGATCCTCCCTCACTGGTCCACCCCCAGGAACTTGATCCAATAGTGATGGCCGTGTCCTGGCCACCTGGATGACAGATCCTCGGGGACTAGCTAGGGAGACACCTTCAGGTTTCTCACACACCCTTTGTCCATGCGATGTAGCCACATTTGTTTCACAGGGCAACAGGGAATGAAAATCTACATTTCCCTGGTCTTTTCCTTTTCAGTGTTCCACATTGAAACACTAGGGTTGTAGGTCTAGAAACCATTGCATGACCCTAGGTTTGGAGTCTTTGCATTGGCTAATCCAAACTAGGGGTGAGTGGTCTGTAACGAGTGTGAACTTTCATCCTAATAGGTAATACCTAAGTTGGATAATGGCCCACTTGATGGCCAGGGCCTCTAACTCCAACACAGAGTAATTTTGTTCACGTTGGAACAATTTGCGGCTGGTGAACAATATGAGATGTTCTAATCCATACCAAAACTGGGATAGGACAGCTCCTAACCCCGTAGGGGAGGCATCTGTCTGTAAGACAAACTCCTTAGAGAAGTCGACTACCTTTAGGATTGGGTTCTGACACAGCGCTTACTTCAAGCTGTTATAACATATCTCATCCTCATCATTCCAATGAAGTTTCCGGGGTTTGGCATTCTTAAATGTATCTGTCAGCCGGGCTGTTTTGTCCGAATAGTTAGGGATAAATCTTTGGTAGTACCCTATTAACCCAAGAAAAGCTCTACAATCTCTTTTAGTTTTGGGAGTTGGTGTATCTAAGACAGCTTTTACCTTCTCATGTGGTGGTTTTACATTTCCGTTCCCTATGAAGAAGCCAAGATATTTTACATCTGACTGGGCCAATCTGCACTTAGCTGGATTAGCAGTAAAGCCAGTACTTCTGAGGAGTTTCATGATGGCATAAAGATGGAAGAGATGGTCCTCCCAAATCTTGCTATAAATGACGATATCGTCCATATAAGCTCCACAGAAATCAGAATAGGGTTGAAGTATTTTATCCATGAGGCATTGGAAAGTGGCTGGAGCACTATGTAGACCAAAAGGTAACACTTTAAATTGGAATAATCCTAACAGCGTTGAAAACACAGTCTTTTCCTTATCTGGTCCATAGATGGGAACTTGCCAGTATCCCTTAGTTAATTCTAGGGTAGATAGAAAGGTGGCTGCTCCGAGTTTATCAATTAGGTCATCAATGCGTGGCATAGGCTAAACATCGAAGTCTGATATGGTATTAACTTGATGGAAGTCAATACAGAATCTCCAGGAATGGTCAGGTTTAGTGACCAGCACGATAGGAGAGGACCATGGACTTGAGCATAGCTCAATAATGTTGGCTTTCAACATTTTGTTGACTTTCTCGATCGCTTACAGGCTTCTGGGAGTCGATATGGATTTAAGTGTACCACTTTACCCATAGGTGTTCTGATATAGTGGTATGTATTCTTTACTCTCCCTGGTTTTTCCCGAGAATACATTAGGAAATGAAATGACTATATCCTTTAGATCTTATTGGTGTTGAGTAGATAGCTCGGAAGGAATTACATCAAAGTTATCTATGTCTTTGGGAACCAGACAGGCTAGTACTTTGGCACGGGTGGCTGACGGGTTCTCTTTCCACTCTTTCAAGAGATTTATGTAATATAATAGAATTTTCTGTTTCCTATCCGATTGGGCTACTCTATAAGTACAGGTTCCCGTTCTTTCTACTATTTCATAAGGTCCATGCCATTTGGAGACCAGTTTGTTCTCTGAGGTTGGTAAGAGGACTAGTACCTTCTGTCCGATGGAGAATGATCTTAACTCACTTTCTAGTCCAAAGTGGCCTTTCGTTGGCTTTGAGCCTTTGCCATGTGAGTGTAAACCAAGTCTCAGACCAACTTCATATGATCTCGCATTCGGGTGGCGGTTTGCGAAATGGGAATAGGGGCCTCCTCTCATTCTTTCCAGGTTTCCCAGAGCATGTCCAGGATATCTCTCGGCTCTCTTCAATAGAGTAATTCAAAGGGAGAAAAACCTGTGGAGGCTTGGGCTTTTTTTCTCACTGCAAATAGTACCCATGGTATTATGCGGCCCCAGTCTTTCCCGTCCTTGTCTACCAGTTTTCAGAGAATTAGTTTTAAGGTCTTAGTGAATCTTTCTACCAAGCTATCGTTTTGGGGATGGTACACAGAGGTTTGCAAGGTGGTAATGTGGAGTAACTCTTTTACTTCGGCCATAAGCTTACTCATAAAATTTGATCCTTGGTCCGTTAGTGTTTCCTTGGGGAAACCGACCCTGGAGAAATATCATAGAAGATGTTTAAGGATCTGCTGGATGGTATTATTTTGAATTGGGAATGCCTTGGGATATCATGTTGCATAATCCACGATCACCAGGACATATTTCTTGCCCAATCTGGAGGTTTCTAGTGGTCCAATTATGTCCATACCAATTCTGGAAAAGGGGACTTCTATAATCAGCAACAAATTTAGAGGGGCTGGTGATGGGATGTGTATGCTCGTCTTTCGACACATTTTGCACGTTTGGATGAAAGTTTTTACATTGGCATGGGTACCTGGGCAGTAAAACCTTCCACTAATATGTGCCTGGGTTTTAGAGTGTCCTATATGCCCCCTGGAAAGGTAAGAATGCGTGATTTCTAGTACAACCTTTCGATGGCTTTTAGGTATTACCAACTGTGTTTTTACAATACCCTCTGGGGAGGTTTCTTTTCTGTAAAGCAGTCCTTGTTTTATGAAGAAAAAAGGACTCCCTTTCTCTAAGTCTTCTTCTTCTGGGATTGCTTGTAAAAACACTTCAGCGAAAACTGGATCATTTCACGGGGCTAAGGCAAAGTCGAGATAGATGGTAGGTTCCTCTCCCTTCCTTTCTTCGTTATCAATTGATTCATCGGCTCCCCCAAAGCCTAAATTACCTCTTTCTGTTTTATATAGTTCACTTTCTTTAAAGTGAGGAAATAGAGCTCTTTCCAAATCCCCTGGTCAATTTGATCTCCCCGACGTACCTTGTGATCTCACCATGTTTTTGTAAGAGAACCTTCACATCTCCCCTAAAGTCGGGATCAATAATGCCTGCCAAGATGTCTATCCCGAACTTCCACACTAGGCCAGATTTTGGGGCTAATCGAATGTAACACCCTAGAGGGGGTATCAAAACTAAGTCTGCAGGAATCATTACTATGGAAGCTACCAGGGGAATGGTAGCTTCCCTACTGCTACAGATATCAAACCCTATTGATTGCTTGGTGGCGATGGAAAGGCTAGATGCTCTCTGACTAAGTTTCTGAAATTTTAGGGTTCCCCAAACAGTTTCAATTGAGTCACATCCCACTCCTGACACAACATGTAAGGAAAATGACCTCGACAATCTTGTCTGCGGTGTGGGCCGCACACTCTTTAATCCCAACGGGATTTATCAAATATTTCAATTTTCCATTAATCCAAGTTGAACAAATATTTAATTCTTCAGTAGGGTATTTTATTCTCAAAGTATAGCGTGCTGACGTTGTTTATAAGTCAACATCATAAAGTGGCCAATGCATTTCGGACTATGTAGTCCTTCATCAGGGCCTGTAAACAACAATGTGCAGTGGTGTGAGATTACAAGGAGTATATCATCGTTCCAGTTCAGAAATATAACAAAGTTAAAAAGTACCATATTCAAGCAAATGAAAATTGTGCAAAGAGAATTACAGTAAAATCAACAGGGTACCCACGTACAACGAACATACATGTACACAAAAAGGAAGAAAAGGAGGGAAAAAAGGAGAAATACAAAAATATTCTTCATTGACCTTGCCAATAGTCATCATGTTTACATATGTTTACATATGTTCACCCAATACTGTTATGGTGCATGTGTGCACTAATGTAACTGTACACCTTCAGTGTGACCATGCATGTCGCCTGAGTGTTAGTCTGACAACTATATTGTTGTGCCTGAATTGTGGGTACCAACGTCCCAGTCATGCGAAATTTGCTAATATACATGCTTCTGACCTTACCCAGTACGCTCTGTATATATTATAATGTGTATCCTTGTAGCGTTCGTTCAAGTACGCCCATGTACCTAATTAAACATAACAAAAAATGTTTCCTTTCAGTATTCAGTACAACCATTATTCTGCGAAAACTCCGTTAACATTATTTAATACAGTAAACCTTCTGTGGCCATAGCGGACCCGTACTTGTGTAACGTACCTCTGTGTAACAGAACGCTGTATCAAGAAGCCGTCTGGCGCTGACTCATAGTGAGCCGCCGTCTGTCGCTTGACTGAAAAAATGCTGAGTGTTGCATTGAGAGTGAGGCTAGCGGTTGCGGTAACCGCCATGCGCAACATGGCAGATTAGTCCATGTGCGCCCCGCCATGTTGGTAGGGGCTGATGCGTGTATAGTTCGATCAGCTAAAAAAATAGGTGTAAGCCGTGCCTTTCAGATTAATTCTGATGTGTGTCGCGCACGTTGAACGCGGACAAGCTTAGGACGTCTCTTATAACTGTTGTTGCAATGGAAATCGAGATTCAAGTTACACGATATTTGTGATCCTGATCTATAAAGAACAGTGTTGTTCTGTTTGATCCATAATAAACATATTACAAGGTAATGCATGCAGAATGTCTACCGAACATGACCAAGAAAGTCGAACAAATGAAAAACTATTGACAAACAAAGAAGAAAATAAACAAATCAAACAAATCCTTAATACCAGTACTGTTGGTCCTGGTTAAATCATAATCACAAAATATAATTCAAATATTGAGTTAAAAAGAAAAAATGAGATCAAAACAAAGTGAAATGAAGTAAAAGAGGAGAAAAAGATATCAAAAGATCAAACAATGAAATTGTCATTCGTAGAATCCAATAAAGCTTGTACTTATGTATGCCACGTCAGGTGGTCGATTTTGGAAAATTGTCTGTCAAGAGTATTTCAGTGAATCAACACAATTTATAAGAAACAGTTCAGATCAAATTCCTCATTCATTCCTCTAGGTGACAGAGTGTCCAATCACTCTATCCAAAATGCTTCTCTTTGTTGACGTCTTCTTCTTGGGTCAATGTCTAATTGCCGATTGTCTAACACTTCTAATATCTGAAATCTCAGTTGAGCTGCAGTATGGTGCTTCTCATCAAAATGTCTGGCTACTGCTGAGTTAATATTCTTGGTACGTATGCAGGATTTATGCTCATTCATCCGGATCTTCAACTTCCGTCCGGTTTCCCCTACATACCAAAGCCCACATGGGCAACGTATACTGTAGATGCAGTTCTCAGTATTGCATGTCCCATAACATCTGAGTTGGATCTTTTCGCCTGTTTGTGGATGTGATATTGTGCTACCTTTAATGACGCTGTTACAGTTGTTGCAGTTCAGGCATGGATAAGTACCCTGTTGTTTGGGCTTCTGTTGGCTGACATTGTAACCTTTGGTATTGACCAAAAGGTCACGTAAATTACTTGATCGCTGATACGCAAACACTGGCTTGCTTTGAAATAGAGATGTTGTGCGCTCATCGCTGGTGAGTATTGGCCAATGCTTATTGATACACCTCTTAATTTGTGCACTTTGGGTAGAGAATTTTGATACATACACCATTTGTGGTGTGTCTTTCTTGGTGCTTTGCTGTAATGTGCTAGCTCTTGTTTTAGCTGACACTTTAGATAATGCAGTGTCTAATTCACCTTGACCATATCCTCGAGCTCGTAATTTTCCCAGTAGTTTATGCAATTCTTGATTGAGTTCATCCTGTTCACTTATGATTCTTTTGAGACGCAGAATTTGTCCATATGGTAAGTTCCGCAATGTATTTTGTGGATGAAAACTCATGTGGTGTAATAGGTTGTTTCTGTCTGTGGGTGTCAAACTTATAAGGGAATAGGGGTCTCAATCCCCTCTTCCGAACCACAGAAGCCAAATAGATTGACCCCTCCCACCGTGGTTGGCACGGGCGCCTGAAGACTGATATCACAGGAAGCCACGTGGCAGCCAATGGGGGGAAGATGGAGTTAGGGAAAAGGGGATGGAGTGACAAAGGAAAGGAGGGGAACATACACAAGCAAATACATACAATCCAGCGATATTCCTGAACCTGTACCTCTATTTCCTGAACACCTAACCTGACCTCCTATACCTGTAATGACCTTGTTACATACGAATCATAAGAGCTCTTTAAACTCCACTTTGCACCTCACAGAACATAAGCGGATAACTGGACTTTGAACATAACATAGGGCTTGAACATAACGTAGGACTTGGACAGTCATTTTTTGAACACACATAGATTGGCTTACAAGCTAAATGGCACAAACCAAAGGGTGTCCCTTTTTATGAAGACACGAGACACATGGCCCGTCGGGCACCATGAAGCCACAAACAATGATTTAGGAAAAAAGACACACACGAACGTGCCCTTGTACTGTGTGGACCCATGCGTGTTCTTTACATAGTCTCTATATCTTTCCCAGTGCCCAATTTTATCCGTTCAGAGCTTTATAGCATGTTTTCTCCACATGGCGTGTCTAATGCATGGCATGTATCTTAGGGCGTGTTGCCTCACACACCCACTACAGCATTGAAGTAGTCAATTAATAAACAAGTAAGCATATAGCAACTCCAGAATATGAACACTGGGATCAAAAACACTTAACTGATGGTCCGGATGCCTCACAAGGACATCCGGACCCTGAAGAGCGATGCCCGAAGCTTATGGGAGCCCGCTTCACCGCCGCGGCCCGTGGTTATTCAGCTGTTCGTGACCGTCGCGGCCCGGGGAAGCTCCAAGAGTCGTTCGGCGTCTGAGAATTTCTGCATGCCTGCTCCTAAGCTGCTGCCGCCCATGCTGAAAATCATTAATTACCTGCACCGAGGCACGGGCGGCGGCGAGTTTTAACAGTTGCTGCTAATGAGCAGCTGTTGTAGCGCGCGATAGGAGAACCACACCTTTCCCAACGCCTCATGGGAAATGTAGTTTATCGCCTCTTGCAAAGCAAGAAGCGCCGACCTGAAGCTTTCCTCAGATTCCTGACAGTACCTCCTCTCTCAGGGTCCCATCCAAGTTTTGCCTTCTCTGGATGTTGCAGATGAAATTGTCGCACCAATCTGGGTGCATGAACCGCACTAGCCGGTTCCCATGAACAATCCTCAGGTCCATATCCTACCCACTGGATGAGATACCATAAACGATTCTGTCCATCTTGAGTCCAGTATCTTCTTTACTTCATATTCTGCCTGTCCATCCTTGATAAATGCTGGGGGTCTCTGTACTCGCGTTCCCAGAGCTGCGGGTTTAAGCAAAGATACATGGAACACTGGATGTATCTTTAACGTATTAGGCAACTTTAATTTGCATGCTCCCGTAGATATAAATTTCACAATTTCATAGGGTCTAATAAACCTGGGGGCAAATTTGCGGGGTCCCTTTAAAGGCAAATTGTGTGTTGAAAGCCAGACCTTATGCCCCACTTTATACTGAGGAGCAACTCTCCTATTTCGATCTGCATATTTTTTATATTGTTCCTTAGCCTGGTCTAAATTGGCTCGTGCTTTCTGTCTGAGGTGTAGTACTACCTCTTTTCTATCTTGAAGCATAGGAATATTCTCCATATCAGGTAGATGTTCTGGTAACATATTTTGTGTGTGACCATACAAACACACATTTGGAGACATACCCAATGAAGCGTGTTCAGTGTTATTATAAGTAAACTCAGCCAACCACAAAGACTGTACCCAAGATTCACGACCCTCACTTAAATAACACCGTAAATATTGTTCCAGCGTCTGATTGACTCTCTCTGTTTGTCCATCCGTCTGTGGGTGATAACTGGTGGACAACGCACACTCCATGCCTAACATTTTACAAAAAGCACGCCAACATTTGGAAGTAAATTGAGGGCCTCTATCAGATACAATACTATGAGGTAGCCCATGTAATCTGACCACATGTTGCAAGAACAATTCCACCAATCTCCCTGCTCCTGGGATTCCTTTACAAGGTATGAAATGGGCTTGTTTAGAGAGATAATCCACCACCACCCAGATTGTGTCATACTGATCATCTGGAGGCAAATCAGTAATGAAATCTATGGATATATGTCTCCAAATCTTCTCCGGGATGGGTAGTGGCTTGAGTAACCCTGCCTTTTTTTTATGGTCTGACTTACTGCATACACATGTTTCACACTCTTGAATGTACTTAATAGAATCTTGTCTTAACCCTGTCCACCAGAAATACTTCTCCAACAACCCTTGGGTCTTGTTGCTTCTTGAATGTCCTGCTAAAGGTGAATTATGACACCAATACATCGCCTTCCTCTGCAAGGCGAGCGTCGGTAAAAACAATTTCCCTGCATAATAAGGAAGCCCATTGTGGAATGTTTCTGGGGGATTTTTTCCCCAATTCAATTTGACCTTTCCTTTCATTTCTTGTTTTACTTGTCTCAGTAATTGAGTCATTACTGCTCCTACAACCTTTTCCGCAGGAAGTATAGTCTTCACTTCGTTTACACTGCTTTCCATATTTTGCTGCCTAGATAAAGCGTCCGCCTTACAATTTTTTCTCCCTGGTCTAAAAGTGACTACAAAATTAAACTCATTAAAGTACTGTGACCATCTTAACTGCCTTGGACTTAATGTATGAGCTGTCTTGAAGTATTGTAAGTTTTTATGATCAGTGACCACTGTAACCTGATATTTGGCTCCCAACAAATAATGTTGCCACTCCAGAAATGCTGCTCTAATCGCCAATAACTCTTTATCAGTGATTGAATAGTTTTGTTCGCAGCTAGTAAGCTTGCGAGAGTAGAAAGATACTGGATGCCATACTCCTTCTTCATCCTTTTGAGACAATATTGCTCCAACAGCCACATTAGAAGCATCCGTTTCCACTTGGAAAGGTTTTTCTGGGTTAGGGTGTCTCAATACAGGAGCTGATGTAAATGCTTTCTTTAACTCTTGAAAAGCTACTTCTGCCTCTGTGTTCCAATCAAACTTAGTGGCTTTCCTCAATAATTTGGTAATGGGGGAAACGATTTGTGAAATTTTTTATATAAAGCGCCTATAAAAGTTTGCAAAACCCAAAAAGGACTGGATATCCTTAATACACTGAGGCGCTGGCCATTCCGTAACTGCTTGTACTTTTTTCTTGTCCATCACAATACCGGAGGGAGTCAAAATAAAACCAAGAAATTCCACTTGAGTGGTATGAAAGGCACATTTTTCCAGTTTTACATACAACTGATGGTCTTGTAATTTTGTTAACACTGCTCTCACATGCTCTATGTGTTGCTTTTCAGAAGAGGGATAAATTAAAATGTCATCAATATAAACTATAACAAACTGATCTAGAAACTCACTCAACACCTCCTGCATAAAGTATTGAAATGCTGCCGGAGCATTACACAAACCAAAAGGCATCACAAGATATTCAAACAAACCAAACTTAGTCCTGAAGGCTGTCTTCCACACATCCCCTTCTTTCACACGGATTAAATGGTAAGCCCCTCTCAAATCTAATTTGGTATAAACCACTGCTGTTTTTACTTGATCCAATAATACTGAAATCAAAGGCAAGGGGTACCTGTTCTTCACTGTCACCTTATTCAATGCTCTATAATCAATGCATGTCCTAAGTGTTCCCTCTTTCTTTGGGACAAAGAACAAAGGTGACGACACAGGTGAGGTGGAGTGTCTAATAAATCCCTTACTTAACATGTCATCCAGGTATTCACGTAAATGCTGGTTTTCTGTTTCAGTCAAAGCGTAGATTCTACTACAAGGTAATTTAGCCCCTGGTTCCAATTCAATTACGCAATCATAGGATCTATGGGGTGGTAACCTGTCTGCTCCCCCTTTGTCAAATACTTTAGCTAAATGTTGGTACTGATTTGGAATACTCACAGCCATTGCTCCCACCATTTGTGGTTCTGCCACCTGGTCTGCCAAATATAATGCGGGTCTCACCTCCTCCTCCATGTGACTCTCACATTCCACCCCTGCAAATACCACCTCCCGCTTAATCTACTCAATCCTGGGATTGTGTTTAAGTAACCAAGGCATGCCCAGAATGAGCCCGAATTGAGGTGCCGCTAGTAAATCAAATACAATTTCCTCTATATGTCCAGACTCACACCTCATTAGAATGGGTTTAGTTTGTTGACATATGGGTCCTGAAACCAATGGTGATCCATCCACTGATTGCACCCCCTCAACCTGAGCTTTTTCCCTTAAAGGTAAACCCAATCTTTTCGCCAATCCAATATCAATGAAATTACCGGTGGCGCCTGAGTCCACCATTGCAGACACTAGCTGCTTAGTACAGGCAAAAAGTAAAGTCACCAAAATGTACACATGTGAATTTCTTTTCCCTGTCGTATTTGCACTCCAATTGGGGAACCTATTAATTTCTGGGCCTGTCGCCTGCGTTCCCCCTAAGGCCGGCCCAGTCCTTTTCCCATCTCAACCTCGCTTCTATCCACCCCTGTTCCTTTCTTGGGAGTATTCGGGCAAGTTCTAATAAAGTGTCCTGGTTGTCCACAATAAAGGCACAAGTTATTAGCCTTCCGTTGCTCTTTTTCTGCAACAGACAAGGGCCCCCTTATTCCACGAATTTGCATAGGTTCTCCTTCTGTATTCCTGTTTCCCTTACCCCGATCCAACCTAGCAAAATACAACACTTCTGGTCTTTTCTTCTCCCCCTTGCGTTCTCCAATACGATGATCCAATCTTAGGGCTAAGTCAATCATGGCGGTACATGTACTAGGCTGAGGTTCTACTTGAGCAATAGCATCCTCAATTCCTCTTTGAGCCCTTGATAAAACAACACAGTCTGTTTATTCTCAGGCCAATCAGTTTCAATCACCAACCTGTTAAATTGGGTAACATACGAAACCAAGTCACGTGTTCCTTGTCTTAAAGCTAACAATTATTTGTCTTGAGCCAAAGACACCTCTCGGCGATCAAATAACCTACCAAACTCCACTAGAAAACTATCCCAATTATATAATAATGGATCATCCTTTTGCACCAAAGGCATAGCCCATGCTGTTGCATCTCCAGTTAAATAGGAAATAACAAATGCTGTTCTAGCTTGTGTTGTCTCAAACGCCTTAGGTTTGCACAAAAAATGAAGTCTGCATTGTGTTAAAAAGGTCATGTATTTCTTAGGGTCTCCTGTGAATCTTTCTGGTGCGGCTAATGGCACACTATTAGAGGGCTGCACAATTACAGTAGGCGGGACTCTACCCGTTTGCCCTCCCGTAGAAGTTCCAGCCCCATCCAGCGGGGTGCCTTGTGCGACCAACCCTTGTACCCGAGCTTTCAATATACTAGACTCTTGCCTAGCTTGTACCAATTCTACTTGTATGTCTTGTAGTGCTTTTAGCACATCTGCTAAAGTGGGAGGATTTGTATCCATTTGGCCTGGGTGGTTCAATTACCCCGAAATCGGGGGCAGGTAATTCTGTAAAACTTATAAGGGAATAGGGGTCTCAATCCCCTCTTCCGAACCACAGAAGCCAAATAGATTGACCCCTCCCACCGTGGTTGGCACGGGCGCCTGAAGACTGATATCACAGGAAGCCACGTGGCAGCCAATGGGGGGAAGATGGAGTTAGGGAAAAGGGGATGGAGTGACAAAGGAAAGGAGGGGAACATACACAAGCAAATACATACAATACAGCGATATTCCTGAACCTGTACTTCTATTTCCTGAACACCTAACCTGGCCCCCTATACCTATAATGACCTTGTTACATACGAATCATAAGAGCTCTTTAAACTCCACTTTGCACCTCACAGAACATAAGTGGATAACTGGACTTTGAACATAACATAGGGCTTGAACATAACATAGGACTTGGATAGTCATTTTTTGAACACACATAGATTGGCTTACAAGCTAAATGGCACAAACCAAAGGGTGTCCCTTTTTATGAAGACACGAGACACATGGCCTGTCAGGCACCATGAAGCCACAAACAATGATTTAGGAAAAAAGACACACACAAACATGCCCTTGTACTGTGTGGACCCATGCGTGTTCTTTACATAGTCTCTATATCTTTCCCAGTGCCCAATTTTATCCGTTCAGAGCTTTATAGCATGTTTTCTCCACATGGCTTGTCTAATGCATGGCATGTATCTTAGGGTGTGTTACCTCACACACCCACTACAGCGTTGAAGTAGTCAATTAATAAACAAGTAAGCATATAGCAACTCCAGAATATGAACACTGGGGTCAAAAACACTTAACTGATGGTCCGGATGCCTCACAAGGACATCCGGACCCTGAAGAGCGATGCCCGAAGCTTATGGGAGCCCGCTTCACTGCCGCGGCCCGTGGTTATTCAGCTGTTCGTCACCGTCGCGGCCCGGGGAAGCTCCAAGAGTCCTTCGGTGTCTGAGAATTTCTGCATGCCTGCTCCTAAGCTGCCGCCGCCCGTGTTGAAAATCATTAATTACCTGCACCGAGGCACGGGCGGCGGCGAGTTTTAACAGTTGCTGCTAATGAGCAGCTGTTGTAGCGCGCAATAGGAGAACTACACCTTTCCCAACGCCTCATGGGAAATGTAGTTTATCGCCTCTTGCAAAGCAAGAAGCGCCGCCCTGAAGCTTTCCCCAAATTCCTGACATTGGGTTTAGTGTACAATGAAGTTGTAATTTGCTGTTGGTTGACTTTGACCTCCACATCCAGATAATGAATATTAGGATTCCCTATTTCTGCAGTGAATTGTATGCGTGGGTCAATTTGGTTGATATATCTGAAAAATTCTTTTAATGACTCACTGGTACCTTTCCATATTCCGAAAATGTCATCTATGTATCTCAACCAAATCTTCAGTTGGTTCTTCCATTCATCTTTGTCAAGGATGTGCTCTGTCTCAAATAAATGCATGAAGGCATTGGCATATGCGGGTGCCATAGTGGCACCCATGGCTGTTCCTGACGTCTGAAGATAGAATTCATTCTCGTAAGTGAAGTAGGAATTCATGGAAATAAAGGTAAGTAGAGTTAGGATGAATTCTTTGTTAGCTCCTATATTTACTTCTCGTAGTACAAGCCATTCCACTGCTGTTTGTCCCAAGTCACTTGGTATGCTGGTGTTAAGGCTGTTTACATCTTTTGTGAATAGAATGTCATCCTCTTCTAGTTGGATCTGTTCTAGAATGTTCAGAAAATGATTACTGTCTTTAACATATGTGGTTGTTCTCTGGATAATCGGTTGCAGAAAATAATTGATGTAGGTACCCAAAGGTTGTAGTACCCCTCCTGCTGCCACTATTGGTCTTCCGGGCGGGTTGGTCAGATCTTTATGTATCTTTGGAAGTAGGTAAAAGTGTGGTGTTTTAGGTCGAAGATTCTGCAAAAACTGTTTAGTTTTGTCGGTGATCATCCCTAGGTCTTCTGCCTTTGTGAGAATTGACTCTAGGTCTTTTTGTATTCTGTTGATTGGATCCTGATATAATTTCGCGTAAATCGACTGATCGTTAAGTTGACGTAGGCTTTCTCTTTTGTAGTCCTCTGTATTTTGAATCACTAGTGCCCCTCCTTTGTCTGCTAGTCTTATGGTAATTTTCTCATCTGTATACAATTCTCTGATGATAGACATCTCTCCTCTACTTACATTTTTATGTTTCGGTGTATCAAAATGTATCTTCTTGAGGTCTGCAAGGACCATTCTCTCAAAAATATCCACTGCAGGGACCGTGATGGGAGCTACAAAGGTGCTTTTTGGTCTGAATTCGACTAATTCTGTCGGATCTTTGTCTATATAGTGATCACTTTCAATTTCTGCGAAAAATACTTTCAATTTGAGCTTGCGTGTTAGTTTATGCAATTCTTTGTGTTAAACAAATTGGTCCCATGAGTTGGTACAAATTACAAGCCTTTCTGTAATACTCTATTTTCTTGATTGCTAAGGGTTCTATTTGAGATGTTCACCACTAAGTTGTCCGAGCTTGATGTCTCGTCTGAACCCCGGGTCCTTTTCCTCTTCCCCCGCCTCGTTCTCCTCCTCCTCTGTTGCTGTCTAAAAAAGCTTGGCTGTCTCTTCTTGCTCTAGGACCGGATTCTTCTGTTCTGTCGCTGCTACCTGATGCCTGAGGTTGGTTTTGAGGGTTGTTCTCTCTGCTTGAATCTGTGTCTGAACTGCTTTGTTCAGTCTGTGGTTTCTTCAACTGTAGTGGTTGGTTCTGATATTTCTCCGCCCAAGTGTAAAGCTTGTCTTGCAAATAGTCAAACATGTCACGTCGAAATTTGCGTATCTTTCTTGCTTCTAAATCTGATTTGTAGCTCTCAAGCCGTGCGTTTATATCTGCTAAAGTATCTGCAAAAGATTCTTCATTAGTGAGTTCGGTAATCTCTTTAGCTAAATGTCGTATTTCTGTTTCCAAAGTGGACAAATTAGCTGATAGCTCCTTCATGGTCAAGAGAATCAGATCCAGTGAGCACCTATTTAGGATCTGTTCCCACTTCTTGACAAATTCTTTATTTTCCTTGCATAATGTTGGCTTAAGACCAATTCTTAGTCCCCGAGGGAAGCGTTGAGCTTTGTAATAGTGTCCAAGTGTCACTGCATGTAATTTACGATTGATTTCTCTACGAATGAGATATTCAAGTTGTTTGATCTTTTTGTTTGGGTCTGCGTTTGTTGTAGCTGAGTGTGTGTCCTTGATTAGGCCAAGAATGGTGTTGGCTTCATCTGCTGAAAACCCTAAAGTGGTGGCTCGTAAATCTGTTAACTTTTCAATATCTTCATATGACATTGCTCTATGCTCTTGTGCCTTGATTGTCAAAATGCTCTTGTGCCTTGATTGTTCAAATTGAATCTAGATGACCCTCTGCCTTCGCACCCTGCTAGTGAACTATGCTTTAAGCCTTGATTGCTAAAAATTGAACCTAAATGACCCATTGCCTTTGCACTATGTTAGGGACCTTGCTTTTGTGCCTGGATTAATCGAATCGACTTTAGGTGCCTCTTTAGACTAGACCCACGCTACCAGACACTAAATACACCACACCAGTCTACCTTGCCCAGCATTACAATGTATCTCCATGCGCTTTATACAATGTTACTGAGATTAATATTGTACATCTTGAACAGTCAATACCTAATCATGCTACCCAACCTATCAGCACTTGAGCCCGCACATAACCCATACATATTAACTGAAATGAACTCCACACCTTGCCCTGTTCTCACAAGAAACCTTAGATTACGTGCCAGGCTCGCAAGACTCCATGACCCCTTATCTAAACTAGCCCACAACAAGGTGACCAGGAATCCATCCCTACACCCTCTTCAACTGAACAGTAGACTCCACCGTGAGCCCATCCGTGACCAGAAAAGTGCGCACAAATCTATGCCACCACCCCTAAACTCAGCAGATCTAGGGACCAAGGGCCCACTAATAAATGCCCGCTCCATGGTAGCCCATGCATCAGACATTGCTGACCTGCTAAATAATGAAGACCTGGACTTCTTAGCAGTTACCGAATCTTGGCTTCACCCCACGGCAGGCCCTGCAATCATGCTAGCAGTTCCAGATGACTACATGCTATTAAGACTTGATCGCACTACCTCTAAAGATGGAGGTCTTGCTATCATAGCCAAAACTAAATTTACTATCACTATTGAATCTCCCACCAATGTTAGTTCCTGTGAATCTCTAACAGCCAAGTTAACACTATCTAGGACTCAATCCATCTCCATTCACCTGATCTACCGACCACCGGGCCCCCTAGGATCATTCGAAGAAGACCTCACAGACATCTTATCAAACAATCTTAAAAACTCCTCACAACGCATCCTACTAGGAGACTTTAACCTTGGTTTCATCGACCCTGCAGACGCCAATGCCAGTGCAATCAACAATACCCTAGAGGAACTGGGCTTCACCCAGAAGATTACCGAGCCTACCCATATCAAAGGGAGAACTCTGGACTGGTTAGCTGTGCACAACTGCCCAGACCTGGTCTCTGCCATACTCCCGCAGCCCTGGACAGATCACTATTTGATCTCGTTTACCCTAATGGCAACCCCAGCACAAGCTAACAGCATAGCTCCAGCTGTCCAATCCCGAAATAAAAAACATATCACCCCGGAAAACCTGATCCCTCTTATCACACCTACCTTGGATGCCATCCCGGATCACACTGATCCACTCACGATGGTGGACATCTACAATAAAATCATGCTCTCATCCCTTGACGCTATAGCCCCTTTGAAGCTAAAAAAGAGCAAGCCCCGGAAACACATTAACTCCTGGTTTTTGCCTCTTCTCAAAGCCCTCAGACAGGAAAAGCGACGCTGTGAAAAAATCTGGCGAGCTACCCCCTCAGAAAAAAAAAACAAAAAACTTGAGTAGTCTAGCCTCCCAATATGAAAAAGAAATTATACTGGCTAAACAATCGTCATTCAGCACGCAAATCTCACAAGCTAAATCCAACACTAGAGAGCTTTTCACAATACTTAAAGAGGTTGAATCCCCGATCTTAGTACCTGATTCGTGCATCAAAGATAAAAACTGGTGCACAGGGATTCAAAATGCCCTAGCGAACAAAATCTCCTCCCTTAAGACTAAGATAAGCACTAAAAAAGAATCTCTACTCTCCTCCACCAAGCAGAGTACCGTCTCCCACAAAAAGGTTCACCCGACTCAATCCTCCCCCCCAGCGCACTACCCCTCCTTCAACCTCCACAAAGTATACACCAAAGAGGTAGAAAATACCATTCTCACCCTCAAACCCTCAAACTGCCACAGAGACCTATGCCCCGCTCAACTGATTAAGGATGCTGCCCGTGATCTTGCACCATTTATTACCAAACTAATAAATGCGTCTTTCACATCAGGCACCGTACCTAATAATTTAAAACAGTCCTGGGTCCTCCCTCTGCTTAAAAAAACAAATTTAGACCCATCCACCCCAACTAACTACCGCCCTATTACCACAGTACCTTTCCTCCTTAAAATCATCGACAAAATAGCATACCAACAGATCCAACACTACCTTGAGCACTTCCAGCTCTTAGGCGTCCATCAATCAGGCTTCAGGCCACAACACGGAACAGAAACCACACTCATAGATCTCAAGGCACAGATAGACGAGTTGAGAGACCAGGGAAAGACAGCATTATTGCTTCTCCCTGATCTCTCTGCGGCCTTCGATCTGGTCGACCACGAGATCTTGTGCAACCACCTACAAAGAGCTGGCCACTTCTCTCAAGAAGCAACCAACTGGATCCAATCCTTCCTTAATAACCGTACGATGAGAGTCTTCTCATTATCAGCAGCAGCCGACCCTATCCCTATCACGTGCGGCGTGCCGCAAGGATCTTGCGTCTCCCCTACACTTTATAACATTTTCATGAAGCCCCTTTTTGATGATCTAGACGATCTGGGTATCACCTACACTAATTATGCCGATGATACCCAGATCCTCATCCTGTTGTCGGGGGATTATGACAAGGATTTGGCCTTCGTTAATAAAGTGTACCTCATCATCCAGGCATGGATGGCCTCACATGGTCTATGCCTGAATGATGACAAGACAGAACTTCTCATTCTAGGCTCCACACACTACCTCAACAAACTGGGCCACAAATACTCATCATTCATAATTGACGATAACAAAATCATGGTAGCTAAGGAGGTTAAAACCCTCGGATTCTATCTAGATTCCACCCTTACCTTCAACAAACAAGTGAACGCAATGGCCTCCGCCACTTCCTACACTTGCAAACTCATCAGGGCAGCCAAACCCTTTCTCTCCCCCACCAACTGCACCATCTTGGCCAGGGCGCTGATCCTGTCCAAGTTGGACTATTGCAATGCCTTATATGTAGGCTGCAACAAATATATCTCTAACAAAATCCAAATCCTCCAAAATAATGCCCTCAGAGCGGCCCTTAGTATCCCGAAGAAAGCCCATATTTCAGATTCCAGAAGATCTGTTAATTGGCTATCCACCAAGGACAAGATATTCCTTAAATCGGTGTCTCTGATTCATAAATGCCTCCACCAAGCAGCCCCCCAATACCTCATTGCCAGATTTACTAGACCTACCCTCTCCCGCCCCTCGAGAACGGCCAACACTAACCTTCTTCTGGTGCCCAGGTTCAAACGTACTACTATACTTAGAGAATAAAATACACTACTGAAGAATTAAATATTTGTTCAACTTGGATTAATGGAAAATTGAAATATTTGTTAAATCCCGTTGGAATTAAAGGGTGTGCGGCCCACACCGCAGACAAGATTGTCGAGGTCATTTTTCAGTTCACTTCTTCTGTGCTGGCACACGGTAGCACAAGTTAGTGGGCTGCACCCCAAGCAGCATTATTTTTGGATAAACTCACGCGCAACAAAGAATAACCAGCTGTGCCCGCTCGCATCCCCAGCTTTCTCCACAACATGTAAGGAACTCATGGTGACAACAGTAAAGACAGACACAAGTGATTACAGTTCAAAGTTGTTTATTAAACTGTAAGTGCAGGGTGGAAAAACGCCTAACCTAAACATAACTCTAAGATGGGAGCAAGCGTTGACCACCAAATGAAAAATAAGGCAGTCCTTGTGGCTTCTTGTCAAAATAAAAAGCCTATACTAAAAAAAAAACAATTGCCAATTTCTTAGAACTAATTACAGAAAGAATGTGGGATAGGGTATTCAAATAAAGGACAAGATGTTCAAATAATAAGTCAGGATAAAATTGCCTTTAGGTCTCGCTTCCCCATGTTTTTAGCACGGGACAAGGTGGGACTTTGGAGCACAGCACATGCTCGAGCCTTCCCAGCACAAGCTAACAGTTCTGTATCAGCTATCAGGTTCTTCGATGGTTAAGTCTCTTTTCAATTAAAGGATCTTGCCTTCGAGGCCTGATGCTCTTGACAAAAAAACACAAAAGTTCCGTTCTACGAACACTTTGGGTGATGGCTACACCTCTGGGTCCCCCTCTTCTGGGTGCAGGTTCCTCAGAAGTTGTGTTCAACAAATTTTAAAGACTGTTCCTTTCTCAGTGAACTTTGGGTGATAACTTTCCACCTCTGGATCTCCCTCAGCCAGGCTCGGACCCCAGATGATAAGGGGGACACTTCCCTTCGACTTGTCTTGCAATATTTCTCGCTTTCACAAATCTCAATGGGGCTCGTTACGGGTCTGACGGTAACCTTGCCGGTGCTACCGGCGGGTTGCCACCAGACCCGTAAAAAATGACTGGTGCCTGACTTCCCGGTGCTACCGGGCTACTCCATGTCCGCCGACCGGGAAGTCAGGCACCGGTAATTTTGTTAATCCCCATTCCCATAGAGTCCCATTGGACTCTATGGGAATGGGGACACAGAAGCACCGGCACTGTTGTTAGTGGTGACGGTGCTTCCATGCCGGCTATGCCTACCTTGACCGCTGTGCCCGGCAGGGTCAGACCTGTTGGGCACAGCGGTTCTGGCAGGCAAACCCATAGTTTGCCAATCCGGAAACAAGGGTGCCGGTGAGCTTACCAGCCCCCTTATTTCCAGACCGGCAAACTCAACATGAGGCCCAATGATTTCCTAAACAGGTTTTTGGGCTTAGCCCCTGGTTGTCGGCTTCCCTCTGCCGGGTTGAGTCTCGCCAACCTCTTCGATATACAGTTCATGTACTAATTTTCACCATGCAGGATTCACTTCCCTTAGCTTTCGCAATCATCTGCCGGTCAATGACTTTCGCCGGTACAGGGGATTTTACAAGACCCCTGTATGAACTCTTTGACCTTTCGTCACCTCTTCCCAAAGCCTTCTGGTTATGGTAGTCTTTACCGTTTGCTAAGTGCTCAGAGTTGGTGCCAGACTTCTCTGTTGCTGGTTTTCCCCTTCCTAGTATCGCTTGCTTTTCATTGTCCATTTTAGCCTTTGGCTACTTTTCGTTCAACACAGTTCGGTTTCTTATCGACACTCCCGTCGACTCAACGGCTGTGATGGACAAGCTTAGCTTTATTCCTCCTTGGAGTCAAGGCTGGTACCACAGAGACAGGCGTCTCTCCCCGGCTTGGTAATCAGCAGAGGAGTGTTTCGTGTAACGTTGACATATGCTGCAACACACCTTGGCTATTGTTTGCGGACTTATCATTTCCTCTGTGGAGGTTACACGGGCCTTGGTTGTAAAGGGCAAGGTCGACTCTCTCCTTGTCACCCTCTCGGTCTGCGCTGTCTTTCTCCTCCTTTTGAACTGCAGTGATGAGTTAGCTCTTACCATGTGCGGTTGGCCTTGCTCGTCCTGTGCTCTTGTGCTCCACCTTTTATCCCTGTGGGGAAGGGAGAGGGCCGTCAGGTGTGTGTGATTCTGGTCTATTGCCTGACTTGGCTTGACCCTGGTATTGGGACACATCAGATAAATGTCTCTGGTGTTAGTCCGTTGTCTTTCGTGCTGTGCAAAAGTGTTTGTGTGGAAAAAGGGATTGGGCAGTGCTTTAGAATATCCTATGTGGTAGGATGGTGAAAAGGTGTTGAAAGAACAGGGGATACCGCATCTCACACATCAGTGTCCCACGCCCACTACCCAAGGACCGCCCATCCAGGTGATCAGGTGATCCTCCCTCACTGGTCCACCCTGAGGAACTGGATCCAATAGCGATGGCCGTGTCCTGTCCACCTGGATGACAGATCCCCGGGACTAGCTAGGGAGACACCTTCAGGTTTCTGACAGTATCCAGCATTAACCAGTGACCAGAAACTTCCGCTGGGAAAGGAGGAGCTAGCACATAGCGTTCCACAAATCTAACTGCCACATAAGATGCAAACCTATCATTTTGTCCATAATTTATGACTCCTTATGCTTTAAAGGTTGTGTGGATGTGTCCTAATGTCCATTTTCAGATTGTCCCAAATGCACAGAGTAATATTCATATAGGTGTGTTTGTCTGGCATCAGTTGGCCTGGGGAGCCAAAAGTAGCTCTTGGTAACTGTTTGCGTCTATCTAAGCAGGCTCTTTTAGGCCACAAGCAGGAGCTAAATAGCGCCCCTCAATTTCGAACTTGGCAGTGAATATCAAATGAACAGAAAGCTTCAAAAGCCTGAATATATCTTGAAGTTAATCCTATTACATGAATAATGGAATTAAAGTGTATGGGCCAAGGAAATAGAGAAGGTAACCAAGAGATGAAAGACCTGGGGACGGGAACCCTGAGACTTGAGGAGCTGTATTTGTTGTCTTCAGCAAGGAGCCTCAAGACCCTCTTGTGTTTGAATTGTGTTGCCTGAAACTTGGGGAAGGGAGCTGAAAGAAAGCTGCGAGCTGAAAGAAACTCTGAACACTAATTTTAAACACTGTTTCTTTGGTTGCGGACATCCCTACACATTGTTTAGCTTCAGTTTTGAGGGTTACGATAGGTTTTGGACACAGAGTGCTTCATTACGACTTTGGAGGCAGCCATGCCCTTAATGAGGGCATGGCTGCCTCCAGAATCGTGTCCGGGTCAGGGTTCCCTGAGTTTCCTAGTTTGGAGGGCCTGGTATTTCCTCCTTCAGGGAACCCAGGCCTGGTCCTTCCCCATTCCCCTTTGAGCCCCCGTAGTCCTCAATGGGAATAGGGAGGGAGCCAACAACTGGCCCATTTTCCACCAGGACCAGGTACCTATGTTATAAATCTGAATGAGGAAGAATTAAGAATCTCTCTTGTACTCTCTTGGGGAGATTAATTGAAACATATCCTTCTGAATGTTTCAGATGACCCAAAAGAAATTGAACAGGCTATTTGGTGGGCAGATTAAGATATGAGGCCTTGGTAAATTCTGATAGACAAGGGTCGGTGAGAGATGTCCCACAGGTGAAGATCGGGAAAAACATGTCAGAGGATTCTTGTAAGTTAACATCTAAACTTAAAGAACGCTTACCTATCCATCTTCCCCTAATCACCACAACCATGAAATAAAAAGGTTTCTTTTTTAAGGAACAACAACAAGGCAAAGGGTATACTTTGAGAATCAACTCCCTTCTTGACCCTTACAAACAATGTTATTCATGTAAAAGGTGTTGGCCTTTGAAAAGACCTAGTCCAAGGATGGATGACAGTCCTTCTTACTCTTTTCCTATAGATCATCGAAGGCAGGGGAAAGAAAGAATTGAAGTAGGAGGAGATAAAACTCATACAACAAGTATTGTAGAAATCTCAGAGGGAAACTGTCATGAACTCAGGGAGAAATGAAGATGTGACCCTGTTTGGCAGTCTTCACTCTCAAACGGTTCAACAGTAGTATTGAAAACCTTCCCCCCAAGATAAAACACACCTGACAGGCCAGGGCCTTGGATGAAAAGTCAGGAGCAGCAACAGAGCTGGGGGGCGGGGGGAAGGTAAGTTCACAAGATCAATATCATAAACACTGGATATTGGAAGTTAACCGCAACCCCCCCTCAGCAACCCAACTCTTACCTGCAATGAAGATGAAGATGAGAAAAGCAGTGAACCTACTTGACTGTGAAGGTACTGGTGTTAGAGAGAGGAGACTGGTGCAAAAAAGTTGATCCAAGTGATATAGTCCCAACAACCTAACCGAACAGCACGAGGGCGCAGCTATTAGTGTCCACATAAATCCACAGTAAGCAGCAGAGCGTCCATATGAATCCCCAGTGAGCAGCAGAGCGTCCATAAGAATCCACCAATAGGAACTGTATTTTAGATGACACAGAGATGTTTCAGCAGAGCGTCCAGGTGTCACCAAAAAGAAGAAGAAAGGTTTGGGGGTGCACAAGGAACTGAGACAGCAAAGCGTCCAAAAGGAGGTGTTATTGTGTACATGTGATATTTAACAGCAGGTAACAAAGCGAGCACAGAAGTGAGGAAGAAAGCAACAGGTCTGCGGTCAAAACCAGAAACAATCGCCCGCGCAACTCCAAGCAACGATGTCGGGGCACAACAGACTTGAAGTTTTGTAGCCGAGCGGAGATTCAGTTTAGGGCTAGCACAATGAGCAACATCATGGATGGGCAAGGATTCAGCAACCAGGTGAGCGATTGGGGGGAGGGACCAAGCGTCAGAAACCAGGAACGAAGTGAATGCAGAGTAATCCGAAAAACAGTCCAAGGTCGGGATAACGGAGGTAATGTAGACAAACAAAGCGCAATTTAACAGGACGAGTCTCACACTTAAGGAGCACTCGAGAAGTGTTCTCTTGCCATACTTACGGTTACCTATTGAGGATGATGGGAGGCACGGCGCGTGTGGATCACGTGACTCCCTTTGGACCGGGTACGCTGGGAGATGTAGTTTCCCGGGTACCGACGTACTGAAAGACGCCAAGAAAATTTCCAGGCGTTTGTGGCAGAGTGGATAAACAATGTAGTCGGACACGGGTCATGACAGTACCCCCCCGCAAAGGTGTTCCATGCCAGGCACCATATAAGCGCTTCGACCAGAAGAGATGCAAAAGGCAGGGAGTATGAAAGTTTGAGGTAGGCTCCCAGGTCCTCTCTTCTGGGCCGTAGCCCTTCCAATCCACCAGGTAATACTGCACACCACAGCGAAGCCAGGTGTCAAGAATAGTCGAACTTTGTACTCGACTTCGCCTTGAACCACGATAGGGGCAGGGGCTGTAGGAAGCCAAGTACCGGGCACATAAGGGCGTAGTAAGGAAACATGGAACACAGGGTGTATCCGCCATCGTGCCTAGATGTCCAAATGGACGGTTACAGGATTAAGTGCTTTCCGAACCTTATAAGGACCCACATAACAGGGCAGTAATTTACGCTTCCCTTTGATGGACAAGTGTTTTGTAGAAAGTCAGACGCTGTCACCAGACTGATAAACGATAAACTGGGAACAATGTTTATTGGCCTGCTTCTTAGCCCAGGACTGGGCAGCATGTAAATGACCAGTAACTGAGGAACGGACTGCTATCAATGAGTCTCGTAAGGACTTGGCTGCAGGAACTTGTTCCAAAGACGGTAGGACAGGTGGAAGGATCCTAGGGTTTTGTCCATACATAGCATAGAAAGGTGAACAGCCTACGGAGGAAGGCCTGGAGTTGTTGTATGCAAACTCGGCGGCCCCCAAGACCGACAACCAATTGGATTGGTGTTGAAGGCACAAACAATGAAGGAACTGCTCCATGGTAGCATTGGTGCGTTCTGTTTGGCCATCGGTCTGGGGATGGTACGCAGATGAAAGATGTGCATCAATACCCAAGGAGCTTGTTAAGGCACGCCAGGAACGTGAAGTAAACTGAGAACCGCGGTCTGAGATCATCACGGTAGGAAGCCCAAAATAACGTACCACGTGATCAAAGAACAAGACTGCTAACAGGGTGGCTGATAGTATGCCACGACATGGGATGAAGTGTGCCATTTTTGTAAAGACATCTACCACCACCAGTATGGCTGACATGTCGTCAACCACTGGTAGGTCCACCACGAAATCAAGGGTCACTGTGTGCCAGGGATGACCAGCGGGTAGATACAACTGTAAAGGTGGTCCCAGACATGACCTCCACCCCTGCCCCTCCTTTTCGAGGTACCAGGAAGGTACTCGCCAAGGTACGTGTCTATGAAGAGCACATGAACCAACAGAGAGTTGCACTAGGACTCTGCCGAGTGTACATTAGAAGATCCATACCTGTTGAAGCGCCCATAACCAGACAACCTTGGGCGGCACGGTACCCTATCAGACAGCCATACCAGCCGATGATACGAAATCAGGAGTACCTACATACAGTCCACGAAGAAACCCCAAGAGCCTTAATGGAGGGCCAATGGAAATGACAATGGCCCGAACCAACACGCAAGTAAGACACGTTAGAACAAGCTGTTATGCAAATCAGTGTAACAAACACAGGAAGGAGACCATGCTAAAAATAAGGAAACGTGTTACTAGACATGATGAGAACAACCGACCTGTCAAACGTGTGTAAATAAGCTTGGAATGCAAGAAGCTAAGAAAACGATACTGCTTGCAATGCTTAGTAGAATATTAGAAGCGGCATGCGCCAACTATATAGCTACCTCAAGAGGCACGTTATACGAGTGCTACTCCATTTTATAAAGCATAAATGGGCCCAAGTTCCCAGAGACCTGGCAAGCCAAGTTTCACATCTCAGCCAGAATAGAGAGCAAGAGCGGAATCGAAACTTAACAGAGAGCGGCTCGTGCCTGGGAAATTGAGGTCACCCAGAGAAGGGAGGAGAGCATCAACTCGCAAGAACCAAACTTCAGAGCATACCAGCTCACCCGTGAAGGTCAAGATAAGAGATACCCAGGCAGGTGGTAGGGCCGAAGCAGAATTAAATACAATAAAAGCTGGAAAATGAAGCAGAATCATGGTGAACAGACACGTGACCCGCCGGGGGCGAAGAGGTACCATCGACTGATGTCATCCAGAACCCAGGATGCCGTAACTTTTCCCGATAAGAGACTACAATCTTGAGGCCAAACCCAGCCAACTAATTGACACATAGCCCTAAGATACTGATTGATGGAAGGAGGCAGGGTGAAACTTGGTACACCAGGCCCATGGGTGTCCATTCTGCATGCTGCTAATTAAAATGTGGATTTATGTCTAGGGGTGTAACCTACCCAATCACAATGGACCAAGTTATCTGGAGTCCTATAGATAGTAGAACCAATGAGACGTCGTACTTGTAGTGACGTCAATCACGTGTGATGTAGTGGGATGGGCATAGACGCCCACCCGATAAGAGCTATCCAATCCGCATGCCCCATTATCATATACAGATATAGTACCTATACATAACTTACCTTTCCTAACCAATTATATTGCATGTCGAGTTTTGTAGAGTTAGACGTCAATGATGACGAATATTGCCTTTAAGAATTACTGTTCAACTGAAGTTTGAGGAAGTCAGAGCGAGACAGGTGATCGCAATGATGCTGATTCCATTTGTTTCCCTGTTTGATGTACTTGTCATTAAACGGACTTCCCTTTGCCAACCTACTGAGTCCTTGTTATTGAGTCGTGTCGGAGTAAGTGAATCCTGCACCACCATCCCTCACATGGTGCAGCTATCTTGTCTTACAAGTTCTAGAGGGTGAGCGCTGACCTATGGGCCCGTCAGTGGATTCCTCTCCTCCAGAACACTTGGTAGCGTGAGGATGGTTTCAGCCATCGATTATAGATTATCGATTGATATAGTTATAAGACACCCTTAGACTGACGGCACAAAGTAACTCTAGGCCTTCGGTAAGATCACAAGTCCTTTCGCCATTCCGGCTGAATAGACTGAGAAGCTCCCCGTGGACAATGATAGAGTACAAATTTCAAAAATCTGCAGTGGGTCTGAAGGAACCCGCCTTTCCAAGCATAACCCTTCTCATTCCCATGGGCAGCGGATCGGACGAAAGCCTTAAAAGCAGGAAGAGGAAGGGGCAGTGATCCCGAATTTCCAGAGAGGAAACGATGCGATTGGTGAGTGAAGCAATAAAACTCGTTACTTTGGCAAATGTTGTGTAGGCATTAGAGCCAGTAAGGGAAAGGTAACGGTGGGCGGCGGAGAAAAAATAAAGTAGTTAGGAGTAGAGAAGACTGTATATATATAAGGGGTTAATGACTCGAGCATAAGAAATAAAGAGCTGATAACTGGGGGGCACCTGAGAAAAAACGTAAGGATTACCAGGGTGGCACCTGAGAAAAAAACGTAAGGATTCGCCTTGTTCCTGCACCTTAAAGAGTGGTCAGAACGTATGTGAACCCAGAGCCCACAGTGGGGGGACAATTTAAAGACGGCATCAAAGGGGTTCGTTCACATCCCATGATGGGGTATTGATTAGAAAGCAGGTATACGTATGACCAGCTGGGGTCTGTCTAGTCTGTCAAACGTCTGTCATATGTGTTCTGTTGTGTCTCAAATGTAAAATAATTGTATTGGTGATTGTTTTAAATGCATTTTGGCTTTACGCGGTTCTGTAACTAAGAGGGAATCGCCACTGAATTGATGAGTTTTGAGTAAATTGTTGGTATAAAATTTGGTGGGAAAAGATTGGATTGGAGCTTGCGTATTTGGTGCTCGCTCATACTGGTGAAGGATTAAAGAACTGTATGAATACTGGTAGTGACAAAATCAGAAATGGAGGAAGTTACCCCACTTACACATTTATGCAAACAGTTGCCCAAGCATGCACCAAAGCTGAAGAAATACAGCCAAGAGTGGGTTAAGGGTACAGCAAATAAAATGTTTATGCCGTGGCCCAGAACGGGTCACTCTCTAAGGCTGTTTTGCAGCATATGACTACCTTCCTACACGCCACATATACTGGCAAGAAGCTAGAGACACGTCTTGCCGTCCTCGAACTTTGGAAAATGTTTGAGCAGACGAAGGAGGAAGAACCACACGCAGATTCAAGATTAAATGTATGTACAGATGGGGGTGAGACGCCTACCGCGCCACCTGCCCCGCACAGCAACCCGGCATATGAGTCGCCTATGTATAGTAGTGACGACATCAAAGAAAAAGAGCAGAAAGTAATCTTGCCTCCGAAGTCCCAAGGGACAAGGAGAGACGCAGTGATGAAGGAAAGGAACAGGCACAGAGTAGTGCATCTCTCGAGAAAGAGAGAGAGGGAAAGAAGCGGAAAGGAGGTGATGAGGTAGCATTCGCAAAAGACGAATGGATGGGCGGACAGATACTATTGAAATTAGATGGAAAAGGAACTGATGATGTGAAGACGAGGGAACGGGCTGACGAGGCGCAGAGAAAGGAAAAAGAGAAAGAAAAAGAAATGAGAAACGAGAGGGTATGAAAGAAGTAGTAAGTAAGTTAAGGCGAGAACAACTAGATCGCGAAGAGCAAGGAATACCATTCAGTCGCACGCAGTGCGCAGCCTATGAAAAGTACAGGCAGAACATGCTAAAGTTAGAGGAAGAAAGGAGAGTGCACTAAAGGAAAGTCAAGAAGCCAGAAGACGGGGAGAGTAGAAGAGCAAGGGAACGTAGAAATGAAGAGATGAGGGAAGTAGGTAAGGCTAGAGAAGAAGCAAAGAAGCGAAAAGAAATAGATGAGGAAGCAGAACGTAAGCGCAGACAGAGGGCACGAGATCTAGAATATTTGCAACAGGAAGTTAAAAAACCTGATCCTGTTATAGAATGGGAAGACATAGACAAATTCTTTCCTGCAAGCGATGCGGTACCAGGTACAAGCGGGACAAATATTGAGGATGACTTTGACACCAGAAGCATCGGGGAAACGATTGATAAAATCTATGACGAGATGGGGTTGGAACTAATTTACCAAGGGGGAAGGGAAGATGAGCGCTTAGAAAGCACTCAGCTATATGATACTGAGGATGTCACCCGAAGTAGTGGGAGCAGGGGACTGTCCCTAGACAGGCTGGATATTGGGCAGAACGAAGAAGATGCAAGAAGTTGTGTAATCTGGGAGTATTCAGGATCTGACTCCAGTGGGGAAACGGAGGATGGGGCACATGAAGAAGGGAGACGGTGTGAAAAAAGGCTCCAAGGGGACCGAGAGGTACGATGGCCGGACGCTAGTGGGTCCACAAGTAGGGCACCAAAGTCCGCTGGACAGTCCAGCCGACATAAAGAAACACCCCACGGTCAGAGGGGGGAGTCAGCACCTGCCTATGCAAACAGGTTAAGGGCATTGCCAGGTAGACAGCAAGGCGGGAATGCCACCCCGGTGATAGACCGGAGAGCTACGGGGAAAGAGAAGGAGGACTGTGTATTCCAATTCCTGTTACTAGAAAAAGGGGGAGTTAGACCACAATATATTCCATGGCCACACATGGACCGGGAAAACCTAAAAAATAAGCTCCCAATGCTGACGTCGGGGGCTGGGAAGTGGATACATGAGTTAGAGAAAATGACAGGGGGTGTCACCCTACCCATTGGGGACATTAAGGGCCTCCTTATTGCTATACTTGGCGAAAGGGCAGACGATGTGTGGAAAAGGGCGGGGTACCCTAGGGTAACCATAACTAACACCTCCCATGACAGAGCGCCATTTAATAACTGTAGAGCAGCAGTGTGGAAAGCGCTGCGTACGCTATATCCAGACACGTCTGATATGGGAGCTATAATGACTCGAAAAATGAAAGAGTCAGAGGATCCGTTGACTTATATCCAGAATTTTCAAGACCCGTGGGTGCTCGAAACGCATGAGTCTTGGATGAAATCTATCCCTGTATTCTACCATATATTGTGCCAAGGGTTACCAGAGGCGGTGCAAAAACAGCTTAAGAAATTGGTAGGAATAGAAGCTAAGCCATGGGCCGAAATACAGTTGACAATTGCACACTATTGCAGATTGTTGCAAGAAAAGAATCGGAAAAAGGAGGCAACTCGTAAGGGAGAGGAGGCAAAGCTGGTGCAAAAGAAGATCTCGAAGTATGCTCTCGAGGGAGCCATGCTCACCAGCCCAGCCGAGCCAAGTGCACCGCATGCGACCAACCCATCGCAGAATAATCAGGGTAACGCAGGATTTTACCCAAGAGGAAGGGGTTTTGGAGGAAGAGGTTGGCAAAATAATCAGGGAGGGTTTCGAGGTAACCAAGGAGGTTTTCAGAATGTACAAGGTGGCTTCCAGAACGCACAGATGGGTGGTCCAGCTTTGCCAGATGGACAAATGGCCCGACCACCGCCGGTGTGTTGGTTGTGTGGAGTGACATGACATGTGGCGCGCGTGTGCAGAAGCCAAGGCATGTGGCAAAGTAGCCAAGGAATGGGGGCAGGCATGATGAATCAACCTGCCATCCCGCAACAGGGCAGTGCACAAAATTATACCGTACAGCAGCAGGCGGCAGGCTTGCAGCAAGGTGCACAGCAAGTGGTTCAACCACCGAACATGGGGAATTTGCCACAGGGACAACCCCAGCAGGCAACACCGCAAATGGCTCAGGGCGCTAATCCCGGAGGGGGAATTAACCCTTGAAATGGGGGAAACCCACAAGTGTACAGTGGACCGAACCTGTATATGAAATAGGACAGCTCACGGGGAACTCTGATGTGCCCTATCCTATCAGTGACACCAGACCCTAATAGGGAACCTAGGGTGAATGTCGCCATAGGGGGGAAAGAATTTTCCTTCTTAGTTGACACGGGTGCAACGCGCTCGTGCATAAGAGAGGGCAAATTTTCCTTGTCCGGCGAGGCTATAGACCCCCAGAGTTTCACTGGAGCTCATAGTATAGTTCCCTTTACAGATGCACTCCCAGTCTCAGTGGGAGAGCGCGTAATGAATGTACCCCTATTATATTCACGTCAGACCCCAGTAAACTTTCTGGGTCGGGACCTGATGACTAAATTAAACATGATCATCTTGTTTACCGAGAATGGTATAGTATGCTCCACCCCAGAAATGCATTATTCAAACGTGTGCGAAATGATCAGAGCATACACAGGACGTGTAGCAATGAAGGCTATACCGCTAGAACCAGAAGTTTTCGCATATGCCATGCGGGTGCTTATGGCGGGATTGTCAGGCCTCGCAGACAAACCTATGAGAATCCCTGATGAGTTTCTATTTAGACCAAGAATACCCATGCATGAAGAGGAGGGACAAGTATTCCCCTTAATGATACAATCTGCCACAGTTCGAGGGAAAGTGGTATTGGTTGAAGGATATGAAGATGAAGGCAGACAATGGTGTGCGATTATCGCCATCGAAGAAGGGTATCGAGTGACTGACATTACCGATGATGATCTGTCTGAAGAACACCCTGACCTAGAAGAGACAAGGGTGGAAGTGAGTCTCATATTTTGGGTCAAAATGATCAAACGAGAGGGGCCACAGAGAATGATGTTGGCACTAATACGTCCAGAATACTTTGACGACGACATGGCCCAAGTGCCTGCCGCAGTGTGGACTACGAGGGCCTATGATGTAGGTCTCCTGAAAGGGGCAGGTGAAGTGAAAATCAAGCTGAAACCGGGAGCAATTTTACCGCGTGTTCGAATATCCCATGTCCAGGGAGGCTGATGAAGGGATCGCGAAGACAATTTCCGCCATGATGGAGCAAGGCATCCTAGTGACGTCAGAATCACCTTGCAACACAATGATTTACCCTGTCAAGAAATCGAAGGGTGGGTCTTGGTGTTTAATCCACGATTTAAGAGCATTCAACGATATTGTTGAAGCCGAGTTCCCTCTAGTCCCAAATCCCTCTACAATTCTATGCAAAATATTTCACGGTGATCGATTTGAAAAATGCGTTTTTCTCGATTCCGTTGCACCATGACTCACAAGACCTGACGTCATTCACTTTCAGACAAATGCGCCTGGAAAGCACAAGGTTACCACAGGGGTACTGTGAGTCTCCGTCTATTTTCAACAGAGTCCTGCACATGGACCTAAGCAATATTCCGGTGGACAGTGTTCTGTTGCAGTATGTGGATGACATTCTGATCTGTAGCACTACTGAAGAGCAATGCAGGCTCGATTCATTCCAACTATTGACTATACTGGCTGAGAAGGAATATAAAGTTGACAAGGATAAGTTGCAATACTGTCAACAGGAGGTGTTGTACATAGGGTAACTGATCTCTCATGAGGGGAAAAAGTAACCCCAGAAAGGGCTGAAGACATCATGAACACGGCCAAGCCGCGCACAATAAAACAAATGCAAAGCTTTTGAGGCCTGTGCAATTACATCAGAGCATGGGTCTTTGACTACAGCTCATACACCAAGCCCTTGCTTAAGGCCCTAAAGAAGGCCCATGCGACAAGGGAAGATATCGAATGGACTGCGGCGATGGAAAAGGGGTCCACAGAGCTCAAGGGGGCAATTTGTAAGGCCCCAGTTCTCGGGATTCCTAATTATGCAGAGGAATTCTACCTGTTCTCACATACCGATGGTAATTTTATGATGGCAGTGCTCGCGCAGCGAACCTCGCTGGGGTACAAGCCCCTAGCATATTACAGCGGGAATCTGGACCCAGTCATGAAGGGCCACTTCCAATGCGAACAAAACCTAGCTGCTGCCGCATTTGCTATCAAAAAGGCATCATCCATTGTGATGGGGTGCTCCATGACATTGTATGTTGAGCACTCACTGTTCGCCATACTAGAGAAGCCAAAGGGCACACTGACATCTCAAAGAGCATCCGCCTATGAGGTGATTATCTCCAACCCATCGATCAAAATAGTGCGATGTAAAACTGTGAATCCAGCTAGGTTCATAGCAGAGCCAGTCACAGAGGGAGAACCTATACAAGACTGTGCAAACTATGAGGAATTCTATGTTGAGATCCCAGGGTAAAAGAAAATGCCCTGGCAAGTGGAGAGATCATCTTTATTGACAAGTCTTCGAGAATCGACCAAGAAGACGGACAAAGGTATACAGGCGTGGCTGTGGTAAAACACCTAGCAAATGGAGAGTTTCAAGTACTCGTTAGCGCACGAATACCATCTCATTATTCGGCACAGGCTGCAGAACTATTGGCACTGATACTCGCCATTGAGAATCATGCAGACCTCGAAGTAACGGTGTACAGTGACTCCGCCTATGTGACGTCCACCGTACATGCAGGTCTGGTGCTCTGGAAAAGGAGGGGCTACCTTCGAGCAGATGGCACGCCAGTGCAACATGCAGCCCTATTGGACAGGCTGATAAAAGCACTACAGCTCCCAGTGGGCATAGCGGTCGAGAAATGCGCCGCTCATAACAAGGGGATGGATTTCGTGTCACGTGGAAACCATGAAGTGGACACGGAAGCCAAACGTATGGCATCCAAGAATGAAACAATCATGGACGTGGAGGTGGCACGTACCCATGAGTGGATGATGGTGGCGCGAGCCACACCAGAACCCTATAGCAATATGGGGCAGACTCAGCTAATGGAGCTCCAGGGGGAGGCACCTCAAGAGGAGAAAAATCTGTGGAAACGTTGAGGGTGTTCTATAAACCCCTCTGACGGATTATGGAGGCAAGACAGCACTGGTAAACCAGTAATGCCTGTCGCCCTCCTAAAGGTAGCGCTAGAACAACTTCACTACCTCATACACATGTCAAAAGAAACCCTAGCTGCAACGCTCGCGGAAGACTGGTTCACACCGAATTTAGCGTAGCACATAGCATTTTTTATGGTGAACTGCATTATCTGCCAGCAATTCACCGCTGGGCACACATTAAAAGTAGTGAGAGGAATCATTCCCAGACCAAATGGACTATTCCAGCACTTGAATATCGACTACGTCAACATGATTCAAGTGTGCAACGGGTACAGGGATTTAATTGTGGTGTGTGTCCATTCTCTAGATGGATAGAGGCAGGCCCCTGTACACACCCCGACGCTACCTGTGCTGCCAAGTTCCTGGTAAGGGAAGTGTTCCTTAGATGGGGTGTGTGTGAGGTAATGAGATCAGATAATGGGGCCCACTTTGTAAATTCAGTCTTCGAACAGATTAGTTTGTTGCTTCGTATAAAGCACAAGTTCTCGTCTGCGTATCATCCTGAGGGGAATGGGATATGTGAATGGATCAAGGGCTTGCTTAAGGAGAGGATAGCCAAGTTGAAGCTCACATTAAAGAAGGGATGGCAGCACTGTCTACCATTGGCATTGTATGCACTTTGGAACCAACCCGGCTCCGACCATCATCACACTCCGTACGAGATAGTTACAGGCAGAAGGATGAGGACCCCTCTTGCCCCCCGAGATAGAGCTAGATGTGATGCCCAGCCAACTAGGGAGGTTCTGGGAACAGAGATGCAAGACTATCTTAACTGTATGACATCCAGTGCCTCTGTCATTACAGACCAGCTGCAGCGATGGCAAAAAGGGGACAGCACAGCACAAAACACAACAGGAAGTACTGAAGCAGGTACAGCTCAAATCCTTTGTGCGCCCCTCGTTTTCCCTGGTGATGCAGTATTGGTGAGAAACCACACAAGAAAAAGGTGGGAAGAGCCCCTTCATCGTAGAGGACTGAACCCCGTCCGCTGTCAAGCAAAAGCATGGATCTTCCTAAATTACATTAAACCCTTGATAGGAGTGATCCCTCTGGCTGCATCCAGCTGTGAAAAATCTACAGACAACAGGGAAGAGCCTCAGCACGTGCAGACAAGATCAATGGCAGGGAAGAAGGACGCATGAGCAGAAAGGACAAGACGAGAGCTCTTTGTGAAAATCTCAGCCTTACACTAAACATTTCCTCCAGATACTAAAAGGAATGTAAGACAATAAAACGGACAATCTGTGCAGCCAAAGGTGCAGGGGAAAGAAGAGAATTGCACACCCAAAGCAGCAGTAACGCTATATATATGAACGTTCAAAAGCACACAAAGCATTGAAAAGACCCTAAGGCTCTGAAAAAAAAGAAAAAAAGGGGGACATTTCTGAGAACCAAAACGATATCCTAAAGCAACCAGTACCAAGACTTTGTTCATATAACTTATGGTATCCTCCAGTAGAAATATTACAAAGGATGTGCTATCCTGTTTTTGGCTAGTATTAGAGACATATCCATCACTTGTAGGGAGAGAAACCAGCATCCCAGATTTCATTCAAAATCCAGCTAACAGGAAGATAATACAGCAACTACTGACTGTCCTCGCGGAGGCTTTTGCCGAAGTGCCAGAGTACTGGGAATAAGGACAAATGCTCCCACCTCAAGTGATCATCGATGAACTGACATACACCTTATTTTTCCGAATCATAGAGGAGTGCCCAGGATTTGTCGGGAGAACCACGGATACCTTATCCTTTATCAGAGACCCAAGAAACAACGAATTCCTGAACCAAGTGTGGTACAAATTGAACAACGTGGTTGCAATCCACGCAGCAGGAAAGTGCAAAGACTGTTCACGTAAAGGGAAAAACCTGTAGCCTCGAACCCAGCAAGAACAGGTCAAATGTCATTATCACCAGAAGACAGCCAATATGCATACTGTGTTTTCTTTCACCTCATCGAGAACTTTCCAGAACTAGTGTGTAGACCCAACAATGTTGTTGTACCTACATTCCTCAGAGACCCAGTAAAGAACACACAATTAAACAAGCTCCTGAGAGCCATCATAGCGCAACTGAGAAGCAATTATGGTCATCAACTGCTGAGGAGAGCCTTAGAAGGAGGAGATCCACAATAAGACTTTCCTCTGAGGACAGATCGAGAAGAGCAAAAATGAGGACTACGACATCTTGTTCCTAGTTTTTTTTTTAATCTTTTCTTCCATTTTTTCTTACTGTCCTTATTCGCCATCCTTCCACCGTGGAGCAGATCAAGGAGAGAGACACTGTTCATCAACGAGTCGCTGAGAGACCGAGCGAAAGGAGCGGACACAAGAACTTCACCATCTCATTTTCCTTTTTCTTCATTTTTCTCATCTTTTCCTATTTTTTTCATATGTTCACTTTTGGTTTTATTTTTGTTCTCATTTTTATAACATTTTTAATTTTGTGTGATTTTTAGCTCATTTTTCCTATTTTTCCATATGTTCACTTTTATTTTTATTTTGTTTTATTTTTACAACATTTTATTTTTCATGTGATTTTTGCAGTTCCATCATTTTATTCCTTCACAGTGAACAGGTTCCAACATGTCCTCAGGACCAAAGCAAATTTGAGGGGTTCACTGGGACGTCACCTACTATAGATACGCATAATTAATGTGATGTACCAAAGTTGCTAGCCTAACCTTTTTCCCATAGTCTAGCAAACGGAACCGTGCTGCATACCCAGAGGCTATTGTCGTCACCCGCAAGAGGGGGGACACTTGAAAAGCACTCGACCCTTTAGTATGATAGACTTTGAACTGTGAGATCGACGCAAGAAAAGAATAAATAATTGACTATGGACTCCTTCGAAAATGGGGGCCCAGAACAGTAACATAGTTTTACCCCCAGCAGAAGGGCACCCCCACATCCCTGGAAGAAAATGCTGCAAACTGTTGTTCTGTACGATAATGTGCATATGTACAGTGATTATTATTGTTTTTCTAGTATTAACAATCAGAACTGCTTTCTTTACTGGTGCACTAAGTATCCCACTATCAGTACGCCCGCTGGAAAAGGAGCGTCAAGGTCTCACAAAAGCACCCAGACCCTATATAGTGATTCCAGCTCCAAGAAAAGCTAATGATGGAGCAAATGATTTAAAATTGAATGTAATTAGCAGTGATACGCATACACATGAGGTAATGAATGGAGAAAAAAGCTGGAGACAGGGTCAGCACGGAATGAATGATAATGTAGCACTGACCACAGCACGCACCCATACACAGAATGCACACAAACAAGGGCAAGTGTCAACGGCTGCAAGGCCTCCAACAAAGGCAGCAGAGAAGAAGAGACTGCCTGCCGAACATTCAATTCCAGAGAATATTGGAAGTGACCAAGAAAAGCCAAGTGAAATACCAAAGGTGGAGGGAATAGCAAAATCCCTTAAATGAACAGAAGTGGCCACGAAAGAATTCACAGAGAAGGCACAAATGCTAATATATTATTTGTTCCCATTCATAGTCAGAGCAAAGAAACTGCACGAGGAACTGAAAGGCAGAACTATAGAGACTATAACAGCAAGCACACCAGCTTGAAAGCAGGGAACAAGCACCAGACCTACGACACAGCCACGCATTGAAGAGCAGGGGAGCCAATGGCGGTTAGGGGAAGTCTATGACAACACACAAAGAGGAAGGAAAGAAAAAAAAAAACCTTCTCCTACCACAGCGATGCTGTCGAGGCAGCCAGCTCCACCGAGATGCCCAGAGAGGAATAGCAGCACAGACGCATTTAGAGACATAGTCATAGCAAATACAGAAGAACGCTGAGAATCAAGAGAAGCCCATATGAAGATAACAATGAACTTAACGACTACCTGGACAGCACAGCCCATCTCGAAAACAACATATGGTACCAACACATGAAGGAAGTAGGACGAAGGAAGTCAGAAGGAGAATGCTTCGTCTGTGCGCTCCTACCATACAGTATGGGAAAATCTAAGATCTTTGTGGCTGTAGAAATTGATGTCCAGACAGCACACTGTACGTCACACGTAGCAATGTGCAAGACCAGAGGCCAGTTCATGGGCAGTGATGCCTCCCTAAAATGGGCAACTGAAGTAACAGATGAGGATGATTATGTTCAAGACATAAAAACAAGAAACAGAGCTCATACTAGGAATCATGTTATCAGGTATGAGAACCCAGATGTAAAAGGGGGAGGAATTAGATGGGAAGTGAACCAGAAGCTAAATATCCGAGGAAAAACTCCAGAAGAAGCCCGAAGTTGGAAGAACAGGGGCCAGATGCAGATTAAACAGTGCTGTCACCAGACGAATGGGAAAAAGGAGTAGTGATCTGCAGAGCCTGGATGGTCGCCGGACATTACGAACCTACCATCAACATAGTGCAGAACGGATGCAAGCCATTATGGCCAAAACTCGCAAGATTACTCACATGGGTCGAAGACAGAGGGGGACCCCTGCAGATAGTACCACTAGAGAACCCAAAACTATGCTTCAGAAACAATGGTACGAGGAAGATGGGAGAGAATCAGAACTGTGGACGAGTCTTCGACGCCCCAGGAATGGTACATGGAACCGCAGTGATTATGGATCACTACTGGGTGTGTGGATCCAAGACATACATAAGGCTGCCGAGAAACTGGGGAGGCATATGCACAATAGTGAATGTCCATGTTCCTGCACTAGTGGTCCCCAAGAATGACCTGAATTTGGACAGTTTCCCAAAAGCAGATGCTCATCTAAGGAGAAGGAGAACTGCGGAACTAGTATCCAGGATGAAAAGAGAAAATTACTTTTCTGCCAAATCAGAAGAGGCATTTCATGCAATCCCCTACGAACACAGGCTATTCAGCCTCACCTCAACAGTATTCACAACATTGCGCCTGCCCCTCATCCAAGTTGGAGTGAATGCTAAATGGTTACAGATAACCAGATGGGAGTTACTGCAGACCATCAATACCACTATAAAAGGATTCAATGCGATCAAAGAAGAGCTGAAAGCAATCAGACTGATGACCCTCCAAAACAGATATGTGCTTGATATGATCACAGTGATGGATGGAGGTGTTTGTGCAAAAATCGGAGAATCATGTTGCACATTTATACCATCACATGATGAAGAAAGTGAAACGCTAACAGAGGCCATAAGCATGTTGACAAGCCTGAAAAACCAGATGATCGATGAAAGTGATGAAGTGGACGATGACAGATGGTTTGGAGACCTATTCTCGTGGGTTCCACAATTGATGGCAGATATATTCAAGTTTCTGGGAGCTCTACTCGCAATGGTATTGCTAGGATTCTGTGTAATCAAGATAATCATTACACAGTGCCAGAAAACTGCGAAGAAAGACATAGGGATGAAAATAATGGTTGATGTTGAGCCAAGATGGAAGCCTAGAGACCTGACTGATGAAGGAATTAGAGACTTCGTGAAGGCCAGCAAATTTGCGCCAGAAGGAACAAAACTCACATATCCTAAAAAGAGAAGAAGGTATGAAGGAAAATGGATCTATTGTAGTCCAAATGGACAATGCCAGCTAATAACCTGGAACAAAGATGAACATGTGAAAACAGCAGGGAGCTTGAAAGGTGTGATAAAAATGTGGACTCCAAAGACGCACATGTTCACACCAGCATGTGCCAACCCTGAAGACGATGAACAAAACACTGAAGAATCAAAGGAAATAGAGATAAAAAAATGAAGCAGAAGTGGTCGATGAACCGACCAGAGGGGGGAGTGTAAAGGAGGTCCCAGACATGACCTGCACCCCTGCCACTCCTTTCGAGGTAACAGGAAGGTACTCGCCAAGGTACGTCACATATGAAGAGCAAAGGAACCAACAGAGAGTTGCACTGGGACTCTGCCCAGTGTACATTAGAAGATCCGTACCTGTTGAACCGCCCATGACCAGACAACCCTGGGTGGCACGGTACCCTATCAGACAGCCATACCAGCCAATGATACGAAATGAGGAGTACCTACATACAGTCCACGAAGAAACCCCAAGAGCCTTAATGGAGGGCCAATGGAAATGACAATGGCCAGAACCAGCACGCGATTAAGACACGTTAGAACAAGCTGTTATGCAAATCAATGTAACGAACACAGGAAGGAGACAATGCTACAAATAAGGAAACGTGTTACTAGACATGATGAGAACAAGCGACCTGTCATACCGGTCAAGTGGCACAGCGAGTAGAGCGCCCGCTTTGACACCCGTGCAGAGCCTGTTAACGCAGGTTCGAATCCCGGCGGGGCCAAACTCAGCCTTTCATCCTTCCGAGGTCGATAAATGAGCACCACACACCGTGGGTAATAATAAGCAGCGCTCAGATACCTGAGGGTTTGTAGCGCTATATAAAAGCCTAATTATTATTATTATTATTATTATTATACGTGTGTAAATAAGCTTGGAACGCAAGAAGCTAAGAAAACGATACTGCTTGCAATGCTTAGTAGAATATTAGAAGCAGCATGCGCCAACTATATAGCTACCTCAAGAGGCATGTTATAAGAGTACGACTCCATTTTGTAAAGCAGAAATGGGCCCAGGCTGCCAGAGGCCTGGCAGGCCAAGTTTCACAACTCAGCCAGAACAGAAAGGAAGAGCGGAATTGAAACTCAACAGAGAGCGACTCGTGCCTGGGAAATCGAGATCACCCAGAGAAGGGAGGAGAGCGTCAACACGCAAGAACAAAACTTCAGAGCATACCAGCTCGCCCGTGAAGTTCAAGATAAGAGAGGCCCAGGCAGGGTGTAGGGCCGAAGCAGAATTAAATACACTAAAAGCTGGAAACTAAAGCAAAATTATGGTGAACAGACACGTGACCCGCCGGGGGTGAAGAGGTACCATCGCCTGATGTCAACCAGAACCCAGGATGCCATAACTTTTCCCGATAAGAGACTACAGTCTCTAGGCCAAACCCAGCCAACTAATTGACACATAGCCCTAAGACACTGATCGATGGAAGGGAGGCAGGGTGAAACTTGGTACATCAGGCCCATGGGTGTCCATTCTGCATGCTGCTAATTAAAATGTGGATTTATGTCTAGGGGTGTAACCTACCCAATCACAATGGACCAAGTTATCTGGAGTCCTATAGATAGAAGAACCAATGAGACGTCGTACTTGTAGTGACGTCAATCACGTGTGATGTAGTGGGATGGGCATAGACGCCCACCCGATAAGAGCTATCCAATCCGCATGCCCCATTATCATATACAGATATAGTACCTATACATAACTTACCTTTCCTAACCAATTATATTGCATGTCGAGTTTTGTAGAGTTAGACGTCAATGATGATGAATATTGCTTATAAGAATTACTGTTCAACTGAAGTATGAGGAAGTCGGAGCGAGACAGGTGATCACAATGATGCTGATTCCCATTTGTTTCCCTGTTTGATGTACTTGTCATTAAACTGACTTCCCTTTGCCAACCTACTGAGTCCTCGTTATTGAGCAGTGTCGGAGTAAGTGAATCTTGCACCCCCATCCCTCACATGGTGCAGTTATCTTGTCTTACAAGTTCTAGAGGGTGAGCACTGACCTATGGGCCCGTCAGTGGATTCCTCTCCTCCAGAATACTTGGTAGCGTGAGGATGGTTTTGGCCATCGATTATAGATTATCGATTGATATAGTTATAAGACACCCTTAGACCGATGGCACGAAGTAACTCTAGGCCTTCGATAAGATCACAAGTCCTTTCACCATTCCGGGTGAGTAGACTGAGAAGCTCCCCGTGGACAATGATAGAGTAAACATTTCAAAAATCTGCAGTGGGTCTGAAGGAACCCGCCTTTCCAAGCATAACCCTTCTCATTCCCATGGGCAGCGGATCGGACGAAAGCCTTAAAAGCAGGAAGAGGAAGGGGCAGTGATCCCGAAGTTCCAGAGAGGAAACAATGCGATCGGTGAGTGAAGCAATAAAACTCGCTACTTTGGCAAATGTCGTGTAGGCATTAGAGCCAGTAAGGGAAAGGTAACGGTGGGCGGCGGAGAAAAAATAAAGTAGTTAGGAGTAGAGAAGACTGTATATATATAAGGGGTTAGTGACTCAAGCATAAGAAATAAAGAGTTGATACCTGGGGGGCACCTGAGAAAAAAACGTAAGGATTCGCCTTGTTCCTGCACTTTAAAGAGTGGTCAGAAGGTATGTGAACCCAGAGCCCACAGTGGGGGGACAATTTAGGCTACGATGACGATTAAAGACGGCATCAAAGGGGTTCGTTCACATCCCATGATGGGGTATTGATTAGAAGGCAGGTATACGTATGACCAGCTGGGGTCTGTCTAGTCTGTCAAACGTCTGTCATATGTGTTCTGTTGTATGTCAAATGTAAAATAATTGTATTGGTGATTGTTTGAAATGCATTTTGGCTTTACGCGGTTCTGTAACTAAGAGGGAATCGCCACTGAATTGATGAGTTTTGAGTAAATTGTTGGTATAAAATTTGGTGGGAAAAGATTAGATTGGAGCTTGCGTATTTGGTGCTCGCTCATACTGGTGAAGGATTAAAGAACTGTATGAATACTGGTAGTGACGAAATCAGAAATGGAGGAAGTTACCCCACTTGCACATTTATGCAAACAGTTGCCCAAGCATGCATCAAAGCTGAAGAAATACAGCCAAGAGTGGGTTAAGGGTACCGCAAAATAAATGTTTATGCCGTGGCCCAGAACGGGTCACTCTATAAAGCTGTTTTGCAGCATATGACTACCTTCCTACACGCCACATATACTGGCAAGAAGCTAGAGACACGTCTTGCCGTCCTCGAACTTTGGAAAATGTTTGAGCAGATGAATGAGGAAGAACCACACGCAGATTCGAGATTAAATGTATGTACAGAGGGGGGGTGAGACGCCTACCGCGCCACCTGTCCCGCCTGAGCCAGTGATCAAAGGGAGTAAGTCAGAGGGTATTTACCCGCTAAGAGAACTTAAGGCAGCCATGGGGTACAGCAACCCGGCATATGTGTCGCCTACGTATAGTAGTGACAACATCAAAGAAAAAGAGCAGGAAAGTAATCTTGCCTCCGAAGTCCCAAGGGACAAGGAGAGACACAGTGATGAAGGAAAGGAACAGGCACAGAGTAGTGCATCTCTCGAGAAAGAGAGAGAGGGAAAGAAGCAGAAAGGAGGTGATGAGGTAGCATTCGCAAAAGACGAATGGATGGGAGGACAGATACTATTGAAATTAGATGGAAAAGGAACTGATGATGTGAAGACGAGGGAACGGGCTGACGAGGCGCAGAGAAAGGAAAAAGAGAAAGAAAAGGAAATGAGACCCACTCCAAGAAAATAACAAATCCAGAGAAACCAAAGACGGACAGATTCTTTTCTACTTTAAACCATCCATGCTATCCTTGAAGACAGGTTGGTCATCTCACCAGGTTTGATCTGCTAAATTAAAAGGAAGGTGTCCTTATTTCACCCAGGGAAGATTTATATGAAAACCAATACCCTAACCCACCAGTGGGTAGCCCTATTCATAGTAGAAGGGTATTTGAGAAATCTGAGGGTGTTTTCCCATTATACCCACTTAAGCCATTCCCCACCCCCCAAGTAATCAAGGTAAGAGGTAAGACTGCCAGATTCGGACCCCGGGAGTGAGGCTGCAAAGAGTACTACTGGGATGCAGGGTCTTTGAAAAACAGAATGGCAATGCCCAACAATGAGATCTGGCATCCCCCTTTTTCTAATCCCGATCTATCCTACCTCCACTCTACTGTCGTAGGATATTATCATGCATGTCCCACCCTACCCCAAAATCTTCAGTGGAACACTCACACTCAGAGGAAAGCAAGAGAATGTAAAACACCTTTTTCCAACTATAACCCAGACTTATCCTCCTGTCCCTCTCGTATCATAAACTACTGTGAGAACCAATCTTTTCCTTCCCTGTTAAACTCACTTACTGAGGGTACCAGAGTGAAAGAACCATTACCAATTTCCTAGCCTAAGAACACTCCTAGACCAGAGACATGATATGATAAGGTATTTATAAAGCGCCTGTACACAAAGTGTTTCTAGGTGCCACGGTATCCCCCCTTCCTTGACAGTGACCTACCCAACCCCCTCAGCCTTCATAGAATGTATTAACACACACAATCTTCTTTTTCCCCCAAGTATCACTCAAGTACTGTGACAAAGAAGAGGAAATCAAGACGAGTTCAGGTTTCCTGTGAGAAACACCACAATGGTACTGGGAAGAAGAAGATGCAGATAGAGACACATCAACATCTTCATAGGCCATGTCCCACTAACAAGGCCAGGCAGGGTCAGGCAATTGAAATCAACCATGCCCACCTGCAGCCTAACAAGTCTTCCGGGGAGAGTATAAAATGAACACTAGCAATCAGCAAAGAGAGCGAGTTGGGAGGAGAGCTGAGGAGCTGTGGCTGCCCAGGACCAGCTGGAAGAAACAGGGACGTCGAGACGCTGAGGGTTTGTGTGATGAAGCATCCAGGAGAAGCCTGGCTGAAGACCCTTGTTTCCAGCAAAGAAGAAAAGTCCAAAGAAGGCAACCGAGAGACGTGCTGAACCCTTGTAACATTGGTAAAATGAAATGCCCATTTCCCTGGCACAGGCCAGGAACGCAGGAGTGTCTGAGGACAGGTGGGGAGACCCTGACCTCAGATAAAAAAGACGTTAACCCAAGAACAAAGACAATCTCACTGGTGAGTGAAGCGCAGTGAGAGCCTGGTGTGTAATGAAGTAAGCGAGCAAGATACAACTTTGGAGCCCAAACGCGAAAGAATGGAGATGCTTCGGGTGAAATTGACAAATGGAATTACAAGGATACACAGTGGCAGGGTGGTCATGTGTATGATTACACATTCTCGAATGACTGTGTAAAGAATGGAAGTGTCTGAAAAGAGGGGAGCTGTGCGCGGACACCAAAAGTGAGCGAAATAGAGATCCTAAAAAAAGGGGTAGCTGTGAGAGAAATGAAGTGGGAGCAAAATTCCCAAAACAGATAGAAAAGTGTTAACAACATACAAAGTGTGTTGGTAAAGCATTGGGGTGGCCAACAGGCGGGAAATTGATCCAGTTTGGCTGCAGAGACCCCAGTATATTCAAAAGAGAACTCTACTATGGATAAGGCACCTGGTTGCGTGACCTCTAATGGGTGGACCCTGCACCCTGACAACTGCACCACGACCAGGAGAGCCCAAATGAAAGCAAGGAGCTGCAGGATAGTGTGAACTAGAGGGCTTCTGGGTTCACAGAAAGGAGACCCAGAGAAGCCTAAAGAACATATCAGGAAAAGGTGCAGTGAACATTTTTGCCAAGTGAAACATTTTTTGTTTTTATTTTATTTATTGGTTTATACCCACAGGCATCAGGGCGCAACAAAGAACACGGACAAACAAGACAAAACAATTAAAGGGCAACTAAATCTAGGCTTCGTCTTTAGGTCTGAGAGTTTTTAGCTGAGGCTGAATTCTCTGATTCACTTAAATAAGTGAGTCTTCAGCTTTTTTCCAAAGCTTTGGTAGTTCCTTTCTTAGCTCGAGTGGGATTTTGTTCCATATTTGGGCTCCTCTGAATGGGAACGCTCTCCCCATGCCCTCTGAGCATTTGAACGGGCTACTTTTCATCTGGTTCATGCCTTCTGATCTCAGGGGCCTTGTAGGTGTGTAAAGAGTGATCCCTTCTTTGAGGTATCTTGGAGCCTGTCCAAATAAGCACGTGTGTGCCAGAGTCATGCTCTTAAATATGATTCTTTCTTCCACTGCCAGCCAGTGGAGATCAATTCGGTCTTTTGTAATGTATTCTTTCCATGACCTCTTTTTTATTATTCTGACCAAATTGTTTAGAATCGTTTGGCACTTGGCCAGGCAACTTTTACTAGCTCCAAGCAACAATGCATTTCCATAATCCAGCCATGATAGGATAAAAGCTCTTCACTTAAATACGGTCTAATAGACCAGAGTAAGCGTGTCTAGTATTGGCTATTCTTTTGTAGGTACATGACCTGTGCCTCGGCCCCCAGCGATGCTTCCAGGGTCATAACTAGTGTTTTCACTTCCTCTCTAACTGGGAAGGCAGTGTCCTTGATGGTAAGAAATGTATACTGGGGACTGAGTTTATTTCTAGCTTGGGTGGAGCCGAAAATCATGAGCTCAGTCTTCTTCGCATTCAAGCACATCCAGTTCTTCAACATCCACGCCTCAATGATGTTATAAATGTCTGTAGACAGTCACAGTTACCTTGGAATTTAGGTATAGGTTGAACAATAGCGGGGAGATACTAGCGTCTTAAGGGACACTACATTCGATGGGCGCTTCTGAGGAGAATTTATCTCCCCAGTGGACTTTGGATTTTCTTCCTGAGATGAAGGAGATCAGCCATTTAGTGGCATCTGGGGAACAATTTGCTGCTTTTTCTAGGACCCACTGAAGCTGCTTGTGGTCCAGCAAGTCGAATGCAGCACTTAGGTCATGCAAAACCAGTAGACCTGTTTTGCCTCCGTCCCTGATGTTCAGCATGTGGGTCTGCAGGTCTATCATTGCCGTTTCTGTACTGTGGGACGATCTAAAGCCGGATTGTTGTTTATGCAAAATATCATTCTCTTCTACACATTTTTGTAACTGGGCTGTCGCAATCTTGTCCAGGATCTTAAGGAGAAAATTGCAGTTTGTTATTGTCCGCAAGTTACTGGGTTCCTTAGGATCTTGTCCTAGTTTTCTCATCAGTGGAGTGACTGTAACTGTCTTTATCTTCTCTGGGATTATTCCTTCTTTAAAAGAGGCATTCACCAGCTTCGTTAGTAATGGTGCAAAAATCTTTTTTATCATCCAAGATGAACCAAGTGCACTTTTCTTTGCCAAGTGAAACCTGAGAGGCTTGTGGAACTTTGTAATTCTGAATGCCTTAAACTTGGGGAAGGGAGCTGCAGAAAAGCTCCATTTGCACATGAACCCTATGTTGAACACTATTGAGTTGACCAAATCCCATTCACCCTATTATTCTGTAGAAGTGAGACAAGAATAGGTTTTGACACAGACAGTATTTTGTTTAAGACTGACAGATGTAGACTCCCCTTAGTTATCTTTCCGTTAGGGAACATTCCCATCATAGAGTTAGGGCAAGTTAGGCGTTAAGCCATCCTGACCATTGAGAATAAAGGTTTTCAAACTGTGTTTCACTTATCTGTGCCATCTCTTGATACAATGCCTGCCTCACAATGCCTTCAAATTGACTTCCTGCAACTTCCCTGCTATAGGAATCGGCAGTACCTTCTTGTTGTCCTGCATGTATTCATTTTGTTTTGTGTGGATGTAGGCTTACCAGTGCAGCAAGCAAGATACTAAAACTGTTGTAAAAATTGCAGTGAAATATTTTGTACTGAGATTTGGAGTGCCCATCAGCATTAATAGTGACCCGGGCACTCACTTTGCGAATAATGTAATAAAAAGCACTTCTGTATACCTTATATGTTCAGCATAATTTGCATTGCCCTAACCACCCCCAATCTCCGGGAGCAGTAGAGAGCAGGAATGCTGTGCTGAAGAATAAGTTAGCAATGTTGTGTCAAGAAACTGGTTTGAAATGGCCTGAGGCCTTGCCATTGGTTTTGTTTAGCATGAGAAGTACCCCAAACAGAAAAATGGGGCTCAGCCCATGCAAGGCCCGATATGTACGTCCTATGTGATTACCTGTTTCTCGTCCTATAAAAGCTGTGTCTAATGATTTGCATCTGACAGATAACAAGCTATTAGAATATGTTAAGTCTTTAATTTCCTCTGTTAGCCTCGCCCACAATAAGGTCCAAGTAACACTGCTAAAAGTGCCACTTGTCCCTGGCCACTCCTTACAATCCAGAGACAGAGGGCTTCATTACACGGACGGCGGTGGACCAAGGTGCTATTAGCACCTTGGTCCATGCCGGTAAAATGCCGGCACCGCCTTGGAAGAAAGGGGAATTACCGCCCTATTCCAAGGTTGGTTGGGCGGTAATTCCCCTTTCCCCCATTGCCCTTCCCCATTCCCGTTTTTGCCCCATAGGGCATAATGGGAATGGGGAAGGTGCTAATTACGGCACAGCAAATTGCGGTACCGTAATTAGCTCCATGGTCCCTTTGCGGGTTGGTTTTTAACGCCTGCAAAAAGCAGCCGTTAAAGTCTCCAACCCGCAAAGGGACCTCATAGTAAGGCGGTAAGGGTTAACGGTCACTGGTACCATTAACGGTGACTGTTAACCCTTACCGCCGTCCGTGTAATGAGGCCCAGAGTCCTGATAAAGGTCAGCCAGAGGAAGCCTGCCTTGGCCCCTATTTAGTCCATCTGATATCAAACTAGGCTATTTAGCTTCAGGGAGATCAATATGGGTATACATGCCTCACTGCAAAAGAGCAGTAGCCCTTGCAGGTTGAATAATCAGATATTTGTATTCTGCCTTTTTCTCTTAATATATTATATTATAGCCTGTGAAGGAATATAACTAACTAACATAATTACTATTTCTGAGGTGGAGGGCTGGCCATGCTACCGGAAACGGTACATCACCCACTGGCAGGGTGGTCATTGTGCATACTCAGGAGATTGACAGTGTGTTGTTGGCCTATTGCTAGGGCTCACCCCAAAACCAGCTATGGGTCCTCCTGGAGTTATTCCTTATCTTTGTGAAGCTCTCCCAATGTTGATGAGTGACAAGTACTACCTCCAGGCCCTAAATGGACAGTCTCAGTTCTCAGCAGTAACATCGCCACCTGAACCTTTTACTAAAACATGCAGCTTTTAGATCTACCCAAACATCTGATGTGCCTGAATTGTACCAAGAGACATCCCATGTTTCTGATGTCATACAGTATTGCTATTCTGTCTTTTCTACTAGGAAAAGAAATAAAGTGACCTTGAATACCATATTCTGGTACACCCAAGTGCCAGATACCTCGGTGGTGACAATGTGTCAGACACAAGGTGGTAATGAAATCTTGGCTCTTGATGCACTAAACCTGTCTCTTAGTATGCACAAAGTCATTGTGCCAGGGCAGTGGAGCATATAGAATTTGACTACGTTATTAGGAAAGGCTCAAAAGGCAGAGGCCAGTTACATTGTTATCTGTTGACTATGTTAGACTCCAGGGATAACACTCAGATGATGAAAGTATATTCAAACTCATCCAATGTAGGTGTAGATTTACTGGTGACTTCAACAATGGAACATGTATGATGATACAACATTTGTCGTTGCAGGTAGTTAAGATTATGGAGTTTATGAGGAATATGCAAGTTTTTAGTCCCTCTGTTATGACACTGTTAGTGATATAAATAGAGCAGGATAGCAATACCTTCTTTGGAATGAAACCTTAGCAACCATGTTGTTCACTGTGCTTGTGTCTGTCTGCTTTTCAGGTTACTACACAGTTTCCAAATTGTACTGAGGGGGCAGGTACCCAATTCCAGTAGCAGAGTGAGTGATACAGCAAGGACAACAGAAAAGGGAAGTAGCAGATTGAATATTGGATAGCTCAGAAGCAACGTGACAAGACGACACGAAGCAACACAGGTTCTTGCTTCATTCCCCGGATCTGCGCTTAGAATTAAGCGCGTTATAAATACGCAACTAAAACATATTCCTGTAACAGCGCCTCGATGCCCCCGGGCTGTGTGAGAAGCTTTAAAAATGCAAATAAATAAATAAATCAAATAAATAAATATGGAATGGGGCAAATACAGCACTTGCAGTTTATGCTATTTATAAGGGGTAGAATTTAGAAGGCTGACTAGTCCGATAAGAAGAAGCTACTGGGCTTATCTCTAGGGCAGAGCTCTCCAATAGTCATATAAAAATCAGTGAGTTGTATGTCATAGGGACACTCAGCCGATTGACTAGAGATGCCCTGCAGCAGTTGATGAAGAGTGTGATCACGGCAGGAATCGAGTTGCAGTGGGATATGGCATGTGAAGAAGTGCAAGATTACCTGAATACCAAACAACATAACAAGTGGCCAAGAATTCTGGGAAATGACTTGGGAGTGCTGGGGTACTTGTGGCCCTGGAAAGACTTATGGCAATGAATGGTTCTTTCAAGTGAGGCACTGCACCTTCACAGCTAATCGGTCAATCAAAGACATCTGGGCCCCCACCAGCAAGATGGTGCGTAGACAATGGGCAGGCTGCAATTGGGACTGGATAACTCAAAGGGAATTGTGGGAAGTACAAACACCTGGCAGTTCAGTCCATCCCTCACTTCTGTCCCAGGAATAACCACTGATTTGTGGTTTGGAATGAACTCAACCTGGCAACTGTGGCCCCTGTGACCACTCCTGTTGTAATGTCTCAATTAGGTCTGGTGTTCTTAGTGGGAGATCAAATCTTTTGGGAAGAAGTGGTGTTTGGCAGCTTTAACTGGTAGAAGGTATTTTCATGGTTAGGAAAGGACACATGCATGGAGTTTGTTGCAGTGTCTGAGACAGATGTGCATTTCATAGTTCACACAGAGACTAGACAGGTTAACATGTTCTGATCAGCAGTAGAATGGAAGTCAGTAAGTATTCATATGGAGTTAGTCCAAATGAGTGCCCAGGTGGTTCGAGAAATTTGAGAGTTTAGCGCCCGAGATTAAGAAGATTATAGATATTCAGAACACCCTACATGTAGTAGAAGTAGTGTTCAATGAGCAAAGGAAATCGAGGTAGCACATCATACGGCCACCTTGTGTACCTCAGGAGATATAGTATGTGCTGTTAGTAAAGAAGCATCTGATCAACCTTCCATCATTACCACCGTGTGCACAAAGCTCTTCTTTTTCTTTTTGGTAGGCATTGTCTCCTGTTGCCACAGATGTAATAGAAAAAGAGCTGTGATTATCAACATCCTGTCCCCCAGGAAGGATCCCCTTGGGGTGGCCACCAAACAGTCTTTTTTAATAACACTTGTGCTCTGTTCATCAATAATATTATGTCTGCAAACACTAACTTGTAGATAGATATGTTTGGGACTTTTGAAATACCTACTGAGTATGAAGGGATTGTTTCGGTGATAATGGTGAGTTTAAGGGTAAGCTTGAGTGGGGAGCTAGGCTGAGTGGGAGTGAGCTGTGGAAATGGGGTGTTGGTGAAGTAGGTATTGGTGATCTAGGATGCGCGAGCATGGTTATGGTGAGTGGTTGGAGCCTAGGTGAGTGGACAAGGATAGGCAAGAATCGGGGGTAGGCAGGTGTGAGGTGTGTTAAGATAGGACAGGGATAATGTGAGTGGGGTAGACAGATCAAGAGTGAGTTACAGTTGGTTTAGGAAGGCATATACTAGGTTGCGTGGGAGTAGGAATTCACTGGGTAGGATGGATGGGAAGTTTGATGGTTGTAGTATGTTGTGCAGTAGGGTGGGTTGTTGGATGTAGGCCGGTATGGGATGGGGTAGGGTGTGTGTAAACAGGCATGTAGTAGGGCAGGGTGGGTTGGAGTAGGCAGGGGTTGAGTAGGGTTGGTGTGGATTTGCAAATATGGGTTGTAAAAGGGAGGGGGAATTAGGCAGGCCTGGGGTGTGGTAGGGTCGCAGGGGATAGCCAGGCATGGTGTAGAAGTAGGGTGTTTGTGGATAGGCCAGCCTGGGGTGGGGTAGCATGAATGAGGATAGGCAAGCATGAGGTAGAGTGGGAGGGGATATGCAGGCATGGAGAAGGGAAGTGGGAGTATTACCACCCACCAACTCTGCCTGATGCATGTCCATCACCACCCACCCTACCCCCACTTTCCTATTTATACCCACCATGCTTATCCCACATCTTCTATTCACACCTACCCTATTCCTACCCATGCTTTGCTATACGCCCACCCGCCCTACTCCATTCCTTCTTACCCCAACTAACCCCAAACATGCCTATTATACCCTATGCCTGCATATCCCCACCAACCCTACCCATTGCCACCCTATCAACACCCAGCGTCCATTCTTCATGTCTGCCTATCCTTGAGAGACCTACCTGCTCCACACCCTAGCCCACCTACCCTATTCCATATCTGCCTATCCCCACCTACACACCATATCTCATGCCTGCCTATTAATACTGCATAGCCACCTAGCCATTCCCAAGCCCATGCTGTCCTAATTCCACCCGCCATACGGCACCCTCCACCTGCCTCTCCACACTGTAAGAGGATTCAATTCAGCACTACAGCTAAGTTAACGCCTAGTCTAGAATACTGAATGAAAACCCTTATTGATATATCTTTAGGTCCAGTTCATGCGTTCTGGATGACTACCCCTATATCACACCCCTCTCTTGGAATCCCCCTGACCCCACTGAGCCAAGAAGTAGTTCTGTTTTGCAAGTTTAAAAGGTTTATTTGATAATTTAAACGATAGATATATATATGACACTTTATAATAAATTAATAATTGAATAGCACACTTAATCTGATATGATAAAGATCAACAACGGAGAATCTGGCACTAGCACACTTCTTATAATCACTAATGAGTTGACATGAAATGGATAAGGTAGCACACTGGTAAATAGGAACCAAAGTATAATGTGGTAGAGGATGCTTTATGTAAGCTCAGGTGGATGCAATATTCAATGAATGCAGTACCGAAAATACTCAATATGATTTCAACCAAACAATGTAATCACTTTTCTCTGGCTATTCACTCCCCCCCTCTTTATGCAATGCAAGGAAATGGGAGGAAAGCACACAGTTCTCAGAAATGCAATCAAATGTGATTCAGTTCAATCCCAGCAAGCTTACAGAAAACAGATAGGAGTTTTGAAAACACAGGCCCAAATGCTTTGATATGTGCTAGCAATGGATGAGAAATATGCTGGAAATGCTTTTTAATTCCCTTTCAGAGGTTCAGGGTGAGTGGTATCTAGTTAATATTAGTCCAGACTCACACTAGCAATGAGGCAGGGATAGTTAGCAGGTTAAACGAATTTCTGGCAAATGGAAGGCAAGCAGCAGCTGATTTTACATGTGGAGAAATTTGCAAATCGCGGCAAAATTCGCGGATGCGCCGAGCGCTATTACAGAGGAACCACAAGGACTATCTCTATCGTTTTGGGGTCCTAGGAAAGCCTAGGATCTCATCTTCCAAATGAAAGTTACTGCAAGTCTCTAGCACAAACGGTCGCGGAGATATGAGCGATTAAATAAAGGTCGTTTTTGGTTTTGCAAATTTTAAAGTTCAAAATGACAAGTGGCAGATTTTGCAGCTAAAATGACAGGTGACAGCTAGGAGGCAGTTCTACTTAGGTTAAATAGATTGAATTATATGATTTTAACTAGGAGATTGGTTCTGCACAGTTTTCTAGGTACTCACACTATATTCTTGAGTGAAATGAGCCTCATCACGGATCTGGTCAGGGTTTTAAATTCGCCTCTGGTCTCTGCACTTCACAGTGATCTGGGTCAGCTCTCTCTGGTTCTCTGGTCTGGGTCTCTAGTTCTGGATTTGAAGTCTCTATGTGGCTCTCTGAAGGTTGATGGAGGTAAAGTATGGATTTTTCCGGCAGAGCGTCCCGCTGCAGATGGATTTGGAAGGTCTCTATCTGTCCTGTCTGTCTGCTTTTATGTGTTTAGAATGTGGGTGTGTTCTAGCATCACTGACCCTACCTCTCTCTCAGCTTCTAATTGGTCAAACTTCCATTTATCATTTGATTGGGGAATGAACTGTGAGTCAGAGGGATGTCATTTTATGGCTTGCAGATAGGACACTCCTCTGTCAGATTGCACATATTCTATATTTGATAATAAAAGACATATTTCAGAGTTACACAGTTGTTTGAAATTACATATACATGGTGTGGCTGAATTTAGCCATGTCTCTGTCCAAATCTGCTGTTTCTAAGAGCTTGCATTCAGAAATGGCACATATTTCACTTTTTAACTGATTTTTCAATTTCTGACATTGACCCAACTTTACATATATGTGTGCAGGGAGTATGGACATTAACTGAAGAAGTTTCAGATTTTTAACATGCATACATTTAGAGTAATATCCACTTTTCCGCTAAAACCCCCCTGAACACGCCACCGGGTCGAAAAACCTCTTAAAATGTGGGCAGAAAAATCACAAGAATTATGGTGTCATTTATAAAATTTTCACATGTCCGTACTATGAGTTATTCATCTTTTTCTAAACAATATTCTGGCTACAAAGGGGTGTGGTTTCCTCTCAGCACAAGGTAGAAATACTGGTCTTTCCAGTTCTGCCAAGCCAGCTTGCTCTCACAGGCAGTGCCCCTCCCAGCTCCTGCCAAGAGGAAGCTACATTTTACGACTGCGTAATAAAAACCTTTGCCTGAGTGAAGAGGGCTTTGTTCACTCTCCTACAGAGCACAGGTAATTCAATTATCAGATAGATGGCATATCCTTAGTGTGGGCAGCAAAAGGAAGGTTGGCCTCAAGTTTCACTCCTGGTGGGGGTAGCTGCCAAGCAAAATCAAGTTCCTTAAGCCAGGTTTCAGATAAAATGTCACTTTTTGTTCCCCAGTCTAAGTCAAGACATTTTTTTACATATGCAGCTAGAAGGCTGATTCTAAGTTTAAAACTATGACATTTAAACAATTTCAACCTATGTGACACTCAAAAGTAGGTCACTCAGTCAATTTGAACATTTAGATTTGTAGTGTCTTTCAGTCCAATGCAACTTAAACTGCTGAAATCCACAGCGCAGCCAGTCTTGTTATAAGCTTTTTTCTGGGCTCTTCATTTCCCAGATTTTGTAGGCACACAAAACTCCATTCTACCAAATGTCTGCTGGTGTTCAGTGAATATTTTGCACATATTGCAATGTTTGAAATAGGCACTTTGGCTTGCCTTCAGAGAAACACAGGGTGGTTTTAAACTGCCGGCTTTTGGATAGTGGTGAGTACTGGTACTGCACCCATTTTTGGGATTTAAGAAAATGAATTCCCAACAATTCTAGGTTGCATTTGGCAATCAGCATTGCCATTCCCAATGGTTTCAGACTACTGTGTGGGTAGTCCAATGGTGGTTTTAGGCAGTGTCCTTCTGTGCCCATAACATCGGCAAAAATGAGTGGCAGCCTATTCTTCATGCATTTCCCTGTGCATTTTCTGGGAAGCTCTGGCCATCATGAGTTTTCCATGTCAGTACTGCACAGTTTTGAGGTATGGCTCGGATGCATGGGTAAATACATCCCACAAGCCCCCCTCTTGCGATGGCCATTCTATTTCACGAATGGGACTCGCAAGACCTGGGATGTTTCCTCATCTTCTTCCAATAGATGGCACAGTTCATCATCTTCTTCTCCATCCGGTACTGATCGATCGGTTCTCCTCGCCAGTCCTGATGGGAGTATTGGGCGGTCCACTGGGCCCATTGGATCTTCGTTCCCGGTCTCCGGATTGTCCTCCTTGGCCAGTCTCAAGGTCTTCTTTCTCCTAGGACGACAAAGGAAGAGCGGCAATACCTACTCATAGACGTTTTTCCACCACTGTTGAGATGGTGGGACAGCATATGCATTTCATCATGACGAAACATTACATTCTTATTTTGATAAAGAAAACAGTATAACTAAGAGACAGTTTCATGCAAATCACAATATTTTAGAGACTAGATGTGGTATGTTTTATGGTTGGAACTGAATTAGTCTGAGACAGTACCCGCTAGGATTCCAGAGGATTCCTCCAGTTGTTGCAGAGTGTGCCTGGGATGGCAACACTTCAACTGGTTTATGTGTACCCACTTGTCTTCCCCCTCTGCCGAACCGCCTTTGGGGATGCGGATCTTGTAGGCCACAGGGGAGATCTTATCGACGATCTCAAAGGGTCCCTTCCATGTAGGCAAAAATTTGCGCTGCTTGGCCTGGTTCCTTTGGAAGTTGTATAGATAGACCCGGTCTCCCACCTGATATTCCTTCCTGGAAGTTTTCAGGTCATAATGGGTCTTCATGCTATCAGCCGATCTTTCTAGATTCCGCTGAGCATAAGCAAAAGCATGTTGGAGGTGTTTCCTTAAATTCTCTACATACTCATGAGTAGTGGAGGCATTTATCAGTGTCTGCTCTTGGGTCCTGTAGAGCAAATGCTGAGGAAGCACCATCTTGCGCCCAGTCATCAACTCAAATGGTGACATTTTGGTTGCAGATGAAGGGGTAGATCTGATGGCCATTAGGACCAGAGGTAATCGGATATCCCAACTTGGCCCAGAATCTGCCACAAACTTCTTTAATATGCTCACAATTGTCCGGTTATATCTCTCTACTGCCCCAGAAGAAGCTGGTCTATAAGCAATATGCAGCTTTCTCTTGACCCCCAGTATCTCCCACATCTTTGTCATTACTTCACTGGTGAAGTGGCTACCTCTGTCTGACTCAATCCTTTGAGGTAGACCAAAACGGGAAAAGATGTGGTTAATCATCAAGGCAGCTGCAGTTTCTGCCTTGCAATTTGGGGCTGGGAGACATTCCACCCACTTGGTAAACAAGCATGTCACAGTCAACATGTACTTATTCCCCCTAGCCGAGCGAATCACAGGGCCTACAAAGTCGATTTGTAAATCTGACCATGGCAGTGTCATTCCCCTCTTTTGTAAAGGCGCCCGGTGTGTGAGGGATGTCGGCTGAAATTGTGCACACACAAGACAACCCTTCAAATATTGGTTGAGGTCCTGGCCCATGTGTGGCCAGTATGCAACCTCTCTTAAGATTTCCAGTGTTGTGTGAAACCCCCTATGACCGGCGGTGGCCGCATCATGGGCGTGACTTAACATCAGGCTTCGGAATGAGGTAGGAACCACCCACTGATCGTGGCCAGCTTTGGATTTCCTTACCAGCAAACCGTCTTGGATCCGGAACATTTTTGGACATTTCATCAACACTCTTAGGTCCTCTTTCCCAATGTAATCGGTATCTGTCAGGGGAAAGTTCTCAGGGTCCTCAAGGTGCTGGTAAAATTTACCAATAATTGGATCCCCCTTCTGAGCGGTAATCAAATCAGCATCAGGGGTCTCCTTACTCCATTGTGCAATTGAAAGGTCGTTGTGAGCATTTGTCTGGGACCTAGTGATGGCAGTGACCTGGATTTCCCCCAACAGGGACTCAATCTCAATTAGATCCCCTTGGATGGCTCCGGTTTTGGCCAGCTGATCAGCTAAGTCATTTCCAGTTTTGTCTGGTCCCTCTACTTTGGAATGACCCTTGATCTTTTTCCAGTAGATGGTCATCCCATTCGATGTTACCAGATCATCAATGTTTTGGATCAACTTCCCATGTTTCAAGGGTTTGTTGTTAGCACATAACATGCCTCTGGTTTTCCAATTAACCAGGTGCTCCAAGAACCCTTTCCGTACATAATCCGAATCTGTGATTATGACCAGTTCGTGGAGTTGATGCTGGACAGCAGTGAGGATGGCCTGATGCACAGCCATCAATTCTGCCACCTGACTACTTCGGGGACCAATTTTGTATCCAGCGGAGGGTTCTGGGGACTCATTCACCCATGCATTCCCTACGCCAGCCACCAGTTCTTTCTCCCCGTTGTTGTCAACATGGTAAGAGCATCCATCCACATAGACAGTGGGCATTCCCTCACACTTGTCTTCTTCAAAGACTTTGTGTGGGGAATTAAGGTATGCCTCCATGTTGTCCTTGATTTTCAGACTTTCGTCCTCGAGACAGTTTTCTCTGGCACAATCATGCAAGTCAGCCAGACCTTGCGCGAGGGGACTCTTCTTGTTTTGGCCATATCTGACCTCCACAGGAAAGCCTTGCATTGACAGAATCCAGGAAGTAATTCGGGAATTACTCACATTTCCGGCCCGGATTCTGTCACTTTGGAGATATTGCAGAGGCTGGTGTGGAGTCTCCACTATGATGTGTTCCCCCTGGATAAACGGGCGGTAATTCTTCAATGCCCACACCGTTGCCAGGAGTGCCTTCTCACAATCGTTGAATTTTTCCTCCACAGAGGATAAAGTTTTGCTCGCATAGGAGATTACTTTATTGACCTTGTCATGCTTTTGGTATAATACTGCCGTCAAGCACGTATCAGAGAACCCCGTCTCCAGGAAGAACTCCTTGTTTCTGACAGGGTAAGCTAGGCAAGGCGCTTGTGAGAGGCTTCTTTTGAGTTGTTTTACGGCCTCGGCTTGTTCTGGACCCCATTCCCACTTGACCCCCCCCTTCAGGAGATGAATCAGGGGTCTGGTGATCTCTGCGTAGCCCTCAATGAACTTTCTGCTGTAATTAGTCAGTCCAAGGAGGCTCCTTAGTTCCCGCAGAGTTGTGGGGTCTTTCAGTTTCTGAAGTGCTTCCACTTTCTTTTCCTGGGGACAGAGGCCCTGAGGAGTAATCTCATGCCCCAAGAAATTAACACGGGTTCTACACCACTGTGCTTTCTGAAAGGAAAGTTTTGCTCCGGCGGCCCTCAACTGTGTCAGAACATAACGGATCTCCGCTATGTGTTCCTCAACAGTTGAGCTTTTGATGAGGACATCATCTACATAAGCCAGGTTACCCCTTGCACCCAAGTCAGGCATGGCCTTGTGTAGAAAAATGTTGAATTCATTGCCGGAGTTGAGGTATCCGAAGGGAATCCGGGTCCAGGTGTACTGCTGGCCCCCAAAGGTAAAAGCCAGCTTGTATTGGTCCTCCCTACTGACAGGCACAGTCCAGTATCCATTGGTCAGGTCTATTGCAGTGAATACCTGTGACCCCTGGATCTGGGCCAGCCCTTGGTCAATGTAGGGCAGAGGCCATCGGGAAGTATGGACCCGTTTGTTGAGCTCCCTGAGGTCGGCGCAGAGTCTCCACTGGCCGTTTGGCTTCAATATTCCCAGCACCGGATTATTGAAGGTGCTGTGGACTGGACGGATTATTCCCCGGGACTCAAGGTTCTTAATTATTTCAGTAAGGGACTCCATTGATGCGAGAGGCAAGCGATATTGCTTCACAAACACAGGAGTCATGCCAGGGTCCGTGGGGATTGTTGTTGTGTGGATGTCAGTGCGACCACAGTCATATGAGTCTACCGCAAAGAGGTCTTGGAAATCCAAGAAAACTTGTTTCAACTTTTGCTTTTGTTCCAGAGTCACACAGGCATCAGCTAGGTTGACTCTCTCTTCCACCATCTGCCTGAAGCCTGGAAAGACTTCTGGTTTGGCTATTTCAGCGGCCTCCTCCAGCTGGGTGGAGAAGTCCCTGGTCAGAGTGCTGATTTGGACCGGAGGCTTCAGGTGGGAAAGGCAGCCCTCATGGACCTGGAAAATCACCTCATCCCTCCTGAAGTCACAAGTCACATCTTCCTTACCATAGGGGCAGGAAGTGTACACCAGGAAGTTCCCCCCATGCCGGGTAAAAATCCTGTCTGGTGTTGTATTGTCATCACTGTCACTGTCAAAACAGTCCTTGGGGATTGGCCCTAACAGTTCATTTCTAAGATCAATGGAGAAATGTCGGTCATCAACTGCCATTCCAATAATGGTGCCTGCGGCTAGAGTGATACTCTTTAAGTCGCTGTTATCCACCTCTATTGGAATGGTGTCATGTTCTATGTTGACTAATGGTGTTGGGTTTACCCCCAACCCTTGCTGTTGGAGAGAAGCATTTAGATGTATGTAAGCATCAGGGTTTTTCAACTCTTGTCCCCTTTTAACTTTCACTTCCAGGGAGAATTGTCGGGTCCTTTCTGGGATGGTGACTTCCTCTTTAACCTGAATTTCAACTGCATAAGGTAGCAATTGAGCTGACCTAAATGCTTTTTCTGGATCATCAAAGCCCATGGGATTATCCGCTAATCGGGACCAAGCTTTGAAGTTTATTAGGTCCACACTAATGGCAAAGCGATTGAGAATGTCACTGCCTAAGTAAAAGGCGGCAGGGACGTCTCGCACGACCCAACAATTGTGGACTATGCTCTTGTTGCCAATGGAGATTTTGAGCATACACCTGCTTGGCAGGAGATGTTTGGAATTAGGTGCTTCCAGGTCCATTTCCCATTTGTCTATCAGTTTGAAGGTGGGAATGGCTGGATCTTTTGGGAGTTGGCGAAACATGGCTTCGCTGATGAAGCTCTTACCGTTGTTCACACACACTCGAGCGAGAACAGAGTCCTTCCCATCATTTAACTGAACAGGGATGAACAACTGCTCTCCAATTTGCTGAATATCAGCCAGGCTCTGAGCTGATTTCACATCTTTCTGGACTATAGGAGTGGGAGTTTCAGATTGTGGATTGGTATAGAATTTCAGAGTGTTTCCTTCCAGCGTGGAATACCACCTTAAACTGGAAGGAAGGTTGATTTTCAGAAATAGAGAGGACCCCCCATCACTAGTCTGTTGTCCTACTGCTATTACTGTCACGTCTGGAATCTGGTTGTTCTGGAAGTGAAATTCTACTTGGTCAGATTTTTGTTCAACCATGTGGCATGTGCCGTTTAAACTAACATGGTTGACACTCTGTTTTAATTTTATTGGTCGGCTAGTCTGGGTCCAGAGGACCTTGTTTACGCAATCTATTAGGGGTGACAACCTTCTCAGGAGGTCATTCCCTAGTAAACAAGGGGTGCCCTCTGGAGTCACAACTATGACTGGGTGTTTCAACTTGTGTCGCCCAATTTTAATGTCCAAGTCTGCAGTCCCCTCAACGGGAATTTCCTTCCCGTCAAAGTTCTGTAGTTGTCCCGGAAGAGAGGTGAGAGGAATTTGGTAATTCTCTCCCCTTCCTGCATTCAGTTCGTCAAAGGCCCTTCTGGACAGAAGGGTAGCTTGAGATCCAGTGTCCACCAGTGCCGAGATTGTACCCTGCCCCTGTACTTGTACCGGGGCATAATATCTTCCCTCCTTCTCCTCAAGGGGGCACAGGTAATGTACATTTTTGGACAACTGGTGGGCTAATTTTCTGGTTTTGGACATCGCGAGAAAAGAATTTTGGGCAGAATTCTGTGGAGAGCCTTGGGAATCTGAAAGAAAAAGTTGGCAACTGGAGATCAGAGCCATTGTGGGTTCCCCTGGTTCCAGTTCTGGGCCGCCCCCCCCTTTTTGGAGGCAGTCCCCAGTATGGGTTTGAACCCGGGGATTTTCTTGCTGTTGGTTCTGGGATGAGATGGTGGGCGGCGGTAGCTCAGTCTCCACATCTCCCCAGTCTGGATTTGCATTCCTAGGGACCCATTTTTCTTTGGGAGGAGTTCCCCCCTCTCTGAAGGAGAAGATCCTTTTCTCAGGATCCTCTGAGGATCCCTCTCCCTCAAATTGGAAGATCTGTACCTCCTCCTCAAACTGAGTCTGTTTGGGTCTTTTGTTTCTCCTACCCCCCCTCTGCTCCTTAGGAGGCAGACTTTCAGGGGCAAGAGATTTTGTTTCCGGTTCTGGGGTTTCCAGGGGCTGTTTACAAGTGAGGAAGGAAGCTTCCTCCAAGGCTTTACACCCCCCTTCCCTTTGTGCCTCCTCCCTGGGAACCGGTGAGTTATCGGGGTGCTGCCCCCGTCATTGTTCTGGAGCACCAGGTCCAGAGTTGGGTGCGTTCTGCGCCGGCACGCCCATCTGAGGGTTCTGCTGAGCCCTCAGTATGTGACCCAGATCCCGCGCCATGTTTTGAACCTGGCGCTCTAACTGGGAAACCCGCTCAGGCTGATACGGGGCCCTGTTTTCTCCCCTGGGCTGATCCCGGGAAGGGTAGCTGTCCCTTCTTTGGTAGTACCCCTGGTTGGGAAGATTTGGGTACCCCTCCACCCTTGGCCTCCCCTCTCCCGGATTCAGTGGTCTGGGCTCAGGGAATTGGGGAAAGAAGGATGGATGGTTTTGGGGCTGAAAGTCGGGAGGATATCTGGGGAAAAAGTTCTGCCCAGGGTTTGGTAAATTTCTGCCCTCCTGTGGGAAGTTTGGAGGGAAGTTCCCTGGGTTTGGTGCTTGTCTGGATCCCCCCCCTTGGGCTGGAGGAGTCCACACATAACCCAGGATGGGTCGATTTCCCTTGTAACGGGGACTTACATAATCAGGAGAGCGAGGGACCCCATTTGTGGGGTTGCCTCCTTGGCTCCCTGTCTGTGACTGACCCGAGGACCTCCTGGGCCTAGCATGATTAGGTGCAGGCAGGTTTTTAGGCCCCCCCATCTCCAAATCCAAAACGGGGGTGACCTTTACCTCTGCCACCTTGGCAGCAGCAGGGGTGCTGTTGGCTTTGGGGTTTTTCTGGGCATTGCTTTTATTTTCTATGGGCTTCTGCACCTCATAGATCCGGGTAGCCTGTTCAATGACCCAGTCTAAAGATCTTTTCTCATGAAAATCCCTCACGAGCTGGGTCATGATATATTTGGGCAAGGCATGAAAAAATGTATTAACGAATTCTCGACTGTCTGTGCGCACCCTTCTTGTGGTCTGTGCAAAAGCACGCTTTAACTCCTGCACAAATTCTTGTGGGGCCTGATCCTCCCCACATTGCAAATTGTAGGCTGCCTTGCGAGCCTCTTGAGGATTTCTGTGAACAGAAAAATGTTTCAGGATGGCCGCCTTATATGTGGACCATCTTAAATGATTTTGATCCTCCAGCCCCGCAAAGAAACTGGAGTATTCCGGGGAGAATGTCCACTTTACATATTGAATACAGCTTTGGCTGTCCTTCAAATGGAAAGTCTCCATCATTTGTTCAAACAACTCTAAGTGCTCCCAAACAGAATACTTAGCGTTCTTATGGTAAGGCGTGATGACGCTCCTGATCGCCTTAATCTGCTTTAAGGGGTCCTTAAGCAAGGCCCTTTTTGCCTTATTGGCATTTTTGGTTCGGGTAACCCTTGTCCATTCTTCCTCGGACTCAGAGGCACTGCTCCCAGAGGTTCCCGTCTGTTCTTCCAGGTTTTCCCGGATTCTGCGAGCCTGGGAATGGCTGGCAGAATGTGGGGACCTGGTCTCCTGTGTCCTGCGCAGTTCAGAGGAGTCTTCAGATTCCTCCTTGCTGCCAGGATTTGATGGGTACCCCCTCCACTGACCTAACTGGGCAGAGGTTTTCAGGATGCCCTTAATGGGCCTACTCTCCCGGGGTTCCCCATTGAACTGTACTGTACTTGGGTGCCCATACCCGGATGCCCACCCCTCCATTCCTGAGTGGTACTGGCCTATGAGCCCCATACTCTTAGCTGGATAGTAATCTGCCATCGCTGCGGCCCTGTGCTCATGTGCGCCAGGGGACATGGGGGTGGCAGAGTCCAGGGACTGAGAGGTATGAGGGCCTCTGGTACTAGGGCTCCTGAGGTTATGCTCCGGAGTTTCCATTTCCCAGCGAACCTCATCTCTATCCGCCCCTGCTCCCTGTTGCAATGCAAGAGCCTGCATTTGTGCCTTCAGTTCCTCTGTTAAGGCCTTACTCGACTCTATCAGTTTCTCCTGCATCACTACCTGTTGCTGGAGCCTATCATTGTGTTGACAGAGGGCCTCATTCTCCCTCTGTGCTTCCTGGTTGGTCCTGGAGAACTGGGCCAGTCTTTGCTGCAGGAGGTTTACCTCCTGGGCAATGTCCCTATTGGCCTGCTCCTTTCTTGCTAGAGCATCTTCCACCCTTCTGGTGTGCTCTACCAAGTTCTGGTTTTCTTTTTGGAGATCACCCAGCCCCTGGAGGGCCAGGTGATTTTCTTCAATTTCCTTTTTTAAGTGGCAGACTTCCTGGCCCATGGCGTCTCTTTCCTGACTAAGAGCCTGCATCTGCGCCGCCAGGTCGTCCCTTTGCCTTTGGAAGGCGCCGGCTTTCTGGCGCTCCTGATCAAACTCTGCCTGGGTATCTAGGTCTTTCAAAATTAGTTTGTTGCTCTCCTCTTTCTCTCTGTCTAGTTGGATTTGCAGGGTGGCTACCTGCTCTGTGCATGCCCTGTTGAAATTGATCTGTTGCTCCAGCTTTTTCTGGTTCTGCAGTAAGGAGTCCAAACTGTCTTGGTGCTCCTTCTGCAGGGCCAGAAATCGGGTATCCTGGTCTGTCTTTTCCTGTTGTAGGATGCCCATATCCTCTTTTATCTTAATGATATATTGCCTACTATTATTTTCTGCCTCCTGGCTCCTCTGCAGCCTCTGCGCAGAAGAGTCCAGATCAGATTGGGCCTTCTGTAATGCCATCTGTTGCCTATTTGCCAGATTTTGGCTTTCAGCACATCTATCCTGCATGTCTCCCATATATAGGTACAGGTATGCTGCTATCCTGGCAATCTTATTGTGTTCCTCTTTGGCTTTAGGAGCCATATATAGTTCACTCAGGGCCACATGTAAGGGACCCTGATCTCTATATATATCTGACCCTGTTTCAGTGACCTGTTGTGTGATGGCCTGCAACCACACATCCTGGCCCTGTTCGGTCCATTCACCTCTCACAAATAGCTTATGCAAGAGGTGCTCTCTGGCTATTTTCATGTCTACTAAGGTCGTCATTCTAGAGATTGGTCTCTGTCCTGACTTACAGAAGTTTGTATTTTATTTTTGCAGAACAGAACTTTTCTTGGAGTGTCCCTTTTGAGGAATGCTTCACAGCGTAATGCAGCGTGGTGGTCCGACCGGATGTATGTATCCCGTCAGTTAGCACACTGTATTAAGCTGCACAAGTGGTAAATCTAACCCCACGTCTCGGCTCGAGCCCCCAATTTGTAAGAGGATTCAATTCAGCACTACAGCTAAGTTAACGCCTAGTCTAGAATACTGAATGAAAACCCTTATTGATATATCTTTAGGTCCAGTTCATGCGTTCTGGATGACTACCCCTATATCACACCCCTCTCTTGGAATCCCCCTGACCCCACTGAGCCAAGAAGTAGTTCTGTTTTGCAAGTTTAAAAGGTTTATTTGATAATTTAAACAATAGATATATATATATGACACTTTATAATAAATTAATAATTGAATAGCACACTTAATCTGATATGATAAAGATCAACAACGGAGAATCTGGCACTAGCACACTTCTTATAATCACTAATGAGTTGACATGAAATGGATAAGGTAGCACACTGGTAAATAGGAACCAAAGTATAATGTGGTAGAGGATGCTTTATGTAAGCTCAGGTGGATGCAATATTCAATGAATGCAGTACCGAAAATACTCAATATGATTTCAACCAAACAATGTAATCACTTTTCTCTGGCTATTCACTCCCCCCCTCTTTATGCAATGCAAGGAAATGGGAGGAAAGCACACAGTTCTCAGAAATGCAATCAAATGTGATTCAGTTCAATCCCAGCAAGCTTACAGAAAACAGATAGGAGTTTTGAAAACACAGGCCCAAATGCTTTGATATGTGCTAGCAATGGATGAGAAATATGCTGGAAATGCTTTTTAATTCCCTTTCAGAGGTTCAGGGTGAGTGGTATCTAGTTAATATTAGTCCAGACTCACACTAGCAATGAGGCAGGGATAGTTAGCAGGTTAAACGAATTTCTGGCAAATGGAAGGCAAGCAGCAGCTGATTTTACATGTGGAGAAATTTGCAAATCGCGGCAAAATTCGCGGATGCGCCGAGCGCTATTACAGAGGAACCACAAGGACTATCTCTATCGTTTTGGGGTCCTAGGAAAGCCTAGGATCTCATCTTCCAAATGAAAGTTACTGCAAGTCTCTAGCACAAACGGTCGCGGAGATATGAGCGATTAAATAAAGGTCGTTTTTGGTTTTGCAAATTTTAAAGTTCAAAATGACAAGTGGCAGATTTTGCAGCTAAAATGACAGGTGACAGCTAGGAGGCAGTTCTACTTAGGTTAAATAGATTGAATTATATGATTTTAACTAGGAGATTGGTTCTGCACAGTTTTCTAGGTACTCACACTATATTCTTGAGTGAAATGAGCCTCATCACGGATCTGGTCAGGGTTTTAAATTCGCCTCTGGTCTCTGCACTTCACAGTGATCTGGGTCAGCTCTCTCTGGTTCTCTGGTCTGGGTCTCTAGTTCTGGATTTGAAGTCTCTATGTGGCTCTCTGAAGGTTGATGGAGGTAAAGTATGGATTTTTCCGGCAGAGCGTCCCGCTGCAGATGGATTTGGAAGGTCTCTATCTGTCCTGTCTGTCTGCTTTTATGTGTTTAGAATGTGGGTGTGTTCTAGCATCACTGACCCTACCTCTCTCTCAGCTTCTAATTGGTCAAACTTCCATTTATCATTTGATTGGGGAATGAACTGTGAGTCAGAGGGATGTCATTTTATGGCTTGCAGATAGGACACTCCTCTGTCAGATTGCACATATTCTATATTTGATAATAAAAGACATATTTCAGAGTTACACAGTTGTTTGAAATTACATATACATGGTGTGGCTGAATTTAGCCATGTCTCTGTCCAAATCTGCTGTTTCTAAGAGCTTGCATTCAGAAATGGCACATATTTCACTTTTTAACTGATTTTTCAATTTCTGACATTGACCCAACTTTACATATATGTGTGCAGGGAGTATGGACATTAACTGAAGAAGTTTCAGATTTTTAACATGCATACATTTAGAGTAATATCCACTTTTCCGCTAAAACCCCCCTGAACACGCCACCGGGTCGAAAAACCTCTTAAAATGTGGGCAGAAAAATCACAAGAATTATGGTGTCATTTATAAAATTTTCACATGTCCGTACTATGAGTTATTCATCTTTTTCTAAACAATATTCTGGCTACAAAGGGGTGTGGTTTCCTCTCAGCACAAGGTAGAAATACTGGTCTTTCCAGTTCTGCCAAGCCAGCTTGCTCTCACAGGCAGTGCCCCTCCCAGCTCCTGCCAAGAGGAAGCTACATTTTACGACTGCGTAATAAAAACCTTTGCCTGAGTGAAGAGGGCTTTGTTCACTCTCCTACAGAGCACAGGTAATTCAATTATCAGATAGATGGCATATCCTTAGTGTGGGCAGCAAAAGGAAGGTTGGCCTCAAGTTTCACTCCTGGTGGGGGTAGCTGCCAAGCAAAATCAAGTTCCTTAAGCCAGGTTTCAGATATAATGTCACTTTTTGTTCCCCAGTCTAAGTCAAGACATTTTTTTACATATGCAGCTAGAAGGCTGATTCTAAGTTTAAAACTATGACATTTAAACAATTTCAACCTATGTGACACTCAAAAGTAGGTCACTCAGTCAATTTGAACATTTAGATTTGTAGTGTCTTTCAGTCCAATGCAACTTAAACTGCTGAAATCCACAGCACAGCCAGTCTTGTTATAAGCATTTTTCTGGGCTCTTCATTTCCCAGATTTTGTAGGCACACAAAACTCCATTCTACCAAATGTCTGCTGGTGTTCAGTGAATATTTTGCACATATTGCAATGTTTGAAATAGGCACTTTGGCTTGCCTTCAGAGAAACACAGGGTGGTTTTAAACTGCCGGCTTTTGGATAGTGGTGAGTACTGGTACTGCACCCATTTTTGGGATTTAAGAAAATGAATTCCCAACAATTCTAGGTTGCATTTGGCAATCAGCATTGCCATTCCCAATGGTTTCAGACTACTGTGTGGGTAGTCCAATGGTGGTTTTAGGCAGTGTCCTTCTGTGCCCATAACATCGGCAAAAATGAGTGGCAGCCTATTCTTCATGCATTTCCCTGTGCATTTTCTGGGAAGCTCTGGCCATCATGAGTTTTCCATGTCAGTACTGCACAGTTTTGAGGTATGGCTCGGATGCATGGGTAAATACATCCCACAACACCCACTGTAGCACAAGCCTGCTTATCTCCTCCTACCCTACCTTACACTGACTATCGCGTCATACCTGCCTATCCCCACTCACCCTACCATACCCGCCTCCTGGCTCTCCTCACCAACTCTACTCCACCACTTCCCTGCCTATCCCCATACATCCTACTCTCACCCCATGCCTGACTATCTCCACCTACTCTACCACCAACTGTGCTGCCTACACAGACTCAGCCTACCGCAGACCTGCATCTCCCTACACATCCTACCCCACTCAAACCTCCCATTCGCTCACCCACTCTAGCCCACACCTTCCTATGCCCAACCACCCTACCCCAAACATGCCTATCAGCCCAAATATCTTCACAATCTATTCCCACCCACCAACCCTACCCAATGTCCCAGTACGACTTCTATTACCTTGAATATTTATGCATAAGAAAAGCATGTTCTGTTTACCACTGGTACGAAAGTGTTACCTAAGTAATTGATAACTGCATGTTTATCATCTGTGTCCTGTCCTGCTCAGGACAGTTCTGTAGGTAATCGATGTCAAGCCAGGAATTTCAGGGGGGCTCAAGCCTCATTAGTTCAATGTCTGCGCACCTGCTTCTGGGTGTTGACATGCTCTCCTTACTATGCACGAATGTTGACCCACACTTTTTTAAAAGACAAGATCAGAGATTATACTTGTCCTACTATACTAAAATGACTAGATCTAAATGACTGCCTTCAAGATTGAGGTGGATCTGCATCTATTCCCACACTGCAAATACAGTCAAGGTGCTGTTGTGGCTTTCACAATCCTAGCCACTTATGGGTACGTCTGTGGTATAGAACCCAAGTGGATTGGTGCTCTTTTTCCCAGTGAAATAGCCTAAAATAACACACTTTTAGGCTACTTAATTAGGCTAAAGGCAGGAGGAATTGCACCGGCTCTCTCCCGAGCTGTCTGGTGGAAACCCACACACTAGTTAAGGCAGCACACACACTGAAGTTTGCAAATATTACCAGAAATTTCCCATCCCTGTCTATCTGGTAAAATGTCCCCATATTCCCAAAGGTATCTGCAGCACAATCCAGCCAATAGTCAGTATACATATGCCACAGTGAAGATGGAGGCAAGAAGAAGCTGTCTATGGCCAACCTACACCACCCATTCCGGTGGGCAAACAACAGTCCCGGGATTCCTTCTGCATGAGATATGGTCAGAATTTACTTCATGTACAAAATATTATCCAAGATTAATATCAATTTAGTCATGTTCAAGTCTCAGCACAATTTAACAGTCGCCATTTTAAGGTAAAACCACATAGATATAGGGATTATCCAATTCCAGTCCAAAAAACAAGCCAAAGGGTGTCATCACGAGTTGGGCGGTAACCCTTAAATCCGGCGGAATGGTATTAGCGCCGCCAATAAAGCTCCGTCGGATGACGACTGTAAATCCCGCTGGCGCTATTATAGATGGCGGTAGTACAGCTGGTTGTAATAGCGCCGGCACCCAAATGCGCTATTACAGAGCCATTACAAGTCCAGTGTTGGCACTCTTAGCACCAGAAAACTGGCGGGAAAACTGCCAGAAATACCCCTGGCCAAATTCGGGAGGCAAAAGAACACATGAGACAGCAATAAGGGCCCGGGTGAAAACAATGCACACCAGAAGCCTACAGAAGACCCACCCATGCACAACACACCCTTTCCAACACCATTTCACCATCATGAGCAGGGAGGAGACAGCAATAAGGACCCAGTTGAAAACAATGCACACCAGAGGCGTACAGAAGAAGACCCACCCATGCACAACACACCCTTCCCAACACCATTTCACCATCAGGAGCAGGGAGGAGACAGAAATGAGGGCCCAGGTGAAAACAATGCACACCAGAGGCCTGCAAAAGACCCACCCATGCACAACACTCCCTTCCCAACACCATGTTGCCATTTGGAGCCGGGAACCTTGATGTGGACATGTACTTGCTGCACCTGGAGCTACAGAGGCCTGCCAACCAGCCCAGGGCCCTGGGAGCATTGGGGCTGGTGGGGATGAGGAGAAGGAGGAGGATGAGGAGGAGACCAGCACCAGCAAGGTGGTTAGCCATCCCCAGGGTCAGGCCAACACCCTGGGCCCTGACTGATGGGCAGCTGGTGAGTGAGTACAGGCTGGACAGGGCAACTATCACCCAGTTGCTGGACACAATCCAGGCTGACATAGGCAGCCGTATAGCCATCAGCCCTGCTGTGCTCCCACTTGTGCAGCTTGTTTCCGTTTTACAGTACCTCAGGACTGGAAGCTTCCAACACACCGTTGCCATGATGCATGTTATGGCCCAGCCCACCTTCAGTGCTGTGCTGGGACAGGTGCTGAATGCACTGTTGCTCCATGTCAATGATCACATTTCTTTGCCAGCCACACAGGCACAGGTCAACCAGCTCAAGGCACAGTTCCATGACATTGCCCAAGTCCCTAACGTCATAGAAGCCCTAGACTGAACACATTTAGCACTAGCAGCACCCCTGGAAAATGAGGCAGCCTACAGGAACCGTAAGAATTACCATTTCATGAACGTGCAGATGACGTGTAGCCCGACCTAACCTTCACCCACTGCTTTGCCCGCTACCCAGGATCCACCCACGACTCCATGGCCCTGCCAACAGTACCCTGCCAGCCTACATGGAGAGGCACCGAGGCCAAAACACATGGATGTTGGGTGAGTACAAATGTATACTGAAATGCATGCCAAATTACACCTGTTGTGGGGTGGGAGGGCGGCATACACACAGGAATCCCTGCATGCCAGCAGGAGATACAGTCAGCACTAGCACAACACCATTTCCATGTATGTGCCTCCCTTGCACACGTTCCAAACAGCAGAACACACCCAGTCGGAATGGCACACACTTGTGAAAGCACAGTCACATATGGAAGCCCAACTACCACAAAGCATCTTGTGTGTGTCCCATTGCAGCTCCTCACCCTGACACAGAAGAGATATCCCACCCTGGCCACCAGACAGTCATGCCAATAGAGTCCTAATTTAGGCACATCCGCAAAAGCACCATACATGAGTAGTTGGAGTCACAACAATGACCATCCCTGAGACAGTGACCCCTGATTGGCCAATTACATGCCTGGCCAAATGTACATGATTGTGACAAGTAGCAAACACAACACCAGCCGTAGCGAATTCCACAACACATGGGCTAACAAAATGTCGCCTGAACATCGAGATATAACTGTACCCTCATACACAAATAAGGGACAGAGTACTGTGGCATTTAGACACAGGGGTGGTGCATGCAGTAAGTACTCCATTGATTGAATACTGCACCTTGCACAGCACACACCACAATGAAAGTAGGTATATGAAAAGTAGCGTATGTGTACTACATCAGTGTGACACACATAAGCATTAACATGTTAATTGATACACTGCTGCATGTAAACCTCAGCCCATGCATGTCCCGGAAGGTGAAGGATGTATGACAACATTGCATTGAGATAGCATGGACCTTTTCAACACAAACTTCATTCTGCTGCCAATGTCACTGATGTCTGTGCCTTGTACACCCACTGAACCAACATTGGCCTAATGTCTGTATTCTCTCCCCTGCAGGTGATTCAAGATACCCGCAGTACACATGGCTCATGACCCCTGTGCGTAAGCCACACACTCCAGCTGAGTGCCAATGGATTTACATGCATCTGTGTGGAAATGGCATTTGGATTGCAAAAGGCACGCTTCCGGTTCCTAGACTGTAGGGGAGGGGCGTTGATGTATGCACCAGAGAAAGTTGGAAAATCGTACTTACCTGTGCCATGCTGCACAACATTTGCTGTCACAGGCATGTGCCACTGCCCCCCGATGCTGATGGCCAACCACCTGGGGATGGGAGTGATGATGAAAATGTGCTCGAGGCCGGGGCATATGCACACAGGCATGGGGTGAGGGAGGAGAGGTTGGCCAGACAGGCCCTGATTGACAATTATTTTTGATCTGGTGGATGGGTACATGTAACACATATTACTTGTAAAATAAAGAGCACTTTAACACAATCATGAATGTCCATGCTTTGTATGCATAATGAACAGGATTTATTATTAGTTGAACAATCCCCCTCCCCCCTGAACTCCCCAGCACACAATCCCCCCTCGCCCCTCTGAACTCCCTAGCACACAATCCCCCTCCCCCTGTGAACTCCCCAAAAAACTGTGCAAGTGGGTCCAGGTGCCCAGGGCGCAGCACAACTGTGCTATGGTCATCTATGACGGTCGTGGATGCTTCCCACGTCCGGGTCCCTCTGGTGAGCGGTGTGGGAGATTGTGCAGGGAACGGCACCTAACTGAAGCCTCCAGGGATCCCTCTGTTGGTGTTGTAAAGGCAGATGGAATGGCTCCTGAGGACTGCAGCTGCTGGCGGAGCAGATTGTTTGCCTCCCGCATGTGCTCAGCATGTGCAGTTTGGCACTCACATAGCTTGCATACTCTTTGTCCAAATCCTGTCAGGGCCACTGTACAACCCTCCACCACTCTATGGGTGCTCGCATTATCACGTGCCATGGTCTTGGCAGTATTGCGTATGGCACGGCTTATTGCCTTGATGTGGCGGTTGTGCTCAACAGACATGGCCTCAATTCTCAGCTGTCGAGCCTTCATCACATCCAGCCGCCCCATTATAGCAGGTACCGGGGCGATGGGTCTTTCAGGTGTGCTGTTGATTGGACTGACAGGTCTGCGTGGGTCGGCAGGGGAGCTGCTGGGATACATGGCGGCATCCATGATGGGGCTGCTGTGGTTGGATGGGGTGCCTTCGGGGGAACCATAGGAAGGTGTGTCCACATCAGGCACGGGTGTGTGGGCACGACGTACACGCACAGGTACATGGGGAGTGTGTGCTTCCACTGACCCCTGCTCTGGGCTCCCTTGGGGTGTGCCCATCTCATGTGTGGCACTGTGGCTGGGTGAGGACACCAGTGCAGTGTGCCGTGACGCAGTGGTTGTGTGGCCCTCATCCGAGTTAGACCCACTGGTGGCTCCCTCTGCATCCTGAATGCCTATGGTGGCTCCCGTTGCTTGTTGCGGTGACACCCTGCGGCCTTGGGGATGTTGCGCCGGTCTGAGAGGGCTCCGGTGGGGTGACCTAGGATGTGTCCCGCGTCTTTCCTTCTCATGCCGGTCCCTGTGCAGGGGCGGTGTGGTGGTGCTGGTTGATGCACGTCGGGACCTGCGGCTGGATGTGGATGCTTGTTCACCATCATCATTGCCCTGCGATGATCGCTACATGCCTGTGAGGTACATAGGGTGTTGTATGAGTTGAGGACAGCTTACATTTGTATCAAGGATTTTATGCCTAACAGTGGGTTAGGGCACAGTTTTCATCATGCTTGCTCATTGCATATTACTCAGTCTCCATGTTGTGATTGGTAGAACGTGCTACAGGGGAGGGACACTGCTTGGACATGTTGGTGTGACATCGTCAGATGTCTGTTGTGAATGCACAACTCCCATGTCGCTGTGCCGAGGGAGGGCTTTGATACACACATGTTAGGCAGAGTTTGTATGCAGTACCCTTTGGGACCACTACACACAACTAAGACTACAGGTTTAAGCCAAACCAAGCTTTGGTATAAGTCTGTACTACACGGTTTTTGGGAGCGGAGCTGAGCAGCCAGGCTTATCTCAAGAGGGAATGTGAGCTGTAATGATGTTACACAGAGGTCTACAATAACAGGTGTTCATATAAACTCTTACACTCAAGGTTTCTTGGTTAAACACTTTTTAATTTATTCAACAGTCAGTTATAAAACATTCACTAGAAGGAGGCTGTTAAATATCACACACAAACATACTCGTTACGTTTCTGAGGCATTCAAACTACATTGAAGGAGCAGCAAAATGGCATTCAGAATACTTTGAAGAAGGAGCAAAAAGGAGTAGATTCAGAATATAAAAGGATTACAACTATTCTTAGACAGTGCAGATACTTTGAGTTCACCACAAGAGTCAATTCAATTCAATAGGCTGGGCCAAGTCAATGGGCTAAAGTCTTGGATAGGATAAAAACGGTTCTGGTAAGTAAAGGGTAAAGTCTCTGTAGAAGTTCTCAGAAGTAGTTTATAACAATAAGAATTATGTGATGGGTCACAAGCTGATTAGGTCTGCTAGTTGCGAAAGTTTCAAACACTTTCACCACGAGAGGTATGTACTCTCAGTCTCGTTTCACAGTACCTTACAAATGAATAAAAAGATGCAGCTGAAGACTTCTGTTCCTGGCAGTTCCTGCAGATCTCGAGCCTCAGTCGTGGGGACAAGAGGGAGGACATCAGGGAACTCCTGCACTGCACTGGGACTTGACAAATACTGGCAACTGGCAAATCTTCGATTCCGGTAGCTGTAGTAAAGCACACAAACTGGTGTCCCTCTCCCTGGTTATTCAGTTTCCTGCAGCACTCTGAGGAAAATACAACCAGCTCTGAGAATGGTGTCCAGGTGGCTTAGTGTCGAGTTGATTGGTCCCGCCAACTCAAAGGGAGAAGTCGTCCTTGCAGGGCTTCTCTGTCGAGATGAACTCAGCGATTCGGACCTGCAGCAGGGCTTCTCTGGGCAAACCAATGGTCCAGGAGTTGCAGCAGCCGTCCTCTTCAAGCTTGTCTTCGGTTCTTTCGTTCCAGTGGTCAACTCTGCCTTCCAAGCCAGGAGACTTGCCTTTTATTCAGTTCTCTCCCATTCATTCCTGCCTAGCTGTCACTCACCCAGCCGGGTGGTTGTCCTTGCCAGACAGTCAGCCACCCAATCATGCCAGAGTGCATTTGGGTCTCCTAAGAGACTAAGCACAGGAAGTTTCGGGCACCTCCCTCACTTCCTGCCAACCCCAGACACTTGGGCGCCAGAGGCGGTCTTCAGTCCTGAAGCCCGCCAAAGGCGAATGAACAAAGGAACCAACTCTGGTTTAGAGCACAGAGCAAAACTCTAGAAGGACCTTTCCACAAAGAAATGGTGAAAAAAGAAGACCGGGCCCTGTTTAAACAAAGAGGGCTCAAACGCCATCTTGAAAAACATGGCTCCTGTGATTTAACGCTACCGGTGTTCGCGGTCGGGAAAAATCATGGTAGTTCATTGTAAAACCACTGCCACCAGTCATTTCGAGAGGAAAGCATTTGACTACTACATGAGTATCTAGACACAGGGGATACTAAGTAACCTCTCCAGCACTCTATTGTAATATAGGGTGTGCTGGGTCTAGGAATTTAAAGAGACTAGTAAAGTCAATTTCACTTTACTTACTCTGGGAAACAGTAGTTTATCCCAGAGAATGATATGATAGGTTATTTATAACACGCGTAACACCCAGAGGTTTCTAATCACGGACGCGGGAATCGAACCTGTTTTGCTCCATGTCGTCTTGCTTCCAGGGCGAGCACCTTGCTGCTGAGCTATCCTCCCAAGAAGGTATTTAAACCTTGGGAAAGCCTGAAAAGGTCATTGAGAGTGCTGTGTGACACACATGAAAAGATGATGCCTATGGAGTTGTCTAAAACTCCATAACCAAAGAAAACACAAGAGTAAAACACATTGATTTGAAAAGTTCAAAGTCCCAAAGTTTAGCAAAAGAGCTGGAGGGCTCGAAGGTGGGAGGAATTGGCACTTTTATGAGAATTCTCCCTAACAACACACACACATCATGTTGCCATACCATGCCCTTCAGTCTCTCTCTCCTGTGCTGGGCCAGGAGACCACGGACACAGACCCACAAGTCATTCAGCCACTTGGAGCAATCCTCCCCATCCCTGGGCACACGGCCCACTGCTGACACCTTCTGGCTCACTTCTCTCCAGATCTGTGCTCGCCACTGTGCACTTGCCTTGCGCTGCTGGGGGCCATACAGCTCTTCCTGATGGCCCAGAACCTCCTCAAATAGTACGGCAAGCTCCTGAGCTGTAAACTTGGGTTTTCTCACTCTATCCAAGGCTGACTTGCCCCTGGAACGTTCCTGAGACATTTTCCAAGCTTGACACGAGTGGATGGCTACGATTTTCAGTGGATTGTGATTTCCAAGATGGCCACCACTTTATTTCCCGTTCTGGCAGTGACGCGTTTCCCGCACGCTAATAGCGCCGGGTGGTAACGCAATGTGTGCTGGATTTACGGGGTCATGGCCACTTTTTCCTTCAGGCTCTATTTGCGTTAACACAATGACCCTGTGCGCGTGCACGCCAACTCATGATCTGGTGTTGTTGCTGCCAAACATTGCGTCATTAGCGCAAATAACGCTCAACAGAAAATACGCTGGGATACCGCCCAACTTGTGATGAGGCCCAAAGTCTATTTTTATCCAAAACCACAATCTTTTGACAAAACCACAATCCAGGGAGATTACCAACAGAATACAGGCTGAAGAAAACAACCAGAGAATCCAAAACAAAGAGAGGCAAGGAAAACTCTGCACAACCGGTGTGAAAGCTCGTTGAGTAGCAGTCCATTGATAACAAGACACAACTTTTATATCGGCGTTGCTTGTCCCTTGAATGCACGTGTTGGCGTTATTGCATGCTCAGGTGTGTGCATGGGGCGCTCATGAGACATAGTTACAGTAGATGCAGTGGAGTAAATACTGAGTCACCAACTGCCAAGAAAGGTGCCGGTTGGTTCTGCTCCAAGCTGAGGCCCAGCTGAAAAGGGCAAATGACACTGCAGTATGACATGAATGTCTATGGAGGGAATTCTGGTGAGACATCATGGAAAATCAATCTGTAAGGGAAAATGAATGAACCTAAAATCAGTAATTCCACCTTATAGTTCCAAAGGAAGGACATTAGGTCTAGGATAGATGATGTGCAGGCACGCCAGCTAGAAATGTGTGGTCCAACTAAGGAGGACAAAAACCATTGAGAAGCAAGAACAAGAAGTCAAATGCCTTTGCAATAAAACTGAAGACCATATATGCATAATTGACATCAGAGAGTGAGTGTGCCTTAGAAGGTGTAATGAAAAAAATATCTGAAAAGCCTCTTACACAAACTGTTACTACATGCTGTTAGACAGGTCCAACGTTCAGTAATAAAAATCAATCCAAAGAGCCAAAAAAGAATGCACGAGATATGAGAAAAACAAACATTTATTATAGCACAGCCTAGGCTGGGAATGACCAAAAAAAAAAAGACATTCAACACTATGACAGAAAATGGCTGGTTTTATAGCAAATTACAGAAGAGAAATGACAACAATTGTTACAGGTTATTCAAATTTTCCCTGCCTCTAATTGGACATCGCCATTTGCACTATAGGTGAATCCATACACTACTTAACTCTATTGGCTCATTCTATACTGTGACCGGATCAAGATGTCATTGACAGTGAGATCATCTTCTTTCCCATGGTGCTAATTGGACAATACTCTTTTAAGTTTGTATCAGCTGAATCTGACATTTGATTGGCTGTTTCAGGCGGAGTATGCATGGAGTGAGTGACTTAGTAAATTTCAACCAATCCCTGTGTGAGATGTGACAGTGTGAAAGTGAAATTATAACTGTTACATCCCCTTCCCATTGACCTAATCGGTTGGCACTGTTGTACCATTTCCCAACATTGTAAACTGTTCATCGCCAGTACAACTTTGCAATTCTTCGTTGGAACCATCTCTTACTTTTCTTTCCTTTCTCATGATTCTGTTTGCCCTGACCTTATGAGCTGGGGGCTTGATTGCTGGCAGGCTGCATTCTCTTGCTATATATATATATATATTAGGTGAAAAAACTTAGTTAAAGGCACGTGTTATGGTTAAGTTGCACTAATGAATACGTAAAAAATTAAGTGGAAAAAACGTTGTTAAAGGGATGCTGTGGTTACAAGTAAAATCGAAAAACCCCAGAAATGTGCAGTTATGGTAAGGTAAGCTACCATTGCTCGCGCCACCAACGTGCACTGCTAAGGCTAACACCCAGGACATCAAAGATGACATCACCATTTTCAAGTCCTTACAAGGGGTTCTGTTTATAATGTTGGTAACAAGGAGTTAGGGGGACTGTAAGATCTATGCAAAACTACTTAATGTATGAACAAAATTACTTATGTAAAGAATACATTACATCACAGTGTTGTTCTTAATACAGGAAGGTAATCATACATATACATAAAAATAGCATAGACTGTAGAAGTAGAATATTTTTATTCTGGTAATTTTGCTCTGTAAAATAATGAAAGATATCCTTGCAGAGTTAATGTTAAGCATGTAATACATAAGTAATAAGCCAAGACTTAATACATATGTGTGTTAGTACAAGCAATACATATAAAGACCCACAATGCATACATATTAGAGGCACATACCGGCAAACTACAGTGTAGAAGACAGAAACAACATCAATACAAAACATCAATAACATTGTAGTTCATCATCAAGTACTCAAATGAATTGTCTGTGTACGGCCTGCTTATTGGCCCATATCTGTGCACCATGAGCTGACACCAAACCCTAAGGAAGGTACGTCTACAATATACAAGAAGGTTAACGTCTTCTACATATATAGCAACTTTTCCATTTAAACATTCTTCCAGTCAGTGAACAAAACCAAGTGGCCCAGATTTCTGAGATCATCAGTGATGCCATCAATGAAAACTGTGATGTCATCTTTGATGTCCTGGATGTTAGTGTTAGCAGTGCACAGTGGTGGCGCGAGTTATGGTTGCTTACCTTACCATAACTGGCGACTGTCTGGGGTTTTTCCATTTTACTTGTAACCATAACATCACTTTAACAAAGTTTTTCCACTGAATGTGTTACGTTTTTATTAGTGCAACTTTACCATAAAGTCCCTTTAAGAACGTATTTTTCAGTGAATTTGACAGGTTTTTATAAGTGCAACTTAACCATAACATCCCTTTAACAAAGTTTTTTCACTGAATTTCATGAGTTTTTACTAGGATACCCTTAATTTTTCTGCATGTCCTTACATAATACTGACCCCGGCCTCTGGACCATCTTGATAGATGCACAGTTCGCGGACAGCGCAAATATTTAAGGACTTCGGGCAGCATTCACACTGCCAAAAGCACAGGGGTTACCTTACAGTGTTGTATCCTGTAACAGGCAAATACATGTACATCAAACCATAAGAGATATATATAGCACATCCTAAAATGAATATGTATAGAAATTCTGTACTTGAGAAACTAGAAGTATGTTTTCATAGGGTGCACAACATAATGGAAAGCATCAAGCACGAAGCTTAACTCTACACCTAACAGTATTACCTCAGTGGAACCTTGCTTACACACTGACAAGTAGATGGCAGTTATTCCAGAAGAAACCCTTACAACAATAGCAAGTGCACTGTATTTCTTTCTGTAGCATTACAATGTATTATGTGTACATAACTCGTAGGAGATATAGCAGTATTGTTTTCTTAGAACAGAAATGGCAAGCACACTGGAATGGTTGGAGGAACATTTCCCCCATGACAAAATGAATGAATAAAACAACTCTAATGGTACAGAACATATTTTTAAAAGCAGAAAAAGTTATCTAATTTGTTGAGATGTCACTAAAACATGCTTTTCTTTTTAACAGTACATAGTGGGAATGAGGAAAGCGGGCCCGAATTACATTTAAATGAACCTGAAGATGGCCACAGACAGCCCCTAACTGCAAATGCACAGAATGAACTGATGAACTTATCTACAAAAATGGATGATCTAAATAATAATCTTATACAGTTGATGACGATTGTTATAAATCATGTGAAGGAAAATGTACGATATCACTGCCCAACTTGTACCTGTGCACATTCACCCTGTCCCAACCAATCATCCCCAACAAATTCACTAAATGAAAGACGCTATGATGAAACCTCAATCCCTTCCTCCACTCATGAACAGTGCGTAGAAAACCCCAATTCTCCCATAAATGTTTCCCATTCCAATTCCCCATCTCTTTCCTAATTGTATGTTTTTGTTTTAAGCCCAATTTGGAGTCCACGGACTGTGTGCCAATCCGGGCTGTCCGTAACCAAAATGGAGGAGCCCACGGACAGAGCTCGGGGACTCCACCCCAGTGGAGTAACTTTGCTGAAAATGTTGGAGGGCACATGACATCGGAAGAAAAGGTGCCCCAGCCAAATGAATGGGGACAAAATGGTGTGCCAAGAAAGTTGGGGGGGACAAACACTGTTATCCCCCCTAAAATTACGACCATGCTCCACCCCATTCCTGCGGACACTGGCACGCATGCGCACCTGATCTCACGTACCCCCGGACAACAAGTCAGTCTGGAAATGTCCACTCGCAAGTGTCGAACTTTTGATTAGGTTGGGGACAGCAGCCCCGTCCTGCGGACACTTAAAACAATGCGTGCACCGTCTCCTGCTCAATAGGTGTCTGCAGGACAGCTGTCATGTCCGCGGCCATCCGGGGTCGTCATCATGTTACCGCACACATGCTGCGCGTTGGGAGCATCTGCTGACAGTAAAACTGCATCTTTGACCAATCTAGGGTGTTTGAAGCTGAAACTTTACACTTGCAGAGCTCCTAGGCCGTGTCTTAGTTGATCTGGCGACTTTTATAACTTTTTAAGCCCTATGTGCGGCCCTATAGTCTGCAGACAGTCACACCATCCGCAGACAGCTCCTCTAGAGGGACCCACCCACTACTGCTCCTCATTGTGAATCTGGCTGTCCAGGAGAGAGCACCTGCTGCTGGTTTTGCTGTGATCTGTGATTCTTGGAGACAATGGCTTCTGCTATGGCACTGCAGCTGCCCCACCACCACCATCTGGAGGGCCTGGAGAGGGGAACAGACATGGCGATACAGAAGTGGATCAAGAGGAAGATGGGGATGAAATATTGGATGTCCCTCTCCCTAGCTCCCAACGTGAATCCTGGGTGTGGCATCTTTTTACCACTGGTGGGGGTTTACCTAAGGCTTGGGCAGACAAGGTTTGGTGCACTGAGTACAAGGTTGTACTCAGTCGTAGAAAACCAGGTTTGTACAGCTACAAGACCACCTCCATGCGGCGCCACCTCATCCTCATCATCCGCTTCTGCCACCACACGGGACACTCCTGTGGGGCAGAGGATCCCTACAGAAGCCTCACAGGCCATCCATAATGCAGTCGACCCTTATCTTTCGAGGGTGACAGTGCTGTGCATGTACTGTGACACACCGCTCTGTAGGAGGGAGCAGTTTCAGAGTGCTTTCGAGGCCGCTGTCAAGGAGCATGAGAAACACTGTCCCCTAACTGATTAAGGCCCACCCAACATCTTCCTCTCTCCACCTGCCCCTTCGTCCCTGTGGTTGGTGCCCCTTCCCTCACTTCCCTTCCCTCTCTTGTCTCTCCTGTGAAAACAAAGCCCAAAAAAAATAAAACACAAAAAAAGGTTATTTTCAGTGCCACCTTTCACATTTGAAAAATAGAAGTACCAAAAAAAAGTTACAAGCCCCTACGCAGCCTGTGGAGTCCGCAGACAGCTCGTTAGTCCGTGGACATCATCTAAAAGTATGTGAGGGTGGCCTCAAAAGCATTTCACTCTTTTGCGTGGGAAAGTGGTGGCTCTGAAAATAAACTTTTTGTTGTAGTTTTTGTTTTTAAACTTTTTTTTCAAGTTTTAAAGTAAACTAAGCAACATTCTACTAACTTGCAAAACAGTAGGCATTTTGTTTTCGCCATGCTTCCATGCATTTATTTTTCATCTACAGGAAAATGCTTTCTATATTTACAAAAAGTGCTTCAAAGCATTTTGAATGTTTTGCAGAAAAAGCTGATTACCGGCATGAGTAAGTTGTACTCCATCTCTGCAGAAAAAATTGGCAATGTCAAATTTTATATTTTCATTATGGAAAGACATCATGCCAACGTCTCCCAAAAGTGCACACACAGCCTTGTTGATATTGCACCTCACTTTCTCCATTTGTGGACCAAATGAACTTGAGTGAATCCACATCTGCCTCTGGGCAATGCGAGAAAAAATCAGTCTAGAATTCGGGAACATTTCCTTCAATTTGCCAAATGTCTCTCCTTCATTGCAAACTGCAGTGAATGTCCAGTGACATACCCTAAACTGTTCCCTCCACAATGAACAATGATAATGTCCGGATGCTGCAGTGTGACCAAATTGAAACAAAATGGGAGCAAGTCTACCCATTTCATGCCACGCACTCATACCATTGCACATGAACATCATGAAATCCAAGATTTTCAGCCACTCCTCACTGCTCTGCATACATCTTCAACCAATGGATCCACAAGTTCCCCAAAATCCACATACTCTGCCTCCTGAAAGACATAGCCATAGCCATCTGCACTCCTCTCAGCAAACACACCTTCTGCCAGACTCTCTCTCTCTGTATACCACACCCAGGAAACCATATTGGCTACTACCCTGGGCTGTACAGTCCCATTTCAATGCTTGGCATCCTCAAAATACCTGGATGTAGAACCTGCTGTCCATGGACTACCACAGTGTCCGCAGACAGATTGCCCAAATTATCCTCAAGTGGTGGCTCTGAAAAGAACCTTTTTTCTGTTTTGATTTTTTTGGGGGATTTTCAGGTTTATTTTACTACAACTACTCACATGCACTCTACATCATTTTCACAAAAACTTTCTGAGTGCTTTCTGAGTGCATTTTGAATATTTTCAAGAATGATTGCATTGCCACAATCAGTAAAGGTCATGCCATCACTGTACAAATGGTGTCCACCATCCAGAAGAATGTTCTAATTTGGGAAGGATGTCACCCCAACACCATTAAAAAATGAAAATACCCCTTTGTTCACGAGGTGCCTTCCTGTGTCTTGTTGAGGACACAACACATTGGTGCATCTCCATAGTGCCCTAGGATGTAACGCTCACCTGATTCCCACGGAGGCGCTGATCCCGGCTGGGCTGCTATCGTTTCTTCAATTGAGAAGCGTAGAGCTCGGACGACTCTCAGGACTGGGCTTCCTCTTATCGAATGTCTGACTTGCAGGGTAAGTTTTCTGCAGGTGGAAGAAAAAGGGTTAATCACCGTTTGATGGGATTTCCTCTCCCACCAATCGCCAGTTTCTCCCACAGCCTAGCTTTCTACTTGTCTCGGCGAGCTCTCACCTTATGCGTATAAATGCTGAGCTCTCCATCCTGCGTCTGGTGCAGGGGTGCGTGGATTCCAGTTACATCACTGGATGAGTTCAGTGTTGAGGCTCAAGTCTTTTGCGGCCTTAGTTGTGGCACTGGTGCTGGGATGCCGAAGAGCGATGCCGCCGTTACTGCACGAGCGGATGCCTGTAAGTATACTGTAGTCTTTAGGCTTTAAAAGATGGGCACCTCGATAATGTCCCTTTTCCTTTGTTTCAGGCCTCAGGATGCTGTGGGCGTAGTTTTCCGTTGCCGCTGCACGTGCCGATGCACGTAAGTATAATGTTCGTTGGCCGCTTTTAATGGCACCTCTAATAATGTCCTTTTTCTAGTTTTCAGGGGCCGGGATGCTGCGGGCTTTATATCCGTTGCCACTGCACGTGCCGATGCACGTAAGTATAATGATCGTTGGCCGCTTTTAATGGCACCTCTAATAATGTCCTTTTTCTAGTTTTCAGGTGCCGGGATGCTGCGGTTGATGCGGCCGCTTCTGCGCATGCAAAAACTGGTAAGTTAAGATGAATGCGACTGACTTCACCCGAACCCCTTTTTAATTATGTCCTTTGCCTTTCTGGTGCAGAGAAGCTGCCGAAGAGAAGGCTGTGGTTAGCTCCGTTGCAATCACGGATGGATCAGGTAAGCGGGCGCGAGCTAATCAACAACAGTTATGCCAAAAGTGGGAAATAAACTGGCTCCCCCTATCTGAGATTAGTACTGACGGGAAGCTGTGTAGCCGGACGATGTTTTCAAGAAATACTTTGGCTAGGACTGATGCTGAAGGTAAGCCTTTTAGCGGAATGAAGTGGGCCATTTTAGAAAACAGGTCCACAATAACAAGAATGGTGATGTACCCGGAACAGGAGGGTAAGTTTGTGATGAAGTCCATGGAAAGGGTATGCCAGGGACACGGTGGGATGTCTAATGGTTGCAGAAGACCAGCCGGCCTCTTCTTCTGACCCTTGTTTTGAGCGAACACACCGCAGGACATCACAAATTCCTTTATGTCTTTTCTCCACGAAGGCCACCAGAAGTGTCTCTTCACCTTTTCTGTGGTTTTGGCAATGCCAGGGTGACCCTCAATTAATGAATCATGATAGCAGGAGATTACCTGTCTTTGTAAATCGGCGTGTGGTAGGAACAATCGTCCTTGGAAATAAGGCAAGTCATTGCTTACGGTGAAATCTTTTCCTTTTTGTAACCAGTTCAGTAAGTCTGGTGAGGTTACAAGTTGTTTAGTTTTTTCTTCAATATCCTCAATGGATTCTGAAGAAATCAGACCCACGATCCTTTGTTCAGGAATTATTGGTACAGGTTCTGGATTGGCAACGTTATCTCCCATTCCAATTCGGGAAAGAGCATCCGCTTTGCCGTTCTTCTTGCCGGGGCGATACGTGATCACGAAATCAAATTCAGCAAAGAATAGAGCCCAGCAAAGCTGTCTGGAGGATTGAGCCTTGGCGGTTTTCAGATACTGCAGATTTCGATGATCGGTGATCACTGTGACGGTGTGTCTGGCCCCGAGGAGATAATGCCGCCATGCCTTAAAGGCTGATTTAATCGCTAGAAGCTCTTTGTCTGTGATGGTGTAGTTGATCTCAGGTGCCGAGAACTTCTGAGACCAGAATGTCACAGGAAGCAGTTGGTTAGTCTCTGGATCTCTTTGTGATAGGACTGCTCCCATTGCTAAGCTGGAGGCGTCGGTTTCAAAGATGTAAGGGAGGTCCGGGCGTGGGTGTTTCAGTATTGGCACCGAGGTGAATTTAGCCTTTAGCTCTTGGAAGGCTTGTTCTGCTTCTGCGGACCATTCAAAGCGTTAATTTTTTCTTAAGAGGGCGGTGATGGGTTGTACCACTCGTGAAAACTCTGGAATAAATCTACGGTAAAAATTGGCAAAGCCTAGCATGCTTTGAACACCTTTCACGGAAGTAGGAGACGGCCATTTGAGGATAGCGTCTACTTTTCTCGAGTCCATGTGGACTCCTTTGGGTGTCAGAATAAATCCCAAAAATTCGACCTCAGTGACATGAAAAACACATTTTTCGAGCTTGGCAAAAAGTTTATGTTGGCGAAGTTTTTCAAGGACCGCCCTAACATGATTTCGATGGTCAGCTTCAGAAGATGAGTACACAAGAATGTCATCTATGTAGACGACAACGCAGACATCAATGAGCTCTCTGAGGACATCATTCATAAAATATTGGAAGGCGGCCGGTGCATTGCATAGTCCAAAGGGCATCACTTGGTATTCAAATAGCCCATACTTAGTGCGAAAGGCCGTCTTCCATTCATCTTCTTCCTTGACCCGTACCAAGTGATAAGCTCCCCGGAGATCAAGCTTAGTATAAATACAGGCGTTTTTTACCTGGTCAAGGAGTCCCGGGATCAGAGGTATGGGGTACCGGTTTTTTACTGTTATCTGGTTCAGAGCACGATAATCTATACAGGTTCTGAGGTCACCTTCTTTTTTTGGTACGAAGAACAGAGCCGAGGATGCAGGGGACTTCGACGGACGGATAAAGCCATTGGCCAGGTACTGGTCTAAATACTGTCGCAGATGAAGGTTCTCAGGCTCGGTAAGGGCGTAAATCCTACTGCAAGGGGGAGTTGCACCGGGTAGCAAATCTATCTGACAATCGTATGATCTGTGGGGTGGCAAGGTGTTAGCCTGTTCCTTTTGAAAAACATCTTGGAACTCTTGATACTCTAGAGGTAATTGTGGACCGTCAGCCGTCACTGACGCTAGGCCAAAGTTTGGTCGTGGATAACAAGTTGGTGTGCACTCTGGGAACTTTGTCGTCTTCGCTCGTCAATCAATCTGAGGATTGTGTTTCTCCAACCAAGGAATCCCTAGAATTACTTGGAATTGAGGAGCCTTGATCACGTCGAACACAATTACCTCCTGATGCCCGTCTTGGCCTAGTATCGTCACTTCAATAGTGGTATGGGTCACTGGTCCGGAGGCGATTTCCGTCCCATCCACTGTGGTAATGACGTCTTTAACCACCTTTGGACAAAGAGGTAAGTTCATCCTGGAAGCCAATTCGCGGTCCACATAATTTCCAACTCCTCCGCTATCAATGTATGCCTTAATTGCATGCAAACGATCCGGTTGCTCTGGGTTTACGAGGACCATTGGCACTATGAAGTGTGAGGTCAAAGAACTGGTTTTTACGCTCAGCAAGCGGACCTCTACACTTGTCGGGCGAGGTCGTTTCCCAGCTCAGGCTTTTCAGAACTCTTATCAGAAGCTCCCACTGTCTTCTTAGGTGGTTTCACCGGGCAATCTCGAAGAAAATGTCCTGAATTTCCACAATAGAGACATAGTTGCATTTGTCGTCTCCTGTCGCGTTCTTTCTGGGTTACGGGACCCTTTACAACCCCAATTTGCATAGGTTTGACGGCTTCAACTCCTTTGGTGTGACTTTGAGGCTTAGGGAACACTCGTGTTTCAAACCTGGATCGATCCGCCTTTCTGTTTAGTAGTCTGTGATCCAATTGGACCACCAAATCAATGTACTCTGAACAATCCTGAGGAGGATTCACTACCTGGGCAAGGACGTCTTTGAGTTCGCCACGCAAACCCCTGTGAAAAAGCGTGATTCTTTTGTCCTCAGGCCATCTGGTTTCCACGATTAGCCTATTGAATGATGCAATGTAGGCCAAAAGATCTTGATTGCCCTGTCGTAGGGAAAGGAGTTTGTTGTCCAGGGCCCGCCCCTGGGAATACCTTGCAAAAAGTCTTTCCATATTTGCCTGGAAGGTCGGGAAATCACGAAGGATCGGGTCATCCTGTGTAACCAGAGGGATCGACCAATCAGCGGCACTGCCGCTAAGATACGAAAGCACAAAGGCTACCTTAGTCTGGTCAGTCGGAAAGGCTGCAGGTCTACAAAGAAAGTGCAATCGGCATTGATTTATAAACACTGTAAACCTTTTAGGGTCACCAGAGAAGCACATTTCCGGGTAGGTTGATTTGAACAGGATTGGCTGAAGCTGCTGGGATATAGCTCCCTCCTGAATTAGGTAGCAGGGTTTGCCCCGCTTGTGTCTGTAATAACTGTGTGGCGAGATCATCAGTTCGTTCTTTTGATATTATCAATTCCCTCCTAAGGGCATTCGTTTCCTGGCGGGCAGCATGAACTTCAGCTCTTAATTCCCCTAATAACTGGGCCAGTTGGTCTGTGTCGGAGGTTTCCATAGCCCCTGAGTAGGAGGTTATTGGTGGGCTTTGCGTTCTGTAACGCTCACCTGATTCCCACGGAGGCGCTGATCCCGGCTGGGCTGCTATCGTTTCTTCAATTGAGAAGCGTAGCGCTCGGACGACTCTCAGGACTGGGCTTCCTTTTATCGAATGTCTGACTTGCAGGGTAAGTTTTCTGCAGGTGGAAGAAAAAGGGTTAATCACCGTTTGATGGGATTTCCTCTCCCACCAATCGCCAGTTTCTCCCACAGCCTAGCTTTCTACTTGTCTCGTCCATCCTGCGTCTGGTGCAGGGGTGCGTGGATTCCAGTTACATCACTGGATGAGTTCAGTGTTGAGGCTCAAGTCTTTTGCGGCCTTAGTTGTGGCACTGGTGCTGGGATGCCGAAGAGCGATGCCGCCGTTACTGCACGAGCGGATGCCTGTAAGTGTACTGTAGTCTTTAGGCTTTAAAAGATGGGCACCTCAATAATGTCCCTTTTCCTTTGTTTCAGGCCTCGGGATGCTGTGGGCGTAGTTTTCCGTTGCCGCTGCACGTGCCGATGCACGTAAGTATAATGTTCGTTGCCCGCTTTTAATGGCACCTCTAATAATGTCCTTTTTTTAGTTTTCAGGTGCTGGGATGCTGCGGGCTTTATATCCGTTGCCACTGCACGTGCCGATGCACGTAAGTATAATGATCGTTGGCCGCTTTTAATGGCACCTCCAATAATGTCCTTTTTCTAGTTTTCAGGTGCCGGGATGCTGCAGTTGATGCGGCCGCTTCTGCGCGTGCAAAAACTGGTAAGTTAAGATGAATGCGACTGCCTTCACCCGAACCCCTTTTTAATTATGCCCTTTGCCTTTCAGGTGCAGAGAAGCTGCCGAAGAGAAGGCCGCGGTTAGCTCCGTTGCAATCATGGATGGATCAGGTAAGCGGGCGCGGCTGCGAGCGAGTTGCACTTTTCTAACCTTATGTTTATTCTTTGCAGGTTTTGCCGGTGACTGGATTCCGGGATCTGGTAAGTATTGTTCTGTGTCTTTCTTCATCCACAGGTTGCTGCGCGGAAGCTGAAGATGACTCTGGACCTGGAATGCAGGAGCCGACTCGGTGAGCGTCCTGCTGCTGCTGCAGAATAACGCGAAGCACGTGTTTTCCATCAGGCGTGGTTTAAATAGCAGAGAAGTGCTTCCAGTGTGTGTTCTTCCACCGGTTCCACCCAGGTAAGAAAAGAGTTCCTGAATGGAGGGAATAGTTCCTCCCAGCCCTGATGGCTGGGGACTTCAACCAGACTGGATTGTTCTGGGTAAATATGCAGCATGGTCTGCCTCAGGTAAGTCCACCCAAGCATTATTACACTGTTTATCAATCTGAGGGACTGAAACCCTTCATGAGCCTGGCGCCAAAGGCACCAGGACACGGTCCAAAGGGCCCCTGTAGGGGTCTGCTGGGTCCGGAGTAGTGGAAGACGGGTCTGCTTCCGAGGGCGCTGGGCCAGTCCTGGCCCCTCGGGAGTAGCGCCCATGACATAGGAGGTATGTGTGAAAATATTATCTTTCCACAAGAAAAAAGTTCCATTATTGCTTTCATTAGATCTTCTGCACACTAGGGCCAAGAAGAACGGCAATCCCCTACTTTACACCCTGTTCATTGACTTCCAAGCCGCCTTCGAACCTAGTACCACGAGCCATAGTATGGCGGAAACTGGAACAACTGGGCTGCCCTGAGGAACTCCATTACTATCTGAGGCTCTTACATCACAACGCCACTGCCAGACTTAAATTTGACTCCCAGGGCACAATGACTGATCTAATCATCCAGAAAAGGGGAGTCAAGCAGGGTTGCGTAACGGCTCCATTTATGTACAACCTATTCACCCACGACATCCCTGCAGCGGTCTCAGCAGTACATAATTGTCTCCCCCAAATCAGATCTGAACCCTGCCCTGTATTTGCTTACGCCGACGATCTCATCATATTGGATCATACATTTAGTGGGTTACACAGGTCGGCTATTGCACTGTGGGACTACGCAGAGACAAATGTTCTTATTATCAACCAAGAAAAAACACAATTTATGGTATTCTCAGGAAGGAGGCTCACCCGACCCAGATTAATTATTCAAGACCATGAAATAAAATATACTTCAACATATAAATATCTGGGTTTAGAAATTGATGCGACTGGCGATTATATCTCCTGTATTAAATCACGTATAACTAAAGCAGCGCAAGTAACAGCTTTGATCCATCAATTCTCAATTAAGAACTGTGGATATACAATAAGAGGTGTTCATCAGCTATATACGCAGGTTCTTGCCCCTATGGTGGTCTATGGTTTGGATGCACTGCTATCCATCGATTTGAAATGGCTCCAACGGGTGGAGGGAAAATTCTGGAGGAGAATACTGGGCCTCCCACAATGCATACCAATGGCCATTATTAGGCTCAGATTAGGCCTAGGATCTCTTAAATCGATTGTGATGAAAAGAAGAGCTGAGACTTACTGTAAGATGTGTAAAAACCGGTGCACTCGCTTATGGCCTCCATCTATCAAGAACTTTCCAAGGACACATGTAACTATCCCTTAAAAGCAAAAATGGAATCATTCCACAAGGTTATATGTTGAATTCCCAGATGGAGTGGAACTAACAACTCTATGCAAACTGCTTTGTCCAAATGGGTAGACCTGTGGGACTGGCTGGAAAATTATGAGCACTTTAGCACACTTAAGAAATATCAAGTTTGTACGTTACATGCTATATTCACTCATGAACACCCAGAACTATTTGAATCTGTGCCCTTCCAGTAGACTCAGACGTTTTCTTCTTCTGTGGAGAATAGATCATCTACCGGTCCTTGCTAACAAAGGTTGCTATAACCTACTGACTCCAGAAGATAGAGTCTACCGGGTGTGTAAAAACACCCAAATCCTTGAAACAGCTAAACATTTACTGTCTGTGTGTACCCTTATGCTAAAAGTATACCGTTTGTACTATAGTAATCATTTTCATGATTTTGAATCTATTGAGGAACCTATGTTTTGGTATTATTGTGTGAATTCAAATAGTCTAAAAGTACACATGGCAATGTACAATATATGGCTTAGGATTGAAACATTGCTGGGTATATCCATCTAAGATCTAAGCAACTGGCCATAGTGATTTATCTGTATCCTTGTTTTATATTTCTATAATCACTTGATATTTATCATCTTTTTAAAATAATTGCTTCATATATTTTTCTTTTTTGGTGTCACACCATACTAGTCAATCACACTTTTATTGCTTTATTTAAAAAAAAAATCAGATAATATGTGATAATGTATGGTATTTAGTTTTAGTGTTATGTGTTTTATGTGTCTCAAATTTTCTGAGAATGATGCTATATATACCTTTCGAATGGATTGTGTCCTCCCACGTATTCCTCATTTTATGATAACTCGTTGTCTCCAGCTTCGCTGCTTCGGAAAAAAAATTCTCTCGCCAGAGGGCGCTGTGCTCGAGGTTGTGGCGTCGATTGTCCCTCGACAGACTCTGTACTCTGTCGACGTCACCGATGGTATAAATAGCTCGAGCCGCGCCCGTTGCTTCAGTTCCGTTTTTCCGATCGCTTCGCTATCGAGAATGGCGCATTTCAGATTTTCTGTGAAGAAAATGTCGTCATCTTCGACTCCTTCGACACCAAAGACTGGGTTCAAGAAGTGTGTAGATTGTGGATCAAAAATGTCGATCACGAATCCCCACCGGGTTTGTCTCTGGTGTCTCGGTTCCAGTCACCAAACCGACGACTGCGGTTCCTGCCAATCCATGACCGAGAAAGCTCTTCGTGAGAGGAGAGGTAAACTGTCAGTGGGGAGGGAAGCCTCTAAGAAGGCTACGTCTAAAAAACATAAGAAAGCGACTGATTTGAAGAAATCGGATCGCCAAAGGCACTCGAAGAGATCTCGATCTAGGAGTGGATTGAGACACTCTTCGTCATCGTCTAAAAAAATGAAGAGGAGACATAGATCTCCCTCATCATCTTCTTCTTCAGAGTCGACCGAAGAAATTCGATGTATGACAAAATCGGATTTTCCCAGGAAGTGGGAAGAATTCCGTTAAAAGATGGAGGTTTTCGAGAACGCGGCCCCTGCCCCCTTGAAAGAACCTCGAAAAAGCCATACCCCTAAGGTTGCTCCATTGGACGACAAAGGGAAGTCCAAGACTACAATGGTAAAAACCAGTAGTGTCGAGGATACTAAAAAAACTCGAGTCGACGCCAAGCCGTCGAAGACTCTTCGAGAGTCGAGCACTTCTCCGGTGCCATACAAAAAACACAAGTCGTCGAAGGCTTCGACGACTTCATCGACGCCGTCGGCGTCGACCGTTTCGGCACCGAAACCAAAAACATCCTCGACGCCCATGTCGAAGTCATCTTCGAAGTCATCGAAGACTCCTTCAACAACTTCGAAGGATTTATCAATCCCTTCGACGCGTATGGTAGAAGAAGAAAGGAGATTTACTCCTTTGCCCAGGTCAGACTTTTTTAAGTCCATGTCCTCAATTTATGAGGAATCTGGCTCAGAAGAAGACGAAGTTACTCCTTTTGGAGTTTCTTATGGCACATAGCAAGTTCCTGAGGAACTTATTGACCAGGAATCTAGAATGTTAGACCTGAGTGATACTCTACATTCTGCCAGTGGAATTGACACCACCCCAGATTTAGAGTTTGCCAGACCTGATCCTGCAGAGCATGCAGATGCTGAGTACAGGGGTCTTATGACCAGAGTAATAGAATATATGGGTTGGGGGTAACACTTCACCCGTTTTTTAACAGGATGACATGACGGATATCATTGTCAGAGGGTCCCAAAAAGATCCAGTTCTCCCCTTTCACAGGGCTCTTCAGAGGACGGTGGAGAAAAACTGGGATAGACCTGAGAGTATTTCTGCTGGAGTTAGCACTTTTCCCAAAAAATATAGGCCAGCTGGAATGGATCCTGAATACTTAAATAAGCATCCGACTCCAGAAAGTCTAGTAATTGAGGCAGCATCTACATCAAAACAGACTGCATATCACACTATTCCTCCAGATAGAGAGGATAAGAAAGTTGACGCATGGGCATGTAAAGTTTTCACTTCAGGCAGTATGGCCCTTAAATCGACAAAGTCACCTGTACCCTGACCAGGTTTACCCATACCCTGTGGGACTATATTTCGGCAGCGGCTGATCATATTCCGGAAGGCGAGGAAAGGGAAGGCTTCCTGAATATAGTCAAAGACGGGAAGGAGGCAATGGGGGAATGTCTCCAGTCTGGACTGGATACTGTTGATAGTATCAGCAGGTCCATGGCTGCAAGCTTTGTGCTACGCAGATTTGCGTGGTTGAGGAAGTCGGGGTTTGCACCAGATGTGCAAGCCAGACTCCTTAACATGCCCTTTGATGGCTCGAGGCTGTTTGGCAGCAAGGCAGATGAAAGCCTAGCAAAACTTCAGACCTCGAAAGCGGCAGCTAAATCGCTTAGTGCCTCTATGCGCCAGCCTCTAAAACCCTATTCTGGCTCATCTTCCTGGAGGGGTCGTTCCTTTCGATACTACTCCTCTTTTGGTAGAGGAAGAGGACAGGCTTTTCAAAGGGGCAAAAGAAACTTCCCTCGTGAAGCATGAGGAAGAGGTGCAAAATCAGCCTCAGGAGCGGCATATGTACTCTGAGCCACTCCTGCAGCCTCCTCCAAATCCCTCTGAGACCTTGTTACACAAAACACCAATGGGAGGCAGGATCTCTCAGCATCTGAAGGAATGGCGGGGCATTACCCCAGATGCTTGGGCACTGGAAACAGTAGCCCAAGGTTACTTTCTACCCTTCCTAAAAAGGTCTCAGAATCATCCACCGGGAGCCAACTCCGTCAAAACTCCAGATCCGCTCCTGTTGCAGGAAATGTTAACCCTGCTAGAGAAAGGTGCTATAGAACTGGTACCTAGAGCGGAGAGAAACAGGGGTTGGTACTCCCCATATTTTCCCATTCCAAAAAAGGACGGAGGACTGAGACCCATCTTGGACTTGAGAAACTTGAACAAGTTCCTCAGGAAGGACAAGTTCAAGATGGTGACTCTTTCTCAGATCCTTCAGGCTCTCCAACTCCAAGATTGGTTGGTATCATTGGACCTTCAGGATGCTTACTTTCATGTGCCAATCCATCCGAAGCACAGAAAGTACCTGAAGTTCGCGATTGGCAATTCTCATTATCAGTTTCGAGTTCTGCCATTCGGGTTGACCTCCACCCCGAGGGTTTTCACCAAACTGTTGGCGGTTGTGGCAGCAAGTCTCAGGAGAGGAGGTATTCACATATATCCCTACCTGGACGACTGGTTGATCAGAGCAAGTTCTCCAGAACAAGCTCAAGAACATCTTTCGATCACCTGCCACTTCCTCCACAAATTGGGCTTCTCCCTCAATTTCAAGAAGTCCCACATGATTCCATCCCAGAAGCTCTAGTTTATCGGAGCAGTCTTGGACACTTCCTCAGGAAAGGCCTCACCTCCCGAAGTGAGAGCTCTCCACATCCAGCAGATGGTAACAAAATTCCAGAATGCCCAACGTCTACCGGCCTTCGATTTTCTCAGGTTGCTCGGCCTCATGGCATCCTTCATTTTCCTAGTACCAGAGGCCAGGTTGAGAATGAGATCCCTTCAATGGGCACTCAGAACTCAGTGGTCTCAGTTCTCAGGGAATATGTCGGATCTTCTGCAAGTCCCGAGCACAGTTGCTCAGGATCTTCTATGGTGGGCTTGCAACGACAACATTCTCAAGGGAGAATCTTTTTTGGCAACCATGGCCGGAGATAACAGTAGTGACAGACGCCTCACTCACGGGGTGGGGAGCACACACCAACGATCTGACAATCAGCGGTCGTTGGTCTCCATCGGAGTCCACACTACACATCAACCTTTTGGAGCTGAGGGCAATCAGACTAGCGCTGAAGGCCTTTCTGCCCTCTGTACAGGGAAAGAATGTCCTGATAATGACAGACAACACAGTGGCCATGTACTACCTCAACAAAAGAGGAGGAGTAGGGTCACTACCACTGTGCAGAGAGGCAATGCAGCTATGGTTCTGGGCAATACGAGAAGGAATATCTCTATCGGCAATTCACCTAGCCGGATAGAAGAACACGGTGGCAGACGCTCTGAGCAGGCAGAGCACGGTCTCTCACGAGTGGGAGCTGGCTCAGGAAGTCATTCTGGAGATTGTCACCCTTTGGGGAACCCCTCAAGTGGATCTGTTCGCCACCGCGATCAACCAGAAGTGCGATCAGTACTGCTCAAGGGAATTTCCTCAAAGAGGAGCTCTGGGAGACGCATTCATAGTGGAGTGGAAGTTTCCACCGCTGTACGCATTTCCCCCAGTCCCCGTGATTCCTCAAGTAATCAGGAGGTTGAGAAAGTTCAGGAAAACCATGATACTTATTGCCCCGGATTGGGCCAGGAGGACGTGGTACCCGGACCTTCTAGACATATCCATCTGCCCTCCAATACGTCTTCCTAAAAGAGAGGATCTTCTCTCGCAAGAGGAAGGTCGGGTTCTCCATCCAGAGGTCAAGACACTTAACCTTCACGCATGGTTTCTGAGAGGTTGAGATACAAGGATTGGGATCTTCCCGATGACGTAATGGAAGTCTTGCTTTCGGCCAGAAGGCCAGCAACAAAATCTTTGTATCGATGTCGCTGGAACAGGTTTAGTAACTGGTGCAAAGATAAGGATGTGGATCCTTTTCAATGTGGCACTCCAGTAGTGCTCTCTTTTCTATTACATCTAGCCAATCTGGGGCTCCAGATAGGAACAATCAAAGGATACCTTGCTGCGCAGTCCATTTTCAAGCGCACCTCGGAAGAGGTTTCATATTTCAAAATACCACTAATAATTCAATTCTTAAAAGGACTTACTAACGTATACCATCCAATACCTTTTCATGCTCCAACTTGGGACTTAAATTTAGTATTACAATTCTTGACTTGCATACCTTTTGAGCCTCTGCACTCATGTCCATTGAGGCTTTTAACACTAAAAACTGTCCTTATTGTGGCCCTATCATCAGCCCGCAGGGTTAGTGAACTTCAGGCTCTCTCATGCAGACCACCATATACTATTTTTTATAAGGATAAGGTAGTCCTTAAAGTCAAACCTTCATTCTTACCAAAGGTAGTTTCGGACTTCCATTTGTCACAAAAAATAGTACTACCAACTTTTTATCCTCCTCCTCATTTGGGCAAAGAAGAGGAGAGACTGCACAGACTAGATCCCAAGAGGACTCTTAGTTTTTACATCTCAAGGATGTCTAAATTGCGACAAGATGACCAACTATTTGTGGGTTATACTGGTCATAAACTAGGCTTATCTGTAACAAAACAGACCATATCCCGCTGGATCATTTTAGCCATAATTGAATGCTATAGATTAGCGGGAAAGGACCCACCAGATGGGCTTCGTGCCCATTCTACAAGGGGAATGGCTACTTCTACCGCTCTAAAGAGGGGAGTTCCGGCAACAGATATTTGTGCAGCTGCAACTTGGAAAACAAGGCATACTTTTGTCAAGCATTACTGCTTGGATACTGCCTCCTCCAATGAGGGATTATTTGCCAAGGCAGTTCTGCATTCTGTTCATGAAAACTAAAACTAGTACTCCTGCCTCCATAATTGTCACTGCTATGGGAGTCTATCATAAGATGAGGAATACGTGGGAGGACCCAATCCATTCGAAGAACAAGTTACTTACCAACTGTAACGTTCTTTCGACTGGATGTTCCTCCCACGTATTCCTCATCGACCCTCCCATCCTACCCCACAGTACAGTTTATGTTTTCTTACACTTTCCTCTCACGATGAGTGCATCAGTTATGGGGCACGCCTGGGTGTTCCTCCTATATGTTTCGAAAAAACAGAACTGAAGCAACGGGTGCGGCTCGAGCTATTTATACCATCAGTGACGTCGACAGAGTACGGAGTCCGTCGAGGGACAATCGACGCCACGACCTCGAGCACAGCGCCCTCTGCCGAGAGAATTTTTTTTCCAAAGCAGCGAAGCTGGAGACAATGGGCCTCATTACACGGATGGCGGTAAGGATTTACCGGTACCGGTAAAATACCGGTACCGGTAAATCCTTACCGCCTTCTGTTATATGAATCTTCACGGGATCGTGGTTTACCTCTTTTTCCTGTAGACCGTGGAGCTGAGGTTGCCAGTCTGTCGAAGTCTTGATAGCCGATGAAAGAGTAACGCGAGGAATTAGCCCAATCCCCTCCTGACGGTATATGACAGGATGGCACTGAACCAACTCCCAACGCCACGGGTGGCACTTCTCAGGATTAGCGTGACGTCGGGACAGTGTTTCCACTGGCTGAGAAGGCTTGATGAGATCACCGAAGAAAACGGAGAGGAACTCAGGAACTTCCAAGGCAGTAAGGCACAGGTACCGGCAGGGCACAAGACAGGCAAAGGAAGGCAAACTGCAAGAAGAAGCAGTACTGACAGGGGTCCCCACTACTACTAGGAACCCAGACAAAACCTCCTCCACCCTGAACCAGGGACTGGCTAGTAACGAAGATAAGGGAAGAAAGGGTAGGAGGACCAGTAAGAAGGAGTAAAGAGTTGAGGCAGGACTGAGCAGGAAAGGTAGACCTGGAAATCTGGAGGACTGAAAACCAAGCACCAGGGCTCCAGCAGCGCATACACAGTAACAACCGCGTTGAGACGCGTTGTCCCTGTGTATGCGATGCCTATTTATGGTCCGGGGTCAAAACGAGGCTTGGAACGCATGTTCCGATGCTGCGCATGCGCGGGACGTCGAATACTGACGATCCGCGCATGCGCAGATCCTCGCAAGATGGCGGCGTCCACGGCGCCCATCCGAACCGCGGGTCGGCGTGAAGAGAGTCGCCACCGCGGGTACAGCCTCCATGAAGGAGGAGACCGCTGTGGCCGTGGACCAGGGACCCAGGTAAGTGGCGCCGACGCCCGCGGGCGAGCGCGCGGCGTGACACCATACCCCCTCCCGGACAACCCCGGAGCACCGGGTTTCCAAGGAAAGCGGAGATAGAAATCCCGAACCAGGCGCGGTGCATGTACGAAGGAGCGCGGTTCCCAAGTGCGGTCACAAGCTGGATAACCCTTCCAGCTGACCAGGAACTGCAGAACACCGCGCCAAATTCGTGAATCACAAATCTCCTGCACCTCAAATTCAGGGACCCCCCGAACCAATAGCGGAGCAGGACGGGAACAGGTACGACCCATAACATCGGGCACATAGGGCTTTAAAAGGGAAACATGAAAGACAGGATGGATCCTCCAAGAGCGAGGCAAAGACAAACGAAAGGCAACAGAGGAAATACGCTCAGAGACGCGGAAGGGACCAAAAAAGCGGGGGGCTAGTTTCACAGGTAAGTTGCGTACTGGTAGGTTCTTGGAGGATAGCCAAACCATGTCCCCAACATGAAGGACAGGCTCCGGGCTCCGTCTCTTGTCAGCCTGCTCCTTCATATGTGCTTGTGCCGCTGCCAAGGTACCGGCCGCCAGACGATGTTGATCGCGGATCAGGGACACCAGGGCATCTGCGGAAGGAACGGTGCTGGAACATGTTGGATGAACAGGCAGCAGGCGAGGATGAAGACCAGTAGAGCAATAAAAGGGGCTGAGTCCAGTAGCGGAATGAACAGCGTTGTTGTAAGCTGCTTCCGCGGTGTCCAACCATTCCGACCAGTTGTCTTGGGTAGCATTGGCATAACAACGTAGGTATTGCTCAAGGGTCTGATTGGTACGTTCTGTCTGTCCATTAGTCTGCGGATGATAGCCGGAACTCAGAGCTCGCTGAATGTCCAAATGTCGACACAGTTGACCCCAAAAGGAAGAGATGTATTGAGACCCCCGGTCTGACAAGATCTTCTCCGGAAGACCATGAAGGCGATACACCTCATGTAGAAAACATCGTGCCATCTGAGATGCAGTGGGTAGCTTAGGAAAGGGCAAGAAATGAGCCGTCTTGGTGAAACAATCCACCACCACCATTATACAGGTAAATCCACCGGACAAGGGCAGGTCAACGATGAAATCCGTGGCGATGGTATGCCAAGGGTACGGAGGCGTAGGCGTGGGTTTCAGAAGGCCAATAGGCCTTTTGCGAGGAATCTTGGTCTGGGCACATACAGGACAGGAGTCCACGTATTGCTTTACCAGTGTAGCCCATCCAGGCCACCAGTACTGTCGTGCAACCAGTTCTTGTGTTGTGCGGACTCCACGGTGACCGCAAACGACGGAATCATGGCAATTCTGTAGAATGATTTTCTGGAGTTCCAATGTGGGAACGTACAGACGATCCTTGAAGAACAACAAGCCGTCACGTTCCTTAATGTCGGCACGTTGTAGTATCTGTGTTCTTGTGGGATCCGTACGTGTGGCCTCAACAAACTGTTGGAGCCGGGGAGTCAGCATCAATAGAAAATGTTTGGATGCAATCAAAGGTTCCGGTTCCTTGACACCTTCAACGTTGTTTTCCAAAGAACGAGACAAGGCATCAGCCTTCGTGTTCTGGGAACAAGGAATGTACGTGACAGTGAAATCAAACTGTGAAAAGAAAAAGGCCCAACGAGCATGACGGGAAGTTCTGCATTGCAAAGAGCGTAGGAACTGTAGATTGCGGTGATCAGTGCGAACCACCACCGAGTACCTCCCACCCAGCAAGTGATGTCTCCATTCCTCGAAGGCAGCTTTTATTGCCAGTAGTTCCTTTTCTATCACTGCATAGTTTCTCTCGCTCACTGACAATTTCCTTGAGTAGTATGCCACCGGGTGTTCTGTTCCTGTGACTGCATCTTGCTGTAGTAAGACCGCACCGATTGCGTAGTCAGAAGCGTCTGTCTCAACCACAAATGGTTTTTCTTCATCTGGATGTCTAAGAACAGGAGCCGACATGAAAGATTTCTTTAATTCCAGGAATGCCTCCTCGGCCCGCATGTCCCAGATAAACGGCACCTTGGTACTGGTCAGGCGAGTTAGACTGTTGGCCAGTTTAGAAAAGCGTGGGATGAAACGCCGATAAAAGTTGGCAAAGCCCAAGAACCTTTGAAGCGACTTCACGCCATGTGGTGGTTTCCATTCTTGTATGGCTTGCAGTTTTGCGGGATCCATCTGTACTCCTGTGTTGCTGATCACATAACCCAGGAACTCCATGCTTTCCTTATGAAATTGACATTTTTCGATTTTGGCATACAGGCCGTTGTGTATTAACCTCTGGAGGACTTCCTGAACATGCACTACGTGTGCAGTACGAGAGTCAGAAAAAACCAATATGTCGTCAAGGTAAACCCAGACAGAAATTCCAATAAGGTCAGAAAAGACATGGTCCATGAACCGTTGAAAGACTGCCGGGGCATTGCAGAGTCCAAACGGCATCACCCTGTATTCGAAGTGACCAATAGGCGTTTTGAAGGCCGTCTTCCACTCATCTCCGTTCTTGATCCGCACCAAGTGATAGGCCCCTCTCAGATCCAGTTTGGTGAAAACCTGTGCTGATTTCAGAGATTCGATGATGTCCCGGATGAGTGGTAACGGGTACCTGTCTTTCCTTGTGATTTCGTTTAATTGACGGTAGTCGATACAAGGGCGCAAAGTGCCCTCTTTCTTCTTGACGAAGAATAACGGGAATCCCGCAGGGGATTTGGAGGGTATAATGTAGCCTTTGTTCAGGCAATCCGTAATGTACTCCTGTAGGATGCCTTTCTCGAGTTGAGTCAACGAATAAATCTTGCCGTGGGGAATGGTCGCACCAGGCAGAATGTCAATGGAACAATCAAAGTACCGATGAGGTGGTAATGGTATGTCTTCAGGCTTGGAGAACGCCTTGTGGTAGTCAGCATATTCATGAGGTACCGATTGAGTGGCACATAGACGAGTAGACACGTCAGCAGGATTGAGGGACTCCATAACTGCAGGAAAGGTTTCATGGATTACGCAATCACTAGGGCAACGTGTCGAAGTAAACATCAAAGAGCGAGCGGTCCAGTCGACCTGGGGATTGTGATACAACAACCATGGTAACCCCAGAACCACCGGAAAAGAGGGGGATTTGATGACGTCCAAGGAGATACGTGGGAGAAGTGGTGTTAAAAGTGACAGAATGAATGAAAAACGAAAACACTTGGTAGATTATATTAGGTAATTTGTGCAAGTATGCATGTACTGGTAGTATATTGACGTTTGACACAGGATCTGGCACTAAAACATGCTGTGGAAATGTTTTAAATGTGGTTTTCTTTTCTGTCACAAAAAAGACACAGAGGGTGCTGCTGAAATTGCAAAAATATATTTTGAAACTGTTATGAAAATCCTCATTAAAAGAAAACTTTGCCTGTTCCTCATTTCAAGTAAAACACATACATGCATGTATACATTTACAACAGTGCTGTGTGTAATTTTTAATAAATAAATGAAGGAAAATGGAATCGATTTCTCCAACATTTTGCAATAACAGTGTGTGCAATTTCCTTAACTTTCCTGCACATGCATACTTTCTAACATTCCCCTTTCTAATCTGTACATGCTTATTGGCTCCTTGATTTTTCTCTGCATTCTGGGACTTGCAGTGCACCTTTTCTAATGCAAATAGTGCAACCACAACTCCCACAATACAAACAAAAGAACAATAATTCAATAAGAAACTGCACATTACAATGCATCACATTCGCAAGTATGCATATAGTGACAACACAACATACCTTCACACAAGTGCCACTTAAAAGTGTTCTACAAATATTTTTCATCTCTATTTCTTTTTTTTATAAAAATGTTATGCACAGTGCTGCTATAAATCCACAAAACCATTTTTTTACTTTCATGTACAGCCTCCCAAAAAGGACAGCTTTTTAAACGATCAGCATTTTCCATTTTGGAATGTATAAAAATGTCACACTTTCTTGCCATGGCTCAGTTAGGCATTCTTATCACGGGACCACAGGCCCCATTAGCAACGCTGCCAGTGCTCCTGTGTCACAATTCCCGTAGAGTCCTATGCGACTCCATAGGAATAGGGACTAACATTTTCCGGCACTTGACTTTCCAGGCCAATAGGACCTGTAATGTCCTGGCACCGGGAAGCTAGCTGCCGAAGAATTATGATGAATCTGGTGGCAACCCATCTGCAGCAACGACAGGTTTACCAACATACTCATAATGAGGCCCAATGTCATTAACTCTTCTTCCCAACAACTCCTCCTACATTCATAAATAATGGGCCTCATTACACGTACGGCGGTAACCATGGTGCTATTAGCACCATGGTTGCCGCCGGTATTTCACCGAGTCCACCGTGGTGAATGGCGGAATTACCGCCCTATTCCAAGGTTTGTGGGTGGTAATTCCCCATTCACCATGGCCCTTCCCCATTCCCATTTTTGCCCCCATAGGGCTCAAAGGGAATGGGGAAGGCGGTAATTACTGTACCGCAAATTGCGGTACCGTAATTACCTCCTAGGTCCCTTTGCGGGTCCCATCCTTATCGGCTGGTAAAACCAGCCCTTAAGGTAGGGTCCCACAAAGGGACCTCGTAGTAAGGCGCTAAGGGTTTACCGGCACTGGAATCCTTACCGGTACCGGTAAACCCTTACCGCCGTCCGTGTAATGAGGCCCAATGTCTTCTTGTAGTAAAATTACTTCACCATTACCATTACCGGAAAAAGCCTCCACACCCAAGACTCACGCTGGCTGCTGATAGTAAGGACTTTCACTACCTCATCCTTGTCCTGTTCTTGATCCCTCTCTACATCCCCACGCCTGTTTCCCTGCCTAGGCACTTGGAAAGGTGGTGGTGGTGGAGTGGGTGGGGTGTTGCTGAGGCAGAGGCAGCAGCAGGAGCAGCCATGGATGCCATCACCAAAGTAGTCTGGAACCAGGAACAGCTGGAACCCAGCAATGTGACAAGTAGCTAAACAGCTACCTGCAGCAGTAGTCCTGGTGAGCTCTAACCAATAGCAATGCAAGTAATGCAGCAATGAAATGCCAATGACAGCAAGTACCCAATGACAAGCAGTACTCTGTCTTGGTAATCCAAAACCAGAATGAGGAGCAGCTCTGGGGTGTGGCCTTTTATAGGGGTTCTGGGGAGCGCTTCAAAAAGGGCTCAAATAGTTCAAATAAGTATCCAGATAGCCAGGGGCATGGTCTGGGACCTCTGAAAGGGTGAGGTTTCACAGTGAACCACCTTGGATTGCCCAAAAAAACACTGGTCTGGCTCTGACGTGGCTGACCTCTTTCCTCTCAAATCGACCCTCCCAGGTCCAACTGGGGTCTTTCCTCTCTGACATCTTCTTCTCTACCTGTGGTGTCCCCCAGGGATCTAACCTCTCTCCCTGGCTGTTCAACCAGTATCTGGCACTTCTCGCCCACCACATCGCCGCTCTCTGCTCCTACTTTCAGTGCTATGCGGATGATACCCAACTCATTTTCAGGCTACCCTCGGCCTCCTCTTCTCCTTCCCTCATCTCTGACTGTCTTTCTGCTATCCAGGAATGGTGTGCCGCCAACGACCTCTGCCTTAATGCCAGTAAGACTGAGATTCTACTCATCGGCACTCCCACTCCCTCCTTCCCTGCTGCTCTCTGGCTGGCCTCTCTGGGCCCTCTTCCTGCTCCTACATGCAAGGCAAAAAACCTTGGGGTCATCTTCGACTCCATACTCTCCTTCTCTCCTCACATATCCGACGTATCTAAGAAGTCACACTACCAGCTACACCTCCTCAGAGGTATCCTTCCTTTCCTCTCCTTCCCCCAGAAGCTCACTGTCTCTAGAGCCCTGGTTCTCTCTAAGCTGGACTACTGTAACAGCCTCTATCTTAATCTGCCCGCCTCTACTCTCCGCCCTTTGCAACTCATCCAGAACAGGACTGCAAGACTTGTCCTTGGCCTCAAGCCCAGGGACCGTATCTCTCCAGGACTGAAATCACTACACTGGCTCCCAGTGACTGCGAGGATCAAGTTCAAAACCCTCTGCATTGTCCACAACGCCGTCTGGGGCCTTGGGCCAAAATACCTTCAACTCTCTCTTCCTAAATATCTTCCTTCTCGAGCTCTTCGCTTATCCGCCTCCAACTCCCTCAGGGTCAGCCGCTTCTCCAAACAACGAGTTGGGGGCAGATCTCTTTCCACTGCAGGGGCCTCCCTCTGGAACAGCCTTCCTACCTCCCTGAAACTTGAGGAGAACCACCTCCGGTTCCGGAAGCACCTCAAAACCTTCCTCTTTGCCTCCGCTTTCTCTCCCCCTCTCCCCTGCTAATATTACTGAAACTGCACTGAATCTGCAAATGGGCCATTCACCGTTCTCGGCCCAGCCACTCTCTCCTGCACTGCCTCCACGGCAACCCCTGCACTACGGGACTGTGTCTGTATCCATACAGCCCCCTTCCCAGCACTTGTCTGCACTTACCTCGCACTTGCCACCAGCTGGCCCTTGTTATTTATCCTGTATGCTGTATGCTAATAACCCTGTACTGCACTTTCCCCTCTCCCTTTCCCCCATGCACTTTTCCCTTCCCCTCTAGCCTTGCACTTGCGCGATCTGAATGACACCTGGCCTAGTAAGATCATTGTCTGTCTCCCCTTGTTCCCCGCCCTGCCTCGTCGCGCCTTGAAACACTTGTGTATAGGCGCGTTACAAATGCCTTATCATATCATATCATATCATATCATATCATATCATATCCGGGGGCCCGGACCCTGTTCGCGAATAAGGGCCATTGTTCAGCGTGGGTGTGGTCACATGGTGACGTTGCGAATGTTCCATAGGACTTCCATTGTGCAGGATGCGGTGTGCGCATGTACAAAGGTGTCCTACGGACAGGTTTGGGCTCCCTGAACTAATTAAAAGTGCGACACATGTGCGGCGGACAGGTCCGAACAGGCGCAGTGTTCGGAGGACCCAGGAGGTGGGATGCACATGTGCCCAGGTGTCCGCAGGACATGGGTGGGCTCCCCGAACTAATTAAAGTATGCCATTACTTTGTAGACATGCCGGACAGGGGCGATGTTCGCAGGACCCAGGAGATGAGGTGCCCTTGCGTCCAGGTGTCTGCTGGACATTGGTGGGCTCCCCAAACTAATGAAAGTACGTCACCAATTATTTCGGACATGCAGGACAGGAGCAGTGTTCACAGGACTCATGGGATGAGGTACGCATGCACCCAGGTGTCCGCCGGACAGGGGTCGGCTCCTCAAACTAATTAAAGGTGCATCACAACTTTGCGGACATGAGCGGAGTCCTACGGACACCTCCATTTTGATTGCAGACATCCCAGACAGGCGCTATGTCTGTAGGACACCTCCATTTTGCTTAATTGTGGACATCCCGGACAGTACCGCGCTCCACGGACTCCTAACAGGCTTTTAAAAAAGAAAACACACACACAGCAACAGTATACACATAGCACTTTATTTACACACATAAATATGCAAATTAGGAAATTTAAGGGGTAGCAGAAATGGAGACATATACAGGGGAATTTGAGTTTTCTACAGGTTGGGCATCAGGGGATTGAGGTCTCATCGTAATGTCTTTGCTCACAGGGAATTTGTAGGGATGGTTTGCTGGGACAGAGAGAAGGGGTGCAGGTGCAGGTGGGGAAGTGGCATTTAACATTGTCCATGATATGTCTCTGTACAAAATCTTTAAAATCGGCAAAAGTGTTCATTAATTGATCCATTTTTACTTCCAAGCTCAGTAGATGTTTTTGTACACTGTTACTTTGGTGTTCTATGTGCTCATGGACTTAGAGATGATCTACTGCTTCTGGGGCATTCCCTTTTTTTTCTGTATGTACTGAAAAAGAAAAAAACATTTGTCAGGTACATGTGAAGCAATGTGTATTAATTGTCTTACTTTCAAACTACATTGTGTACCAATAGTTTCACTGTCTTCACTCATTTCATCCCGAGGAAAATTGTTTCAAGCCACTCCAGGATGCATGCCATTTCAGTGTTAAAAAAGGGAAATTCTTTTTTTAGTTTTCCACACTGAACAAACTGTGAGTTATAGGAAACAATGTAGTGCACTTACCAGTTAGTTCAGTTGCGCTGTCAGTACTTTGCAATTCTCCTGTTGACAGTTGCTTTTCAGTTTCTGTGTAAATTAGCACTGAGGCAATGCTGTTGGAAGCACAGGTTATTTTTCTTAGTGGTGCATTCCATTATGTTGCATACCGTATGCAATTGCACTGTTGCTTTCTTTAGTATAGAGGTTGTAAACTATTTCATTTTGCCTTGTAATTCACATATGTCTTGCTCTTTCAACATGTTCAGTGTCTTTGCTGCATGCTACAACAATGTAAGAGAACCCCTGAGGTTTTGGGCAGTGTGGATGCTACCCGAGGTTCGAGGACAGCTGCAAAGTCTGTGAACCTTATGGTTATTAGCATGGGGTTAGGGGGTTCAGTATGCTGTATGGTACATCGACACAAACTAAGGGTATCCTGGTAAAAAGCTATGAAATTCAGGGAAAAAGCTTTGCTAAAGGGATGTTATGGTTAAGTTGCGCTACTAAAAATCTATCAAATTCAGTGAAATACCTTTTGTTAAAGGGATGTTATGGTTAAGTTGTGCTACTAAAAATCTATCAAATTCAGTGAAAAAACGTTGTTAAATGCAAGTTATGGTTCAGTTGCCCTAATAAAAACATATCAAATTCAGTGAAAAAAGTTTGTAAAAGGGATGTTATAGTTACTTTGCACTAATAACAACCTATTCATATTATAGTTACAAGTAAAACTGAAAACCCCCAGAAATTTGCCAGTTATGGTAAGCTAAGCAACCATAACTTGTGCCACCCCTCTGCGCTGCTAAGACTAACACTGATGACACCTAAGATGACATCACAAATGTCATTGATGACATCACTGATGACATATGTGCATTTACTTTTCATGAAAAGTCTCCACAAAGAATTCTTATTATAATGTGGGCAAAAAATAGTCAGGGGTCATTGTAATAAATACTATGAGCTACGTAGTTCATTAAGCTATGCATTGCTATAAATACAATTGTATTATGGAGTTCTTTTTAGTATAGGAGCCTACTCATGTAGAAACATAGGTATTGTGTGCAGCATACACCATAGATGTGCAACATTCATAATCTTGCCATGTTGGATAGTAAAATGATAAATGGTTTTGTATTACAGTGTAGCGTACTGTGAAACATGTAATAAGTAACAAATAAAGCCCCACTTACTACATAATTGTATTACTACAGACAAACATAAAGAGACTACAACCCATACAAATATGAATATATACAGAGAAAGTAAAGTAAGCAAGAAAGCAGCAGTACAACCAGAAAGTGTTTATACGGTAACTGATTATCTTCATGTACAGAAATGATTGCTGTGTTTCAAGCCTGCTTCTTCCCCTATGTATATGTATGATACGATGTGACTAGACCCTAAGGAAACTAGTGTAAGAACATATCAGAAGGGTAAGGTTTACAAATATAGTACGTTTTAAATTTTTAGTTCCTGACTGTCAGTGAAGAAAACCACCTGGCATAGATATGTCAGTGCAGAAAAAAAGAGCGAGCCAGACATATGATGCCATCAGTGATGTCATCAATGATATTTGTGATGTCATCTTAGATATCATGGGTGCTAGTCTTAGCAGTGCACAGTGGTGACACGAGTTATGGTTGCTTAGCTAATAGACTGGCAAATTTCTGGGGGTTTTCAGTTTTACTTGTAACCATAATATGAATAGGTTGTTATTAGTGTAAAGTAAATATAACATCCCTTTAACACACTTTTTTCACTGAATTTGATATGTTTTTCAGGGCAACTCAACCACAATAACCCTTTAACAATGTTTTTTCGCTGAATATATATATATATTACACGGCCCGAGTTAGCGGCCGTGTAGTTATGGTTAAGTTGCTAAACTCATAGGAAGAGCACTTTTTCGGAAGCTTATAACTTCGCTCTCCCTGGAGGAATCATCACCAAACTTTGCAGTACGGTGGGCCATCGGAGAACATTGGACGCGGCCGGTGGTTGGCTGGAAGGAAGCGTGCTCTGCATCAACATTTTCTGGCAAACGCTGCCATGCTGTATCGGAGGACAGTGCGCCAACGGAAGGGTCTGGAAAATGTACCTTACGCCATGTATTGGCAGCAAGAAGGGAGGCAAAGGGTGGGGCAGTGTGAAGTGGTTCATGTGAGATATGTAAATAGGTGGAAGAAGATGGAGTGGCTGCAGTATTAGTGGGTATTGCACCAATTGGCGGGTACTTACACAGTCGACTACTTTGTGTGGTGATTGGAGGCAGCTGTCGTAACGGCCCGATAACTTCTGCCGTGACCTGTTTGCGGTGACCTCTTTCAGTGATTAGTGGTGGCAGGTGAATTTCAGAAGGGGAGTGAATCGCACATGGCATAGGTTGGGTGGGAGCATGGGTGCCTGTGCTATGCGGATGGATAGCGGTAGTTGGGCACATGGTGGAATGCAGGGGTGCATGAAGTTGCGGTGGGTCTGTTGAAGAATTAGACTATTGGGTGCATGGCTGAAGGCCGTAGGCCGTAGACAGTGACTCAGGCAGAGTCATTAATAGTGATACCACTTGAGAAAGCGGCGATTTTACTTTTATTTACATTCCGGATCTGCACTCGGCATTGCGAGCCGCTCCTCGACTCTTGCCGACTCCACTGCTGCCCAACGCTTCCTGGAGGAGGCGGGGCCCGCACGACACGTGCCCTGATCACGTGATTCCGGCCCGATATAAAAGACACAGGCTGCCTCCCGCCCTGTGTGATACCACTTGAGAAAGCGGCGATTTTACTTTTATTTACATTCCGGATCTGCACTCGGCATTGCGAGCCGCTCCTCGACTCTTGCCGACTCCACTGCTGCCCAACGCTTCCTGGAGGAGGCGGGGCCCGCACGACACGTGCCCTGATCACGTGATTCCGGCCCGATATAAAAGACACAGGCTGCCTCCCGCCCTGTGTGATACCACTTGAGAAAGCGGCGATTTTACTTTTATTTACATTCCGGATCTGCACTCGGCATTGCGAGCCGCTCCTCGACTCTTGCCGACTCCACTGCTGCCCAACGCTTCCTGGAGGAGGCGGGGCCCGCACGACACGTGCCCTGATCACGTGATTCCGGCCCGATATAAAAGACACAGGCTACCACCCTTGCGGCGCTAAGCCCGGCAGAGGCAAAGGCCGACTACTGTTACGTGACTGTTGCGTGCTGAAAGTACGGACTACTCTGGAGTATCGTGTTTACATATTGGACACTCAGGTGAGAAAACATAATAGTGCTCATTTCCCCTACAGAACCTGATCGTCACCATAAACCCTTAGTGCAGCTCAAGGGCACTCACAGCACCATGGGTAAATCAAAGCCTGCTAAACCACGGTATGATTTACGCAAAGGGAAGGCGGGTAAAATGGATAACCCAGCACCTGAAAGCCCTAAGAAAGATAAACAAACTGGAACAGATGGTGCAGCGGCTAAAGGTACAATTCCGGCTTTCTTTCTCAAAGACAATTCGAAAGCACGATCCTCCACTGATAACCTGATAGCTGACGATCATCATCCATCTCTCCTGCCCCCCAAAAACAATAATGAGGCTCTTGATTTAACAAATTATAATGATATTGATAATAATTCACTTCTTGATCTCTGTTTGTCTATCCAAAAATCAATGGCCTCTTTTAATCAGCCTTATACTTCTCAGAAGCCTACCCCAATAGTGGTAGAAGCTCAAATTCTGAATGAGGCTCACAATGACCAACGGAGTCTTTCACCCTCAAGTAGCCCTAAACAAACAGGTAATTCTACCTCAAATCTGTCTGGAATACACCCTATACATCCCACTCCCACCGTACCTATAGTATCAACTACAGGACGTTTATCGGCTTCTCCAGACCTCTATATTGATATGGAAGATCCGGAACACTCTGATAGAGACTTGAGCAATGCTGTTGAAAGCTTAAATAATGCAGCAATTGCAGAACTTCAAGCCTCTATGGCCTCCGTTCAGTTTGCCTTAAAAATTTTGCTGAAGCTATGTGGGAGAATTCATAGTAATTCTTTAGTCCAACTAGGAAACATCAACTGTATTGAAAGTGCAGACCAAATACCGCTAAATGCGCCAATATCTAAGGGGGGTCGGGAGTTCACGAATCAGCAAGAAGAGGCACACCTGGGGGAACTTCAGGAGATAGCAACTGAAGTACCTCTAACCAAAAAACAACGTCGACAACTAAGACGAGAAGCAGCAAAAAACGAAGCAGTCGAGATAGCCTCCCCCCTGCCAGCCACTATTGCTCCCGCTGCTCGATCCAAAAAAGCGAAAAAAAGGGGGCGAAAAACTAAGAAGCGTATGAATAAAGGAGCAGGAACCTTAACAAGCTGGATTATCCCAGATATACCTCAGGAAGCTACCAGTACGATTCTGGAAGAGCCACACCACGATATGACTGATAACTCAACTGATGATTCCTCTAATTGCTCCTCCTTATCTGGGAACGCAAGAAACGAGGAAGACGAACATCATGATCCCATAGAGACAACAGATAATGATGACTTTAACGCCAGTAAAATCTGTGTTATCAAAAATCTAAACCAGGAGAAAAGGGACAAGTGGCTCACAAGATCCGAACTTTTGATAAAACTACATCTGATCCCCCAATTGCGTGTTATACGCTCGGAAGATTTTTCCTTTGTGGAACCACTTACCGTACGAAATCCTAATGTCACAGCCCTCCATTGCTGTGTTATGGCATCAGCTAAATTAATCCGCTCTCATAAAAAAAGCCTTATGCGAATTGGGATAGAGGTGGATGCCTGTAAAGAGAAGGAGGACCCTTGTCTCCCAAGTGGCGACCCTGCTCCACCTAAGGCTAATGGCTGCAAACCCGCCCAACCTTTGGGGAAGAAAGTTCAGATGGTGGATATTCAAAACACGTTGAAATGGCTGGCCGATTCATTACCAATGGTACTACAACAATCATGAGATTATTCCCTACTGAGCTGGAACACCCATGGCCATCAACATCTTCTCACTGACAAGGGGTCTTTATCACTCATCAATGGCTACCCCATTATATTGCTGCAAGAAACTTGGCTATTACAGCCCACGGCCATGGACGGATACACAACTCATCATACCCTGGCCAAGAAAGGACAAAGGGGGCGCCCCTATGGGGGTTTAGCCATTGGTGTGTCAAACAAAATCAAAAGTAAAAGGATTTCAGTGGAGAGCAATTATATTTGTGCTGCAGTCTTGTCCCTCAGAATAAGAGAGGTCTGGGAAGAAACATTATTAATAAATATCTACAACCCCCCGGGGGCTAAACATAGAGAGCATATACAAGATGTTCTAAATGACCTTCTCAGTAATTGGAGGTTATTAAATGATAAATATCTTGTTATTGCTGCAGGGGACTTAAACTGCCGGATAAACCATGGAGGGGGCACTACTAACAACCAGAACCTAGCCAGCAAAAGCTATTGGAAACAGACATACACCGATAACGAGGGAGAATGTTGGAGCAGTTTCTTCGAATGCTGGGATCTTGAAGTAATCAATGGCAGGACAAAGAATGATAGACCCGCAAAATTCACTTGGAAAAATGGATGGAATGGAAGTACCCTCGACTATATCTTCACGAGTGCGGAAATTGCAAACATCATCGATGATATGGTTGTGAGGGAATGTATCTGGAGCGACCATGACCCTTTGACACTTAACTTAAGATCCCATATACCAACTGAAAGAATGGCAAATCTCGGTGAGCTGGTAGCCAACCACTCTTCAAATCGTATATCCTGGTCAGCACAAAATGTGATGAAGGCATCTATTGCATCGGGAGATTGGGGACTTGAACAGCTTAAATTATTCTCACAGATGTCGCCCGAACAAATTGAAGGATGGGTTAGCAATTTCTCTGGCTTGCATGGTTCCTATAAAATACGGATGATGGCAGGAAAATTGCCGCAAGAGCTAATCTATGATCGTGCCATCAGAGATCAGAAGCGCAAGCTTAGAAGGGAAATCCGGGCTACAAGAAAGGACCTGTACGCTTTTAATGATAAAGCAGCTACAATAAGAAAGTTGAAAGCTGCTTACCAAAAATGGCTAAAAATACATAAAAGACACAGGAAATTGGAGAGATGGCAATCTACAGTTAAAACTCTATGCAGTAAGAACTCCCGCAAAATATGGTCCATTTTAGGAGAGGTAAAAGGCAAGAAGATTACCAACATGGTGAATCCCATATGTAGTGACAAATGGATATCTCATCTGGAAAAACGAAATGCAGGGATTAGTAATAAGCTCTGCTCTCCCACCTCTCCTAATCCTCCCACCCCTCCTTTTAGTGTTACCATCAAAGACCTACAATGCAGAATTAAGGAATTAAATTCCTCACGAGCTCCAGGCCCTAATGGTCTATCGAATGTAGTGATGAGAAACAACTCAATGTTCTGGGCCAATCTGCTAAAAATTCTGTTTGACAAAATTATGTCTGATGGACGCATACCAACATCTTGGCAAGAGGCCATCATCATACCTGTCTTCAAAAAGGGTAGCAGGAATGACCCTGAGAATTACCGATTACTATCTATGCTTGACTGTACCGGGAAGATGTTTGCTGCTCTCATTCTTAAAGAACTACAAAAATGGACTGAGGAGGCAGGCATCCTGGATCAATTTCAATGTGGCTTTAGGGCTGGCCACTCCACATCACATAATCTTTTTATCATGAATACCCTAAGTAATAAGGCACTAACACGCACTAATCCTCCACTATATGCACTTTATGTAGATTTTAGGGCCGCCTTTGACTCAGTTAATCGATCCCTCTTATGGGAAAAATTAAAGAATTTTGGTTGCCCCGCATCTTTATTATATTACCTTGAGCTGCTACATACCAATAACACCATACAAGTCAGGCTGGATAATCAGGGGACAGTGACTAAACCTATCTCTCTGAAGCGAGGGGTAAAACAGGGATGTGTGACGGCCCCCATTTTATATAATCTATTTGTATCTGATGTGCCTAACTGCTTCTTGGGGATAAACAACTGCCCCCCTAAGATAGGTTCTCATCATTGTCCCATACTGGCTTATGCAGATGACCTGGTGATACTAGATCACACTTTCAGTGGAATACTCAGGTCAACCAATCAGCTATGGAAATATGCAGAATCCAACGAACTCACTATCAACCACAGCAAAACCAAATTAATGCTGTATACAGCAGGAAAGGTTGCTAGGCCTCGTATGATGGTGGGCCCAATCGAAATTGAATACACACTTTCATATAAATATCTAGGGGTAGAGTTCGACCACAAAGGAAACTACCATATGTGTATTCAGGAACGCAGATTAAAGGCTGCGCAACTTTCAGCATTAATTCATAGATTTACATATGAGCAATGTGGTTTTTCTATTTGGGCAGCCCGCCAGCTCTATCTGCAATGCCTGGTCCCTATGGTCATATATGGTTTAGAGTCTCTGATCACCATGGACCTCGGTTGGCTACAACTTGTGGAGGGGAAGTTCTGGAGAAAAGTTCTCGGTCTCCCCCAATGCATTCCCATGGCTATGATTAGGCTAGAGCTGGGCATCCTTTCTCTTAAGGCTATGGTTTTGAGGAAAAGGTTGGAATTCTACATTAGGTTCAACAACAGACCTACAACCAACCTCCTCAGGACCATTAAAGAGGATACCTCTGCGGGTAGACAGATAAAACTTGAAACCCAGATTAATACTCTGATCGAAGAAATCAGTTGGTCCCCGGAGTGGGGTAGGGAAAATGAACACCTGATTGTTAGCATGCGAAACCGCTTAAATCTATGGGACTGGCAGAGTAATTTCACACATCTGGGACGTTTGAAAAGCTATGGCTTCATTATATTTATACTTTATACTTACATGAAGCCTCAGCTTTATTTAAATCTATGCCCGTCGGACCAACTGAGGCGCTTTATATTACTCTTACGCTTCAACTACTTACCAGTTCTGTCGGCTCGTGGGGCATCAATGGGCCTGACTACCGCAGCTAGGTACTGCAGAATATGTGAGTCTACATCTATGCCGGAGACGGCATGCCACGTACTAACAAAATGTAGTAGGCTAAAAACGAGACATAGGAAATATTTGATGGAATTTGTCCATGATAATGATCAAATCACACATCCAGATTTCTGGAACCAATGTATCAATTCCCTAAATCCTAAACTGCATTTAGCACTTTTCCAGGTGTGGCGCGAGGCCACTATATATCTGAAAGCAAGCACAAGGGTGGCCATCCATATGCATAAGGGGGTCTACCTCTAGCTAAATAGTCTTACAATATTTATCTAAAACTTTATTACGGATCTGATCTGTTCAAATGTTTCTTCTTTGCCTTGAACGAATGATTGATCTGTGATGAATTTTACAGTGTTTATAATGACTTTTACTGTATATCTGAATTTATTCTTATAATGTAAATGTTTAATGTAATTTATGTGTAAAGTTTTTTACATTCTGTATAAAACTGTATCACATTAATAAATAATTAATTAATAGTGTTCAAGTACTTTTATTTAGATCACAAGTTAAGAAACGACCCCAGCCGGGGAACAGTCAACTGTCCCCTCAAAAGGAAACTCCACCACTCTTATCATAACATTCTCTCCTAGAACCTAGTGATGCTGATGATATGCATAGCAACCATGGCTATGATGTCATAACAAGAACTATGTACATTGATGTGTAACTGAGTACAGTGAACATAATGAACAAATGAAATGTGAACACAGATGAAGACCTATCCTAACTCCTCCTCTCCTTATCATTCAAACAGTGAAAAGTAACACCACTCTTACAGACTTAGGAAATGATGTCATAACTCTGCTCCCTTCTCTCCGCCCATCCTGAGCACAGCTACTCTCTCCTTATTCCAGACACCCCCACCTTTGACTAAGACGGAGGAGCCTAAGTCCTTCACCACTTGCTTGGGCTCTGAGAACACTGAGGCCCCCTTTCGCACCATAGTGCCAAGTTTGACTTTGATCCGCTCACCTTCCTTGACTTTGAACTCCCTGCAACAATTCCTCTGGTCATACCGCAGTTTAGCCTTGGTACCAGATTCAGTAATTTTCTCTCTCACACTCTCCAGGTCCACACCCACACTCCTAGATTTACCCATCCAACCAGGACAAATATGTGAGTTAGGTCTTCTCCCTCTCAACACCTCAAAGGGAGATACATCCCCGTCACACTGTGGGGAGCTAGCCTGTACTGGAAAGGTCTTTCCATCACCGTCCTTACCCAATTACCACCAGTAGCTACAGCAATTCTAATCGACTCCATGAGAGTTCTGTTGAAGCGTTCAACGCAACCATTGCTCTGAGGGTGATATAAGGATGTGGTAACCTACTCTACTCCATACTTGTTCAAAAAATCTCTAAATTCCTTGGACACAAGTTGTGACCCATTATCAGATAGACATCTCCTGGGAAACCCTTTCCTCCAAAATAACTGCTCCAAGAACTTGACATTGCTGTTGCTGGATATATCTCTTAACACACAAACTTCAGGCCATTTCGACAACAAATCCATAACTACCAACAAATAATTGTCTCTCCCTCCTCCAATGTTGAATGGACCCAATAAGTCCAAAGCGACCTCATCCCATTGCACCTTGGGACATTCTCTCACCACCATAGGTACTTTCTGAACTCTCAGTCCCTTATCACTCTCTACACTTCCATACAAACCACGACTTGTTCCTTTGTATCTTTATACACTCCCGGCCACCAAAATTCTGCTTTTACCAAGCCCTTTGTACTCGCAACACCCAAATGTCCAACATGAGCCAAATCTACAACTAATTTTCTCATTTTAAATGGCACAACCATTTGATGTCCCCTGTACAGATAATCCTCCTGAACAAACAATTCATCCTTCACTTTGGCATAACCATACATGTCACCTCTGTATACTTTTATGTTTCCACCAATCACCAATGCCATAATCTTTTGATATACTGCATCTTCTACACAAGCAGTATCCCACTCATCTTTCTTCAATGCATCATGGACTTGAAAGATCTCTACCAACTCCTCTGAACATCAGGGAAGATCACTAGTCTGGGGTTCCTTCTCCACTGATCTAGACAAGGCATCAGCAACCACATTAGTCTCACCACATACATGAAGCATTGTAAACTGTAATCCTTGCAAGGCAGTTACCCATTTTATGATGTGCCTTGAAACGCCTTCCAAACCAACCTTGGTAAAAATCCCAACTAAGCGTTTGTGATCTGTGCAAATCATAAATTCCCTGCCCCACAGAAATCTCTTACATTTTTCAACACCCCAAACGCATGCTAGTGCTTCCTTCTCCACAACTGAATATCTACTTTCAGGTCCCTTCAACGATCTAGATGCAAACGCCACTGTGTGCAAGCCAATTTGATCCTCTTGCATAAGCACTGCACCAATACCATAATCACTGCCATCCACAAATACCTATGCGCGTTTCCCTTCTTCAACATTTTTCAAAATTGGTGCACTAACAATAGATGACTTTATCTCCTCAAACTCTCTCCTGCACTCACCATTCCACTTAAAAACAACACCTTTGCGAGTAAGCATCCTCATATTCTGTGACATGTCAGACAAACCCTTGATGAATTTCCCATAAGACTCCACAAGACCCAGGAAGGATAACACATCCCCTTTGGACATGGGTGCTCCCATCTTCTTTATGGCTTCAATATCTTCCTCCTTGGGTTTAACACCTTCTCCTGAAACTGCATGATCTAAATAAACTACTTTATCAGCCTTGATGTGCATTTCTCCATAGCCACTGTAAGACCTGCTTCCTTGAGAATCCTCAAAACTCTCTTTAAGCGCTCATCATGTTCTACATCATTGCTCCCACACACAAGTACATCGTTCTGATAACACATTACTCCATTCTCACCCCCAAGAAGTCTATACATGATGCTCTGAAAAACAGTTTCCGCAGAAACTAAACCAAACGGCATGCGTATGCACCTGAAAAGACCTATTGGAGTGATAAAAGCTGTGAGGTCCGTAGACCCTGCATATAGTTCTACTTGATGGTAAGCTGATTTTATGTCCAAGATTGAAAACACTATGGGTCCAGATACCCCCACCAATAGATCATCTATTCTCAGTAAAGGAAATTTGTCTGCCACCACCATACTATTTAAGTGTCTTAGGTCAATGCATAACCTCAAGGACCCATTTGATTTCCTGACCACTACTATGGGACTAACCCATTCTGAGGCTTCTATCTTCTAAATTACCCAATCCTTCTCCATTTTCTTCAACTCTTTCTCCACATCCTCCTTGATTGTTAGGGAATGGTACGCAATTTCACAATTTATGGTACAGCACCCTTTTTTAACCCAATTTTTAGCACAAATCCTCTCAAACACCCCAAATTATTAGTGGTGTCCCCAACTGACTGTCATTAGTCTCCACACTCCTTATTGATAGCAGTTGCTCTGGATGACTTGCCTCCAGTCTTATTTTTAACTCTGCCTGATCGCTCCATGAGAGTAACTCTCCACCCCTGTTGGCAACATGTATAATTCCTGTAGATTTCCTCTATTTGAATTGTAATTCACCTTAAAAACTCCCTATAATCTCTATAGGCACCTCCCCATATGCATTAGCCCTGACAGAATTACCCCAGAGCGTGCAGCAGTCAAACTTCTCCTTCCACACTTGTACACTAACACTAATTAAAGTATAATCTGCTGCACTATCAATGAGCATTGATACAGGCACACCACGAATCAACACAATGGCATAAGGTTTTTTTCTTTTCACTTTCCCATCAACCGCATTCACTGAATACACAATTTCTCTGCCAACCTCACTGCAGAATTCATTCTCAAAATCTGCACTGACTTCATGCACCTGACTCAACCCAGAACCATCAACATCTTTGTCAGATGCTAAATGTGGAAAACTCCCACATCTGTAACACCTCCTTCCCACAGATCCCTTGAACTCCCTGGAATATCCAACATTTCTGAAATCTCTGGAAGAGTTAATCTCCCTTGGCATTCCTCTGGCATCCTTTAACTGTATACACTGATGCCCCCAGCCTCTCCCAGCTGAAGATGTATTCTCCTGGTGATCTTCTACTCTTTTTCCACTATGGTCTGACCGATGTGCAGTCCCACTTGCCCCTTGTCTTTGAGCAGCTTGTGACACTTTTTGCATCACTCCTTCATTTTCTTCTGACTTCAGCCTTTCACTAGACGTATCTGTGATCCTATCTGCCTAAAGCGTCTTGATGCATTTTTCAGTGTGTTCTACAGTCTTCGCAATCTCAATGGCCCTGTCCAAAGAAGGATTCCTCTCCTTCCATAACTCTTTCCTAATGTTGTCGTTGGTGCATTTGATCATTAACTCATCCCTCAGATGCTCATCCTAGCAATGACTAAACCTACACTTGACTGCCAGACCCCTTAAAGCTTTAATAAAGTCTTCTATGCTTTCCCCACTCTTTTGACTTCTTGTGGCAAATGTATATCTCTCAAGAATAATGTTCTCCTCAATCTGATAATGCTTGTCTAACTTTGCCAACGTCTTTTCATAGGGACCTGCATCAGGACTGTCAGCTGGTTCTGGTAATTTCTTTAATTCTTCCTGACCTGCAGTACCCAAACAATGGAAGAGCAATGCCTCTTTGCGTTCATTTGAGAAATTGGCCCCAAACACAGCTAGAGCATATTTGTTGAAGCCCTCCTTCCAATCTGCCCAACGTACCCTTGGCTCACCTGGAAGGTGAATGTCTTTACTGACAATCACTGTGCCACAGCACCCTGCCAAGCACTCACCCCAGCGGAGTCTGTGATTCGGAGTCTTTGAAAGAGGCGGACCCCTCAATAGTTTCTCTTTTTGTTCTGAAATCCGAGTAAGTCTATCAACTCCAGTACGATGTATAAAGCATCATGTCCCTGACACAGCAAACTAATCCAAAATGCCCTCCACTTCATTAGGTCCTTTCCTCTAGGACCGCAATGACGTTGCACACTCCAGTCTCTCAATTGAATGCTTTGCTGACTGTGCTTACGCACGGACGCGTTTCATAGCAACCGACCAAACAAAAACATTGCACAAACCGTAGTATTCCAGCTCACGCTCAGGGCCGGCTCCCAATTCACCGCTACAACTGGTGCTGGTCACTAGGAGCAGTGTCAATAGATACGCTGAAGTACCAATACACTACGCACTGCCGGCATAGCAAAATGTTCCTCAGAATTCTTTGTACCTCAAAGGCCCTTGTACCTCGGATGTATCCTCTCTCCCGTAGAATCCACTTCCTCTGGCAAACTTGCTCTTATCTCCGCTGAGGTCCCTCTTAACACTCTGGCCGCTCAAAGCATCACCAAATGTGCAGGAGCTTGTAACGTGCAATGGTTCCAACATGTAATGTCCAGCAGTTCTCTGCCCCTTGCAATCAGGTTCTGTGTGTGAACACTCTGCCGGGGGTCGTCTCCGCCAATGCTCAAATCCTTGTCGCCAATTGTTATGACAGTGACTCAGGCACAGTCATTAATAGTGTTCAAGTACTTTTATTTAGATCACAAGTTAAGAAACAACACCCAGCCAGGGAACAGTCAATTGTCCCCTCAAAAGGAAACTCCACCACTCTTATCATAACATTCTCTCCTAGAACCTAGTGATGCTGATGCTATGCATAGCAACCATGGCTCTGATGTCACAACAAGTACTATGTATATTGATGTGTAACTGAGTACAGTGAACATAATGAACAAATGAAATGTGAACACTGATGAAGACCTATCCTAACACCCAGGGCTTCAGCTAAACCACTGGAGCAATGCATGTATGACTTTGCATCCGGTAGAGGGGGCTGCTTGCATAGTGTGGTGCGTGCAGATTGGTTAGATTAGGGCCAATGTTGCAAACAGTATGTGGGTAGGTTGGCAGTGACACAATACTTTGTGAATGGAAGTGGGTACGGACATAGCATGTGAATGAAAGTTTACAGGGGTGCAGGAGACAGTGTTTTATTTCTTCATTATGGCAACTGTTGAAAGTTTGTCCTGCATAGCTCCATGGTGGTGCGCAGGTTGGGTAGGAGTGCTGGTGGCAGTGTGGTGACATGTATGGTGCCATTACGTTGAGTTGGGTGTGTGCAATGCCTAGACTATTGGGTGCATGGCCGAAGGCCGTAGGCCATGTGCTCCAGAGCCTAGGGCTTGAGCACACCAACAGCAGTAATGCATTTTTGACTCTGAATCAGTTCGAGGGTGGTGAGTTGTACAGAATGGGTGTGAGCACATTTCCGACACAACAGAGCAGCAGAAGTGAGCTGCCATGCGTGTATGTTTAGTTTCGCAGGTTAGGTGACTGTTAGAACATGGTAACGTTTTTCATGTGTGGTTGGAGATGCTGCAGTGAAAAGTCACGCAGTATGGGCATTGGGTGCAGTGTTTCCATACTGTCAGTATGGTAGAGGGTACGGTTGAAGGCCAACTTCTGTGTGCTTGGATAGTGTGCTGTGTACAGATTGCTTGGAGTATGGGCAATGTGAACATTTTGTGGTTAGGCTGGCAGTGACACAATACTTTCTGAGTGGAAGTGGGTAAGACAATAGTATGTGAATGAAAGGGCGTAGGGTTGCCGGAGACAGTGTAATGTATGTACATTATGGTAACTGTTGCATGTAACGCTGTGTATATCCATTGCGGTGTGGAGGTTGGTTAGGAGTGCTGGTACCAGTGGTGCGTATGTGCATAGTGCTAGTTGGTGACATGCATGGTTGCATTATGGTGCAGGGAATGTGTGCAAGGACCACACCCACTGCAGCAATCCAGGTTTGATAGTGGATCAGGCACAGGGTGGTGATCTTTGGAGAATGGGTGTGGAGCACATTGTAGACGTGCTACAGCAACACAAGTGAGTTTCAAAGTGTGTATTGTGCGTTCCATGCTTGTGGTGATACTTGCAACATGCTACAGTATTTGGTGTATCGCAGGAGATGGTGCAGTGAGAGGTTGTGTAGTGTGGCTACAGGGTGCAGTGTTTATGTAATGTAAGTATGGAAGAGGGTATGGTTGAAGTGCAGCTTATATGTGGTTGGTTACTCTGCTGTGTGCAGATTTATTGAAGTAGGCCCAATGTTGTGAAGCTGTTGTGCATAGGTTACCAGTGACACAATACTTTGTGAATGGCAGTGGGTAGGGGTGGTGCAGGCTGTGGTATGTTTGTGGATTCTGCTAAGTGTGCCACGTTTTCATGAGTGGGTGTTTTATGGTGTGGGGGAGTTGGGTAGAAGTGCTGCTTCGTATGTTACATTTGTGCATAATGTTAGATGCCCACATGGTCGCTTGCTTGCATCCATAGTGTTGTGGTGGTTGTGGAAAGGGCTGCACTGTTGTGTGCATGGCCAAAGGTGTGCTTTGTGATCTTTGTGGATGCTGCAATTGTGCATTCTTTAGCAGAAGTGTCTGGTGGAGGGGCTTTGCAATGAAACGGAACATGTACGAAGAGTGTTTAGCAGTAAATATTGAGTGGTGTACATAAATGACAGTTTGCAATGCAGAGGTTTTGTATGCAATTGCGGCATGCATGTTTGAAAATTTGACAGCAACCAATGGGGGAGTGCTGCAAAAACTCCTGTGCAAAGGGAAGAAGTATTGTGTGTGCTTTACTGGGCCGTGGCCCTCACTGTAGATGGGAAAGTGCACGTGCCACATCCTGTCATTATGAGCAGGGTGGAAATGGAAATGGAATTGTGGGAAAAAGGCAATTAGGTGTTTATGGTGTGGTTCACAGGAAGGGGTGGTACCATTTCGTCCCAATACTGTGTCGTGAGGGTGGTCGAGATGGAGAGACGCACAGTGCTTATCATCGGTGATACCTTTGTGCGCCATCTGCACAGGTGTTGTGTGCAAAGAGGCGTGGCTGGTAATTTCGGGTTGGAAGGAGTGGACGCTTTCTGGGCTGTCAGGGTGACTGCAGTTTAGGCGGGATGGTTCGCCTTTGCAGATATGTGGTGTTTGTCACAAACTTTGACTTTGTAGTGGTGCACTATGGAAGTCTACATGTGGGTTACATGTCGTGTGGACGTTTAATCCGTCACCTGAAGAGGTTGCTGAACGCATTGATACAGATTTTTCCTATTGCCAAGGTTGTTTTCTCATGCATAACACCAAGAGGAGTATGGGTCTATGACGGTGTAATTTGTCCTCAGCCATAGGTCGGAAGGTGTGCTATAATCAGAATTATGCGTGAATTTATTCAGACTGCTGGCATGTTCTCCACCCACTATGAGATCCTGAGGTCGCAAAATATGCAGTGGTTCCGCAGAAATGGCATTTATTTGAGCGCCATTGGCAATGCCGTTTTGTTTTCCACTGTGCAAGAAGCATTGACCAGAATCTGGTATAAATGTGAGGAGAGGCAAACAGAAACGCATATAAATAGAAAAACAAAAAAAAGAGGCTTGCAGGCACGTTAAAAAAAAATACCTTTATACATCTTCGATGGAAGACCAAATCCCCTACCCAGCTTGATATTGTTTGCCCAGCCACCCCTTGTCACCCCCTGCCCCATTCACTATCACGAAAAGGTAGCAGATTATGCAGTACTTTTGGGATTACTCGTGCCACATCCTGGGTGGCCATGTGGATGTATGCAGATGGAGAAATTGTGCATACTTTCATTGAACTTTGTAGTGGACGTGCTTTGGAATGGCACATTTGTACTGTGAATGTGTAACGGTACATTTGAAGTGTTGTACAGGAGTGACAGTGCTGGATGATGGCAGCTTCGATGTGATTGGTGGATGTGTGTGTGCCTATTTACGCGTAACCCAATGAGGTAGAGCTGCAGAGAAGATAATTCAAAGGGAAGAAGGACTGCTCCAACTTTACAAGGGTGTGGCTCGTGCAGTACTTTGGGAGGCGCACGTGCCACAATATGCCCTTCACACCATGTTGCCCAATTGACATGGCACTGTGGGGATTAGCCAATCAGGTACTGTGGGTGTGGTTAACAGGAAGGGGCGGTGAAACTGTTGTACATTATACTCTGCGTACTGAGGATGGCTGACATGGCGAAACACATTGGGCCTCATTACGACCCCGGCGCTAAACCATGGTGCTATTAGCACCATGGTCCATGCCGCGGTCCGCCATTGGCGGAATTACCGCCCCATTCCAAAGTTGGCGGGGCGGTAATTCCCCATTCCCATTTTTGCCACATAGGGCTCAATGGGAATGGGGAAGGTGCTAAGTACGGTGCCGCAAATTGCGGCACCGTACTTAGCACCAAGGTCCCTTTGCGGCACCCTACTTTAACGGCTGGTAAAACCAGCCATTAAGGTCGGGTCCCGCAAAGGGACCTCGTAATTAGGCGCTAAGTGTTTAACGGCACCGCAGCCTTTTACAGCGCCGTTAAACACTTAGCGCCTGGGTCATAATGAGGCCCATTGTGTTGACTGTAGGTGATCGCTTTGTCATAGATCTGCACAACTATGCCCTAGAAAAACACTTTGACTGCAAATTTGGTTTGGAAGGAGTGGACGCCTTGTGCAACGCTGTGTATGTGTGCAATTTCGCCAATATGCATGCACTTTGCAAAGACCTGGCCACTTTTGCAGCAGTAGATGTTATCGTCATCCACTACGGCGGCATGCATATGGGTTATCTGGCTTGCTTAAATCTGTTCAGTTGACTGAGGAGATTGCTGGATGTCGTGAAGACTCTTTTTCCCACCACCAAGGTGCTTTTCTCATCCATAATACCACGAAGAGTATGGGACACTGCTCATGTTATGTTATGTTCCTTTGCATTTATATAGCGCCTTATGTACCATTGGTATAGTCTCAAGGCGCTGGTAGGTTGAACGCCCTCGGGAACCGAAGTTCAGGTCAGTAGAGAGAATAGAGAGAATCAGAAAGGTGCATGTGTGCACCTGATATGTGTACAGCTGGTGTGGCATTCGTGTGATAGCTGCTTCTTAGCGGTAGGTGTGGATATTGAGAGATCAGGAGTATGTGTTCGTTCTGGCAGGTTGTTATCCAGACCGATTATGGCTGCATTAGGCCAGAGGAGAAACGCCTAGGCTGGAGGGTGTGTAGCCAGCAGTGATTAGTTAGAGTGATGTGGAGTATGTGGCAAATGGTGATATGAGAACAGCTATACCGAATGGTGTCATAGTATTGCTGTGTTCTATTTGAATGGTGGTGTAATGAAGAGAGTAAGCATGGAGATGTGAATATGGTGGGTTACATCAGGTGATTTGTTCCGATAGTTCCATGTACTCATCCGTTCCAAGTACTGCAACTGTTCTAAGTACTCCGCCCGTTCCAAGTAATCCAAACCATTCCTTTCAAAGCTCTTTCAAACGTTCCATGCTTTCCAAACCATTCCATGTAAGTCATGCCATTCTGTGCACTCCATTCCGTTTCATGCATTCCAATTGGTTTCATGCACTCGCATCCGATCCATGCACTTGCATCTGATTCATGCACTCCACTTCGTTTCAAGCACTCCAGTCCGTTCCAAGCACTTCAACCGTTTTGTGCACTCGGATAAATATATGCACTGGTCCATTCATTCGTTCTAGCCACGTTATCCTTTCTTCATGCATCATTCATCCACGTACGTCATCTTCACACGTTCCATCCAACGGATGTTGTTCCGAGCCAGACGCAGGAAGGTGTCTCATCAACAGAAGCATGTATACTTTTTTGTCCACTCAAGGAATGTTCTTCTGCAACAATGACCTAATTAGTTGTGGAAATGGAGAGTTTTTCCAAGAAAATTGCATTTTGTTGTCACCCATTGCAATGCAGTTTTGTTTGCCCGTCTACAGGATGCGGTGAAGAGTTTACTGTACTAATGTGAGCACAAGAAAACACAAAAGCTAATAAAAACCGAAAAAGGTGTCTCTGTAGAAGCATCTAAAAAAAAAGTCTCTATTAAGAGTGTGGGGATTGTCCAATCAGATGATTAGGGTGTGCGGCAATAGGAAGAAGAACTCCTGCTTCACTCTGGCCCGGCCCTCGCCGTACTTGGGGAACCGCATGTGCCACATTTAGCGCATCTCACCATGCTGGCCTATGGAAATGTGACTGTAGGGATTGTCCTATCAGGTGGTGCTCAGGTTGTGTTTCACAGGAAAGCGCACTAATAGGAAGAAGGACTCCTCCTGCTTTACTGGGGTGCGACTCTCGCGGTACTTGGGGAAAGGCATGTGCCACATTCTGCGCTTCTCTCCATGCTGGCCAATGGCAATGGGACTGTGTGGATTGTCCAATCAGATGCTCAGGGTATGCGTCACAGGAAAGTGCGGCAATCATTATTTCCATTAGTTTGTGCAGTGCGGCTGGAAAACATGGCAAGATGCACAGTTTTCGTCGTGGGTGATGCCTTTGTGGAAGATCTGTTCCTCTATGCCCTCCAAAAAGGCTTTTGTGGCAACTTTGGTTCGGAGAGAGTGGATGCTTTGTGGTGCAGTGTGGAAGCGTGCTGTTTTGGCGGAGTACTTGTAGAATGTCGACACCTGGCCTCTTCAGCAACTGTACATGTTGTGCACTTTGGAGCCTTCTTTTTGGGTTCCATGCCTTGCTCCCATGTGTACCGTCGACTGAACAATATGATGATAGCAGTGCAGCACATTTTTCGCACTGCCAAGGTGATTTTCTCATGTACACCCCCAAGAATAGTGTGGAAGTATTCCAATGATTTCTGTCGCCAGCCAGGGGTCGGAAGAGGTCTCATCAACAGAAGCATATGTGTCTTCTTGAGTGCTGCTGGGATGTTTTCCTGTGAGAATGAGAACATTGGTTCTCGATATATACACCTTTTCAAGGCAAATGGCATGTCTTTGTCGGCCAGTGGTAATGAAATTTTGTTTCACAATCTACGGGCTGCACTGATGACCGTATTGTAAGAATGTGAGCTGCCATTGAAAACACAAATTGTGTTACAAAAACCACAAAAAAAGGTGTTTCTATGGACGCATGTATTCAAATAGGTACAAAGAGATTCCTATTTAAACATAAACATCTTACTCCACTAATAGGAATATTGATATATAACATACAGAAAAGGATAAGATGATAGACTTTCTCTACTCATCCCCCCCCCCTCAAATAAGAACCTCTGATAGATTTTCCAGCACTACAAGTTTTGACAACATAGACTGGGCAATGCTGCATGGGCATCCCACAAGTGAGGCAGGGTAACTGCTGTTACCATCGGCAGCTGGGAGAGGGGCAGCCCCAACCCCTCGCGCCTCCTCCTCTCCTTCCCCCCAGCTACGGAGACACGCAGTCTCGGCAGCACAAAAGCCACGGAAGGGTAAGGTGCGAACAGTCATCGCACCCTTCCTCCAAACAGCAAGGTGCTAAAGCGCCACAAGGAAACAACCATCAGGCAGGGCCCAGGTTCAAAGATCTTTCCCCACCAGGGGGTCAGACAGTCGGCTATCCGGCCGGGGGCTGTGACAACAGAGGCCCCCATCACATACACAACAAAGACCCAGGGCCTCACAGGGTCCTATAAATGAGAGCACTGTTTACTCAGTGTCTTCCAATTCTTCTTGCTTCTTTAGCAATTCTTGAAGTTCGCTGTACATCGCAGTGTCTTTTTCCTTCCCGAACATTGTACTGTTCAAAGCATTTGCAATACAGCTTTAACGAAGGAAGAAGCGGCAACCGAACGGCCAGCGCGGACGCTGTCAACTTCAACATTTTCGGCATAGAACGAAAAGCGAGCGGCGAGCGTGTCCAAAACAAAGCAAACAAAGACACGTGCCGCGGAACCAGTGCGAACGAGGGAGAAGCTGCACACGAACAGGCACGGCGCGGATGGCTTACGATTCAACACTTTTAAGGTGAGCCACCGCGCTGGGGCTATGAGGGAGGATAAATAGACATTTATGTCCGGAAGTTTTGATTACAGTGAACCGGAACCCCCGCGTTATAAGGCAGATGGGGCAAGATAACACAAGGCAGTTTCAAACTCGGGCAGAGTCACAAACCAGCTTGGGACCTCGTCTTTGCTTTACAATCACACAGAGCTAGCGAACACAGTTCCAAGCGCGGCGGTCCCAAAGACTGCAGATTTAAAATCATTTTTGTAATATTGCAGGGCGACCTCACAGCGAAACCAATTTAAATCAAACCTGGGGGGTGCCCAATTTTCTGAACCCGGGCAAGAAGGCACCAGTCAACAGTTACCCAGCACGGGCAACAAATAGAACAGGCACAAAGAACTCACCGATAACAACGGTTTAACTCCTTGATAAACCCCCTTTTTCCTTTTTCCTATAGCAGGCATAGAAAAACATGGGGCCAAAACGGAAAACACGGGCACCCCCAACACCGGCGCAGAAGCCCAAATCTCCACAACTGCTAGCAGCCATTGAAGCGGCAGAGCATTACGGATGGGTATGGGTTGGAGAAAACATGTACGGCCTACCCAGGGAAGGAATTACCAGCCCACCCAGCCAGGAGGAGGTTTCTGCACCATTAAAAAGGAGAAAAATATCCGAAGGTGCCAGAAAAGGTACCAAAAAATTGTCAGAACTATGCGAGAATGTAGCGGAATTACAGCATCTAATGGTAGAAATAAGGGGGAAACAGACACCGCCCACAAGGGAACCTGGGGCCTCAAACCCCACCATCGTAATAGAACCTACAATAACGGTTGTCAACCCACCCGTAACACCAGCTATAGCAATCCCGCCACAACAAGCACAGCAGTTGCCAACAGCCCCTACAGCTATAAATACAACAGCCTCCACAACTCCAGCAACTGATCCAGCAGGTGCCCTAAAAGCTTGGACAAACCCAGGCACAGACAACACGGGCGCCACAGGGACACCCGGCAGCAATACAACTGACATTGTAACAATTTGTAATGCACAATTAGACCAGAAAATGAAATCCTTCCAAACAGAGATATTAAATAGATACAAAAGATGCCTGGCATGGAACATTGATACCACAATCAAAGAAGCCATATGGGCCAAAGAATTTATAGAAATCTTTTCCCTAATAGAAGCCCAGCGTAAAGGGAAAGACGCTTTCAGAGACCCCAAAAAAATAGAAGAAAAAGCTATTGCCAGAAACGCCCAGGTCGAACAAAACTGGGACAACTGGTTGCAGGCTTTTGCCATTTTAGCAACAATATACGAAGAGAAATTCCCTTTGGATGGCAGGAAGATCTGGGCATACGTTGATAAAATAAGGGAAGTAAAAGTAACACAGAGGGGGAAGACATGGCTTGCATAAGACATTAGATTTAGGAGGAGCATGTCAGAAAGGCCGGCCATTGAGTGGGATGAAGTCCAGAACGATTTATATACCCTCAACGCCGAACCTCCCCAGGAAGAAGATACCATGCAGTCTTTTTCCAAAAATAGCAAAAATTCCCAAGTAAGCAAATCACATGACAATGATAAATCCAAAAAAGGGGAGCAGCCCTTTCGGAGGAACCAGCCTTGGGCAGCTAAAAATAATGCCCACAGACAGAACAAACAGCAGGCTGTCAAATCCAACATCCCATGCAGAAATTTTGGGAAAAACCAGTGTACATGGGGCAAAGAATGCTGGTACAAACACGCCTGCACAAACTGCAACGGCGACCATGCAGCAAGCAACTGCACCAGAATACTAGCCAAGAAAGAATGATATCCCAGTTTTAGAACCAGGACTAACGCCCATCAACCCGGGCAATTTTAGGGACGCCCTAAACAGCTACCCTGACAAGGAAACCAGCAGGATAATATCGCAAGGTTTTACCGAAGGGTTTTTCATCCCATTTAAGGGTACTGGGTCACAACACATCCCGATGAACCTAAAGTCAGCCAGGGACAACCCCCAGATAGTAGAAACCAAAATCAAGAAAGAACTGCAACTTGGAAGGGTAGCAGGTCCCTGTGATTTCATGCCTTTAAAAAACTATTTAATATCTCCACTAGGCCTGGTCCCCAAAAAAGAACCCGGAAAAATGAGACTAATTCATCACTTCTCCTACCCCAAAGGCCAGTCTTTAAACGACGGCATCCCACACACAGAATCCACGGTATCTTACACGCATTTTCAAGAGGCGGTAAGGCATATACAAGAGTGCAGCAGAAACGTGCTGATGGCCAAACTGGACATCGAATCTGCTTTCAGACTCTTGCCAGTCCATCCAGAGTCACAGCAGTGGTTAGGTTTCACCTTTAACAACAAATTCTACGTAGATAGATGCCTCCCCATGGGGTGCGCAGTATCCTGTGCACTATTCGAACAATTCAGTTCCTTTTTTCAATGGGCTTTCCTAAAACAGAGACCAGAGACAAATATAGTGCACTACCTAGACGATTTCATGGTCATACGGCCACCAAACTCCGAGGAGTGGGGCAGGGCTTTAGCAAAACTGGAGCACATGGCCGCACAGTGGGGAGTTCCCCTAGCGAAGGAAAAAACCACCAAATCAGACACAAACATCATTTTTCGGGCATCGAAATAGATTCAGCAAAGGGACTCTGCAGAATCCCCAAAACAAAAATATCAGAACTCCTGGCAAAAATACAAAACCTGATAATGAGAGAAAAGGGGACCGTAAAGGAAATACAATCCTTGGCAGGCAGCCTCAATTTCTCATCCAAAATAATACCTCAAGGAAGGATATTTGCCAGAAGCCTGGAGTTCAAAATCAAATCACTCACCAAACCACACTTGCATATCAGGATAGGCAGAGAAGTGAAACAAGACCTAGAAACATGGGGAAAATTCATCAGAGATTTCAACGGGGTTTTACTTTGGCGAACGCCTCTAAATACCCAGTCAAACAGGGTCCTATACACCGACGCAGCTGGGAGCAAGGGGTTTGGAGCCATACTAGACTCTGAATGGGTGGCAGGACACTGGCCCAATTCATGGCAAACAGCAGGGTGGACAAGAAACATCACCCTACTAGAAATATTCCCCATCTGGCTAATATTACACATCTGGGGCAGGCGACTAGCGAATATGGAGCTTTTGATCTGGTGCGATAACATGGCTGTAGTGGGCTCCATAAACAGAAGGTCTACAAAATGCCCTCTAGTACTAAAAGTACTACGAGCCATTACAACAGTCACACTACAAGTAAACGTTGTACTCAAAGCGAAGCACATTTCAGGGGCAGATAATAACATTGCTGATGCCTTATCTCGTTTCCAGTGGACAAGATTCCGAGAGCTAGCGCCGCACGCCCAAGAACAGGTGACGCCAATACCAGCAGAATGCTGGGCAATAATGGGAAGACAAGAATAACGGCATCAACGCCAACGCCAGAGAGCACAGGCTGGGATGCCCAATGAAAACCAGGCACCTCTAAAATGGGTGCCAACAACACATTGGCATCAACGCCAGCACCAGAGAGTGCAGGCCGGGATGACCAATACAAAGCAGGCACCTCTAAAACGGGTGCCAACAACACATTGGCATCAACGCCTGCACCAGAGAGCCCATGCCGGGATGCCCAACAAGAATCAGGCACATCAACAACAGGTGCCAACAACCACAAAGGCTTCCTAACAGAGATGGCAGAGAGGGCGGTGGCAAGCACCACTGCAATGCAGTACAGTAAGTGTTTGCAAACAGTATTTAAGGCCACAGTTGTAAACCACGTAGAATTTATAACGATTAAAGATATAGAAGTATTTTTAAAATGGGCCCGGGAACAAGGTTTCAAAAGGGATTAGGCAAAAAGACACCCGGTGGCAATTTCATACTTTACAAAAATTCGGGGCGATTCAGACCCCACCCAGATCGCCCTCATCTCTTACGCAATGAAGGGATGGGGCAGAATAGAGGGTCCACAAGTGGACACCCGCCGACCCCTTGATTTCAGCAAACTGGTGCAAATAGCAAGCCATTTGGAAGCCATATGTTGGCACCCATGCGAGATAACGTTATTTAAAACAGATTTTTTCCTAGCCTACTTCGGGGCTTTCCGGGTGGGAGAACTCATCGCTTCCAGCACCAAGGCCACAAACGGCCTGGGTGTCATGGGAATCAGGGTGAGGCAAGAGAGTGTTAACATAGAAATGCAACAGTCGAAAACGGGTGCGAAAAGAACCATCAATATTTGTTGTATCGACGAGGCAACAAACTGCCCAGTTTGTATCACCAACCTCTATTACGCGCAAAGACCCAATGTAGGGAGGAGCTTTTTAATCCACAAGGATACGTCGGCCCTAAGCCGCTACCAATTTAAAGGAGTGCTGATAAAAGCAATCAGCAGAGCAGGGTGGGATCCCAAACAATTCGGCACTCACTCCTTCAGGATAGGTGCCGCCACTGCAGCATGGCAAGGAGGTTTAGCACTGCAACTACTAAAAAACATAGGGGGATGGAAGTCAGACTGTTATAAAAGATATATCAGAACAAACTTGATATAGCCTTCCGCCCTAACATTTTCTTTCTTTTCCCCTCCTCCCACCACCACAGAAACAACAGGTGAATCGAGGACCACACTACCATCAGCATGGATAGTTGGCCCCTCTTTCGTTTTCAGGACAGGCAGATGGGCTGAAGAGACCAAAGAAGGGCCACCGTTCAGAAACACCATTACTTCATGGTGGGGATACAGAGGCCTACGCTGGGCTGACATCCACGAAACACTAGCAGAACTGGTGGCATACAGGGACCCCCCAGAATTCCTGATCATCCATCTAGGGGGCAACGATCTAGTTAACACAGCTAGACGCATCCTATGCAAAGAAATTTGCTCCTCCCTAGCAGGCATTTCACACAACTGGAGGGGGACGGAAATATACTTCTCAGCCATCTTACCTAGAAAGATATGGCTAGGGGCCAACTCCTACAAATCTATAGACATATCTAGAAGAAAACTGAACAGGACGATAGAGATTCTGTATGACAAGAGGACTGGGTTTCATAAAACACCCAGCCATTACACTAGGCAACCCAGACCTTTTTCTCCATGACGACACCCATCTGTCTAACCAGGGCATGGAGCATTTCTTTCGGGAAGTCAATACAACGCTTGCTCACAGGGGCTGTCTCTAGGGCATACTCTTGGGGGAACACGGTCAGCCGGGAACCTGCCCGTGTGTGGCGGCACGGGTCTGAGAGGGTAACCCCAGTACCCGGTGCCCAAAAGTATGATACCATCATGATATGCGATATTGTTATTGTCATAACCCATATCTGTACAATAAAATCCTACGGCCTTTTTATTGCCAACACTTAAAACAAGTTGTGAGCCTATCATTATGGGTGAGGTTTTGGGTTTCGGCCATTGCTAATGCATGCATATGGGTTCAGCAGTTATGGGCAATGCTGCATGGGCATCCCACAAGCGAGGCAGGGTAACTGCTGTTACCATCGGCAGCTGGGAGAGGGGCAGCCCCAACCCACTGCACCTGCTCCTCTCCTTCCCCCCAGCTATGGAGACACGCAGTCTCGGCAGCACAAAAGCCACGGAAGGGTAAGGTGCAAACAGTCATCGCACCCTTCCTCCAAACAGCAAGATGCTAAAGCGCCACAAGGAAACAACCATCAGGCAGGGCCCAGGTTCAAAGATCTGCCCCCACCAGGGGGTCAGACAGTCGGCTATCCGGCCGGGGGCTGCGACAACAGCGGCCCCCATCACATACACAACAAAGACCCAAGGCCTCCCCAGGTCCTATAAATGAGAGCAGCATGCTCAGAGTAAACACAATCTGTTTGTGGACCCTGAACGGGGACCCAAGCAAACAGGAGGTTCACTGTTTACTCAGTGTCTTCCAAATCTTCTTGCTTCTTTACCACAGAACCCACCCACCCTACAAAAGGGGAAAAGAACAAAAAGAAGTACAAGGCACTGTACGGTGCCCACAACAAGTCGTGGGACACAAGAAGGCGGCACGGGTCCGAGGGGGTAACCTCAGGACCCGGTGCCCAAAAGTATGATACCATCATGATATGCGATATTGTTATTGTCATAACCCATATCTGTACAATAAAATCCTATGGCCTTTTTATTGCCAACACTTAACAAGTTGTGAGCCTATTATTATGGGTGAGGTTTTGGGTTTCGGCCATTACTAATGCATGCATATGGATTCAGGAGTTATGCGTGTCACATTCCAGTATTTCAAAACCATTCTTATTTATTCAAAATATTTAAATTAAAACATAAAACACTACCCTCACCAAACACAGTGTAAAAACTAACACTAAAACCCTCAGTATCTAAAAAACTAGGCTTCAAATTATACATATAGCTTCCCTCTGTAGAGTAGCGCGTTGCAGTACATGCACAATACAATGCCCTTTGGTGGGTAAGGGTCTGTAGCATGCCATATGGTCTGCAAGGATGTTTTAGAGCTCTGCTGCCCTACAGTGGTGCCCCTCTTGTTGCACGGAGCCGATGTGACAAATGCTGTACATGAAATTACCCTATGAAATTGTTGGAAGGGCGGTACACTGCCCACTGGTCCCTTGTGCTTTCATTTCAGTTGTCGTCACATGCAGTACAAACACTTCATGCTACGCCATTAGACTTAGAGGAAGCATTCATGGAGATGCATACATTGTGGAATACAAGAATGTTTACAACAACGCAAAACACAGATTCATTACGTGGAACAGGAAGCCATTTATTCTGTGCGACCCATGCAGCTACAGTACTTTTCTAACCACCACTAAGATTGTTTGCGCTCTGCATGTTCTGCTGTTTGCTTTCTTGCCTTTACATGCACTAGTATGTGCGTGACCAAGGAGCACCAACTTTGCCATTTTGGAGACTCACTACAAACTGTCCCACCTGCGGTTACAAGTTTTCTTCAACTGTACGACCCGCAGGCGACCTCTTGACACTTTCAGTCACAATGCTCAGTGCAGACACAGTGTGTCTGTTTCACGGGTCATGGAAAGGCAAGCAGCACATCAATCAAATCTATGCGACATTTAACATGCCCATGATACACTGCAGGTTGCTGTTCCTTATTTATCAGTGGGCGTCATACAGTCAGGCGTGCTTTAGCCATACATTGGTAGGTTTGCAGAGTCACCCACATAGTTGGGAGGAGTACTTGAAATGCAGTAGCCTACTGTATGAATACATAGGGCTGGCGACAGAGGCGGTGTTACCAGCACACAGTGGATGATCTATGCATGGGTATAGGTGTGGAATGAATACACGTGCGCTTCCACAACTATTTAAAAGTGCATTATAAGATGCGGACATGCGGCCATTAATGGAGTCCTACGGATACTTGCTCTGTGATTGCACATAGGCCTTCCAGGTGCAGTCTCCCTAGGAAACGTACATATTGCTCATCTGTAGTCATCTCGGCCAGTACTGTGCGGCACAGATTCACCATGAAATGTTAACAGAAAAAGGGAAACTACTCAAACACTCACCAACATTTACCATGAACATCTGTAATCACTAAGATACAGCAACACTATTCGGAAAAGGAAGGGGTAGCACAAATGACTACATACACCAGATAAGTTGCCCTTTCCGCACATTTATCATAAGGGCAGCCAAGGAATCAGTAACAAACTGTTGTTAACAGAACTTTATGTTTCCGTTGTAGTACCAAACAGCTATCATCTTTACAGAAAACACTATGCTACAGCAATGTTCTGGTTACAATGCCCTACTAAAAACCTATGAAATTCACTAACGAAAACATTGTTAAAGGGACGCTATGGTTAAGCTGCACTAGCAAAAACCTATGAAATTCAATGGAAAAACATTGTTACAGGGACGTTATGGTTACAGGTGACACGGAAAACCCCGAGAAATTCGCCAGTTATGGTAAGCTAAGCAACCATAACTCATGCCACCAGTGTGCACTGCAAGAACTAACACCCATGAAATCAAAGATGCCATCACAAATCTCATTGATGACATCACTGATGACATCACATGCACATTTTTTTTCATTGAAAGCCTCCTCAAGGGATTGTTATTGTAATGGTGGTAGAAAACTATCAAAGATCATTGGAAGAACTATCCTGAGATAAGTAGTTAATTGAGCAATGCATTGCTATACATACCATTGTATTACATACTTCCTTGCAGTACATGAACCAACTCATGTGGACACGTAGCCAGTGTCTGCACCATCCCCCATAGAAGTGTAATCTTGAAAATCTTTCCATGCTACATAGTGAGGTCATGGATGCTTTTGTTTTAGTGTTTCGGTACTGTAAAACATGTAAGAGGTATCTAGCATTGCCTTAATAGCTACATAATTGGACTACTGCACAGAAAACATAAAGACACCACAATGCATAGAAATATGAACATATACAGGGAAATTAAAGTAGGCAAACAAGGAGCAGTATTACCAGAAAGTGTTCATAACATACCCGATTACCTTCATGCACAGAAATCATTGCTGTGTTTTACGCTTTCTTCTTCCCCTATATGTATATGTATGATATCATGTGAGTGAACCGTAAGGAAAGTAGTGCAAGAACATATGAGAAGGGTGCCATACACAAAGATAGAACCTTTTGAATTGTTACTTCCTGATTGGTAGTGAAGAAAAGCACCTGGCCTACTTATGGTAGTGAACAAAAAAGGGACAGCCACACATGGGATGTTATCAGTGATGTCATCAATGAGATCTGTGATGGCATCTTTGATGTCATGCGTGTTAGTCCTGGCAGTGCACACTGGTGGCACGAGTGATAGGTGCTTAATTTACCATAACTGGCGAATTTCGTTTTTGTTTTGGTTTTACCTGTAACCATAACGTCCCTGTAACAACGTTTTTCTTTTGAGATATATATATAATTTGACAGGTTCCCATGGTCTTTACATTTTTTATACTGGTGGCTGTGGGGCTTTGGGGGGGGTTGTGGTAGGTCTATGGGGAATGTACTGGTGATGAGCTCTGATGGCCAGATTATCAAAAAAGATTGCAAATACAAAATGCACAAAACATGCGTTTTTTATTTGTGGTAATAGAAGAAATGTATGGATCACCATTTTTTCAAAGGTGACCTGTACATTTGACAGGGATGTGCGGCAGCACAAAAGGTGTGCAGGCCAGTCCCCTTGCATACGCAGGTGTCGGGAGTGCATTTCTGACACTAATGTGCAACACCCTAGAGGATGCTGGGAGCGCATTTTATAGCAATACGAAATTATACAAAATAAATGTTAGCATTGCTTCCACTGTGGGATGTAAGTGGGACAGCAGCGGTGCATACAGCTGCTGATCCACTTAACCCCGTAACTGCTGGGCTGTGTATTTCTATGTAAATAGGACTAGCATGCTCGTCCACAGCACTTGTAAACACAAATGCATGACTGATTAAAAAATGACCCGGCTGTTATGCGTGCACATCCTGTGGACATGCTAGTGCAGTGGAACACATTTTGAAGCACATCCCGTTTCTAAGAATGCACTTAAAAATGTGCCGCACCCCCCCTTCCTTTACCTAAATCTACAAGGGGGTGGAATATCGGATCTGAATGACCGCATTACTGGTGTGCCCATTCAGGTGCTCTCTGAGAATACGGCATTTTCGGGCGCAAATGAGATGTGCTAGCACTTCTCATCATTTATGACCAAAAATGTTTTGAGGATTTGACGCTTCAGGCTTTTCGTTTACAAGTGTTGTCAGCTCTGGGTCCTGTCTCGGAGGTGGGATCCGCCGGTGCGATTGTGTCTGTGACTAGAAAGGACCGTACAGGGAGTAAGGAGGTCTACGCGGAAGCTATTTAGACAATAGCCAACATGAGATAAGTCAGTGCATAGTGCGACTCGGCGCTGTATCATTATTATCAAACCACTCGTTTCAATAGGCAGAAAGGGGTACAGTGAAACTACCAAAATCACACGCTGTGTTGGTGGGACTGCGGCAAAGAACCGAACTGCTGCAGCTACTACAAGTAACCAAATAAGAGGAGAGAAAGAAAGAGTTAAGAAGGAAAACAAGAAAGCAGTACTCGAGCAGAGCCTAAGGACGGCACTGTACGCACTGGCGTGTTTACTATACACACGCGGCTGCTGGGTGCGCTGATGTTGGTTCTGAATCTGGTGTTTACCGTTACCCTGTGCACTGACCTTCTGCATCAAGCCCGCTCTGAAGATGGCCGGGTTTGAACTGGTTTTAGGTCAGTAAGCAGCCTCTTCTAGCCTGAATATTCTAAGCCACCCAACCATAAACCAAAACAAAGAGGAAAACAAGACCCCCCTCCTCCTTTGTGCTGTGAAGGGTGAAATATCAGGGGAAGGTAGAGAGAGGAATGAAAAGAAGCCGCGAGGATTGAGGGAGTGTTAGTGGAGTGAGGGAGACAGAGGGGGAGAAAGGTGGGGCGGGGAGGGACATAAGGAAAGAGGAAAGGGAGGGAGGAAGAAAGTAACAGAGAGAGAGAACGCGAGACAGATTGGCAGCGAGAGAGAGCAAAGCAGTACCTGTGTCCCAGAGTGAAGGCGCATCTGTTCCATTCAGAAAGGGGAGACGGACCTTCGAGTGAGTCGTAAGAAAGCAGTGGTAAGTTCTCCATTGTGCAATGTTCCTATGTGGGTAGTATGTTATGCATAGTCCATGGCACCAACAAAAGCAGAACATAAAGGCGTATACTTTGTGTGTAGGCAGGCTAGTTATTCTCTGCTCTTCTTTTTATCGTGAAACTATTGCCCGTCTTGCCTTTTGTGTGGTGCCCTCTTTCCCTGCAAATAGAAGTACATCAAACTGAGGGCCTGATTTACAAACATGATTGCAATGGGACATTTTCATGTTAAAACATTGTTGTAAATCAGAGCCTGAATTCATCTTTGAAGACACACAAGAAAGCGCCGCCAGACACTATGAGATCGTCTTCATTTTAACTGAAACTGCCAACAGCACATCAGATCTCGCTTGCTCTTTTCTCCCATTCATTCCCAGTAGCCCCCTGCCCCTAAGCACCCCCCACAATCCCCCACCCCCGCATCCCCTCGCCCTCTGGCCTTACAGATCCGCCAGAGTGCAAGGTGGCCACGCAGGTGGTGAACTTCAACATAACATATAACTCCGAATGATGTCGTTTTCTCCACTTTCCGAATGGCTCTAAATCTGGCAGGTGACCAAAGTTCAAGACAGGGTGAACACATTTCTAGAATCACACGGTTTGCAATTGGCGATTAAAACGGGAGCATTTGTTGGGACTAAATGGCTGGAGAAGAGTTAACCGCTGAGCGGCGTTCAAGGGCTGGGATCTGCTACTGACCCGGTTCCCTTTGGCGTGAGCTGCTGCGTCAGCTTTTACCATGGGATGTTTTCCGATGTTATCATTTTAGAGATTGAAGAATGGCGCCGGCGTCACGGTTGGGTCGCCTGTCACCATGAGTGACCTTGAGCAAGAGCACTGTAGGTCACTAGTCGTAGTGTGGTCATTGGCCGGGACAATTCCGGCTCTCGACTACGAAAAACACAAGGCACCGCTCGCTCTCTTCTCCGCCTTTCGCTTATCGAATGACATGGAGCTCTATTACCGAATGAATTAGTAGGCCGTGTGGCGCAGTTCCAATAACAGTATATCCTCCAAAAACTCCGTCGAAAAAAAGAGGGTAATCTCATTGGTGAAGCCATAAAGTCTGGTTTGCGAAAACTTTTTCAATGGGAAAATCACATTGAAAAACGCTGGATAATCAGGTCCATTGTATTTTGCCTTTCCACCTGAACGCCAGACTGTTTGCCTAGTGACAGCTGTGTGGGGCGGGCTTCCAAAATGCAAAGGGCCCGATTCACACGTACAATTGGGAATATGTGTGTCAAACTGCGTGCAAAACACTGCTCATCGATTCATGGAACCAACCACGCAGGACTTTTCTGGGAGTTCGTGCAGGCGCGGCACAGTTCTGCGAGCAGCCAAGTGCCTTGCAGGAGACTCGTGCAGGGGGTGGGCGTGGTCTGGTAGGAGCCAGAATAGGGGGCTGAACATGCAAAAAGGGGAAGAACAAGCCAGAAAGTGGACATATGAGCAATGGAGCGCAGGTAGTGCATTACATGCCTACAAATGCGCATGGCAAAGCATATTTATGGATTTGTCCATGCAACCTCTCCCCTGCGAAATGCCCACGCAGTGCCCTCGAAATCTCTGCTAAATGGAAGCAGGTGCACAGACTTGCATGAAGGAATCTTAACTCTGGAGGTGAGTTTGCATGTCAGATTTAGGGGTGCTTGCACACAGATGGGGTTCCAATCGTACTCAGGGGTGCGTGTACGCAGCATAGCGGGTGCAGGGACTACTTACGTGGCTTCGCACTCAGTTTGATCGAAGAAATAAATGCTTTCCAGGAAACTACGTTTGTCCTCAGGGTGCCGGTTACAGTTACGGGGGACCCTGTGCAGTGGTACCCAGGTGCAGGCTTAGTTGGGGGGGACCCCACACACTGTTCATGGGATGCGTTTACTCGCCACCTGGGAGCCCGCAAGTGTAAGTGAATGTCGCTGTTTTGGCTTTGCCAGGGGGCCTCTCGGGGGCGTTCCGGACGCGGCTTGCTTTGTGGGAACTATTCCATGAATACGCCGTTTAAAAAAAAATTATTATGCAAGCTAGCTCGTGCAGTGTCACCGTCGGTGGGCAGGCACTGCAGGATAAATGCATACTTTTCCATGAATCGGGCCCACAGTAATTCGTCTGCTAAACTGCGCCCACCTTTGCGTCAGAATCATACCACAGTTGTTCTAAAATGAAGACATTTCAACAGATTGATTTTTTAAGTACTTCTGCGCTTACAATTGTTGCAGGAGTTTGACAGGTTTACCGTATTATCGGTAATAACGCACACCCACAAAGTAATATGGTAATTGCATTAAGTAACCATACACATATAAGATAGCGATTTTTAGGAAGGAAAGCAGTTTGTTAGTGTTATCCTAGCAGAGCTTGAGGTTATAGAGGGAGTTTCTATGCACAAGTCTTTTAAAGGCCAAAACGCAACTCTACCTAAATGGCAGCTTGGAGAGGCTTAAAGTTTTGAAAAGCAGCAGAATTAAAACGTTCCTGTGGATACTTTCTAGTCTCTAGGAGGCAAGATACAAGAAGGCTTTAACTAATGTTGGAGACCCTATTAAAGGACTTTCTAAAGGGATGCAAGCAGTGGCTTGAGTCAGAGCTAAGAGGGGGTTGCCCTGGACACCTCTAAGTGCACTCCAATGCTATGGAGCAACTTTCTGGAATAAGGTAAACAATATCTTTTTCCCCACAGTAGCTTAGGTTTGAAGAAAATGTTTGTGCTGGAAGCTCCATGATGTTGCAGCTCTGCACACGACCTGCGGATTCCTTGGTGTGATGACGAAAGGCAGGAGAATGGGCAGGATCTCTCAGCAGCAGTCTGGAAGGAGGACCTCTGGCACGGCTTTCATCAACTTCCCTGGTCACTCTGCGGTTTTGGCACCTTTTCTGCAGCACCAACAAAGGATGCGATTCGCCCGGTCAGTCTTCTTCGGTTCCTGCAGTGCCACACTCTGATGAGGGGTCTGGATGAGTTGGATTGTGCATATCGAGTGACCTTGAGTGCTCAACAAAGATTTGGGCGAATTCAGTCCTTTCATGAAGATGCACTCAAAATGGGTAGCAGATCTCCTGGTATTGGCGTTCTGCAGCTCTGAAAACTCACAGGACCTCAGGAGATGGCTCTAATCAAAGTTTGTCTTGGGACTGGTTGCTCCCACCAGTCAAATTGAAGGTGTCGTATTCTTTGGAGTTCATATGTCGCACAGATTACGGAGTCAGGACAGCAGTGGTCGCTTCACAGTGTTGCAAAGGGTCTGCAGGTGTCTGGTCATCTTCTTCTTTGTTTACTTCAGTTTCCAGTGGTCGACTTGCAGGAGCCTTATCTTTTATCCCGTTCCATGGCTCCCTCCTCTGCAATCTTCCTCAGCAGCTTCCCGAAGGGGGCCTTTGGATGTCCATTCAGGACAGTCAGATCGCCCAGTGGGAGCAGGCCCCATTTAGGCACTCTTGTAGACAAAGGACAGTGGGGTGGAAAACTCCTTCCCCACTTCCTGCCTGCCCACACACTCTAGAGTCTAGGCGTGGACACACAAGGGTTCCTGCCAAAGGCAAAACACACACAGTAAATGAGGGGAAACAAAGCGAGGACAAAATAACAATCTTACTAGGCCTTGTGTCATACAGTTTGCGCAAGTGCGGGGAAGAGGGAAGGGGAGAAGTGCCATGGGGGAGGGTAAGGGGGAAGTGCAGTTAACTCACAAGTACAGCCAGCAAGTGGCTCATAAGTACAAAGAGAAGGGCCTATAGGGTTGCAGATATAGACCCTTACATGCTGAGGAGCCCGGAGGCACTGCAAGGGCAACTGGACATGCAGGAGCCTGGGCCCGAGTTCAGAGGGTGACCAGGTGACCGGTGCTTGGAGCAGTCAGGTGCATCAGCAGGGGAGAGGAAGAGAGAAAGCGGTGGCAAAAAGGAAGGTCTTGAGTTGCTTCCAGAACCAGAGGTGGTCCTGCTCAAGTTTGAGAGAGGCAGGGAGGCTGTTCCAGAGGGAGGTCCCAGGCGAGGAGGTAGATCTGCCCCAACTCCCTGCTTGGAGAAGCATCTGACCCCCAGAGTGGTGGATGAGCGCAGAGCTTGAGAAGGAAGATGTTTTGGAAGAGAAAGTTGGAGGTAGAGAGGTCCCAGGGCCCAGAAAGCCTTGTGGACGATGCAGAGGGTCTTGAACTTGATCCTTGCAGCCACAGGGAGACAGTGAAGAGATTTCAGAGCTGGAGAGATGCAATCCCTGGGCTTGAGGCCAAGGACAAGTCTTACAGTCCCGTTCTGGATAAGTTGTAAAGGCCGAAGAGTAGAGGCAGGAAGATTTAGAAAGATGCTGTTGCAATAGTTCAGCCTAGAGAGGACCAGAGCTCTGGAGACAGTGAGTTTCTGGGGGATTAATAACTGTAGTTACTCTAGGATAAAGAAAATAATCTTAAATGAGGATCCTAAGGTTCCTCAGCAACACTGATCTCAAGCTCAGGCGACTCTTCCCTCTGAACCTCCTCACCTGTTTCTTCTTTGGAGCTGTCATGGGTCTCCGTCCTCTTCTTCCTTTGGCCCTTCTTAGTCACCTCTCCCTTCTTCTCCTTCTGCGGGCTCCCGCAAAGGCCACCTTGACCGAGTAGAGACACCACAGACAAGAGGGGACACAGTGGAGCCAGCCCCAAATAGGTAAAAAGCCAAAGGCTGAAATAACTCTGTGATTGCGGAAGGTATTGCCGGTGTAGCCAGGTCGGGTAATGGAAGAGGCGTAGGTACCGAGGTTACTCTGCCAGCAGGTAACAGGGCACTAGGACGAGAAGGATGGGGTTCTGCCACTGTTAGCAGGAGGACTGACCAATGGGAAGCCACAAGATAAAGATCCCAATAAGCAGAGCAGACACAGAGAGGATTGCAATAGCAGTGGAGATTGGAAGCTGGAGTGAAAAGAGGAGCGAGTCCCCATGCAGCCGCGACAAGGAAAGATCAAGGTAAGGAAAGTAAACATGCTGACCCCACTGGGAGAGAATAGGAAGATGCGTGTCTATGAAAGAGAACCACGGGAGAGGACACAGAGAAGAAATCACACAGGAGGGACCGGCTCCGCTGGGGTGGAATATGCGAGGAGTGCGAGCCGGCAGCCGACTGCACAAAGAGAGCCCTCAGTGTTGTTGGCTCCACAGAGTCAATGCAAACGGAGGACGTGAGCGAGACCACACACCGTAGTGAGTGAGCGAGAGACGGAAACAAAGAGCAGCGCCTCTGGGAGACCGAACGCTGAGGGAGGCAAGCTGCGGAAGGCAGGAAAGGCACAGAGTGAAACAAGTAGCGAAACTACGAGCGTTCTGCACACAAGAGTTGCAATGCTCATAATAGGGGGCGTGGCTTGCTTATGTAATGCCGACCTAGAGAAAGTCTAGACCGCTGTGGCAGGCAGAACGTGATGGCCCAGGGCTACCAGAGCCTCCAGCGCTGCCATTCCTTCCAGGGGCGGAGTGTGACAACTGCGCAGAGGGATGCCATTTCACCATGGCCCTTGACCTCTGATGACATTTGACCCCACCACCAGTGACATCACAGGAAGTGATGGCACATAGACTTTCATCCCTTGGCAAAACAAGAATGCTATTTGGCATCACATAGCATTGTTCCTCAGTACACTAAGAAAAATATGGTTTCGTGCACAGAAACACATGTGTACAGGCGCGTTAGAAATGACTTATATCATATCGCTGTAATATGATATACATTTCATACAAGAATGTATCACCATATGTAGTGTTAATATCATTGTGTACAGGCCCATATTACCAAATTACTGTGACTGTAAGCAGGCCACCGACACAACAACCTGGACTACTCTACACCACTCAGTCTAAACTGTAAACAGACAGAGCATCTCGAAGAGGCCCAAAGCAAGTGGCAACACCTCTGTCACCTTGAATGGGCCTGTGGTACTGCAGTGCATTGAATACATGCTCCCTTACGATCAATGTTGTACTGTTTTAAGCCAGTGTTAATGTTCGATGCTTCACGGCTATGGTGCTGCAGCAGCCAGAAGCACGTGTCACTTTATAGCAAGATGTGCTGGGTGCAATGCCCGCAGCAGCCAGCAGCAGGTGTCGCTTTACAGCCGAATGTGCTGGGTGCAATGCCAGCAGCAGCCAGCAGCAGGTGTCGCTTTACAGCAAGATGTGCTGGGTGCAATGCCCGCACCAGCCAGCAGCAGGTGTCGCTTTACAGCAAGATGTGCTGGGTGCAATGCCCGCACTAGTCAGCAGCAGGTGTCGCTTCATAGCAAGATGTGCTGGGTGCAATGCCCGCAGCAGCCAGCAGCAGGTGTCGCTTTACGGCAAGATGTGCTGGGTGCAATGCCCGCAGCAGCCAGCAGCAGGTGTCGCTTTACGGCAAGATGTGCTGGGTGCAATGCCCGCAGCAGCCAGCAGCAGGTGTAGCTTTACGGCAAGATGTGCTGGGTGCAATGCCCGCACCAGCCAGCAGCAGGTGTCGCTTTACAGCAAGATGTGCTGGGTGCAATGCCCGCACTAGTCAGCAGCAGGTGTCGCTTCATAGCAAGATGTGCTGGGTGCAATGCCCGCAGCAGCCAGCAGCAGGTGTCGCTTTACGGCAAGATGTGCTGGGTGCAATGCCCGCAGCAGCCAGCAGCAGGTGTCGCTTTACGGCAAGATGTGCTGGGTGCAATGCCCGCAGCAGCCAGCAGCAGGTGTAGCTTTACGGCAAGATGTGCTGGGTGCAATGCCCTTTTTTATGGAGTTAGAAGTCATGAATCTTAGATGGGCTGTTTAGTGAGGCAGGACCTCAGAGGTGATGTGGTTATTATTGTGCATGTTTGTTTGCAAAGCACGTGGGGGGCTTATCCACCTGCGCTCTATCACGTGTACTCCTCTTTGGGGCTGTCCAGCAGGCATGCGTGCTCTTGCTTTTTTCAATGTCATTTTATTATGCGGCTATGCGGCGAGAAATGCACTGTGAGAAAGGAGTACTGAAAGCAACACATATTAAAATCACCATGGAGGAGGTCGTGATTTCATAAACAGTGGGCACGATGTGAGTACATCTGTGGCGTTTTAGTATGAAAAACAACAGGGTACAGGACCTGTTGACATTTGTAATATTGGCTGACCTGACGTATGATGTAGCATGCACATTTTTACCCGAGGTGAGGGACTCAGTGGAAAAAAAATATATATATTAGCAGTGCAAGCAAGTTATACAATTATTCAAGTGACGCCAATTGAAATCTGTCAACGTTTATTAGTAGGCCACCTTCTTAACACGTAAACCTCACTCGAATTAAGTCTTTCATCGGCTGGTAGCCATTTATTTGTTTATTTTATTTATTTGACATTTGTAGAGCGCACCGAACCCGGTATCTGGGCGCTGAAATAACGGATTGGCTGCCTGCGAAGAGTTGTGAGGTGAGCCCCTCCCAAAAAAAGCATGTTATGGAGGTGAAATGAAAGCAGGTCCCTTAGTCAGATCCTCCCAGTGAGTTCCCCCTTTTATCATTCATCACGAGGAACGGCAAACAGAGACACGCATGGGCGGTGTTTAGGCTCGGATGGGCCCTGAGTCTCTCCCAACTTTGCGCACTTCCAAATACAGGGGTTACAATTACAATACAGCTTAGAACAGTGTTCTAGAGCATATAGACGAGTACAGAGCACAGTCCAGGCACAGAGGAGCCGTGTTTTAGGGAAGCCAGGAAAACAAAAATTACTTGAGAGTCAGCCAGGGGTTGAAATAAGGAAATGGCTCATGGGGCGAGTAATGTAATGCCAACGACTATTCTGTCCCTTTCCATTCTACCCTCTGGCCTGACCCACTCTGCTGGGCACACATTGGATGCTCTTATCTCTTCAGACATCACCCTCTCTAATCCTCTCACTACTCCTCTCTCCTGGAATGACCACTCTCTTCTTTCTTCTCACTTGAAGCCTTCTGTCCCCTTGGCAAAGGCCCACTCAGCACTACCACCTTCCTTTGCAGTCATTCAACCTATGAAGCGAGTGTCAGTGGCCGCCTTTGCCTCCACTTTCTCTCCGCCACCTCCTGCGGCTGACTCCCATCACTCCCATCCTGACACAGCCCTTTCCAACCTTCACCTTTCTATCTCTACACTCTGAACATCCTTGCCCTTGTCATGAGGATCCGCTAGAAGCCTGCCAAAAAGGGCAACTCTTGGCATGACTCCAATCTGGCCACTCTGAAATGCAAGTGCAGAGCAGCCAAACGGAAATGGGGAGGTTGGGGTACACCCTTTGACAAACTGGTCTGCTGCCTACTCCACAGTCAATACAGACTCTCCATCTTAAAAAGAGGGTCCATATTCAAGCCCGCATCTCTGCAGCCTCCAACAACACAGCCAAACTATTCAAAATCTGCAAGGAGCTGACCAATCCTGTTGCAGTATCTTCCTATGCTACACCTACTCAGGCCCTCTGAATGGCCCTGGCCTCTCATTTCACCACTAAAACCCAGGACATCTTGTCCACACTCTCTACCTCTTCTCCTCTCTCACTCTCTACCTCTCTCAGGCCCTCCTTGGCAGCCCATCCTCCTCTCGCCCCTTCCTCTCCCCATTTCAGACCTGATGATGTTTCCAGATAAGTTCAGTCTATGAAAGTCTCATCCAAACAGGTGACCCCCCTGCTCCTCCATAACTATTAAGGACAACATTGGTTCTCTCGCTCCAGCATTGGCCGATTCCTGCAATCACTCTTTCGCAACTGGAGTTTTCCCCTCTCCTCTCAAGCACTCCATTGTGCGCCCCCTACTAAAAAAAGCCTTCCGCCGATCCCTCCATTCCGGCAAACTATTGTCTGATCTCTATCACTCCTTTCCAGGGCCAACTTCTGGAGAAATTGGCTACCTCCCAACTAACCCTCCACACCAAAGCTGTTGGTTGTCTCCATGACCATCAGTCTGGCTTCAGAGCAGCCAGAAGCATGGAAACTGCTCTCCTGGACACCCGTAAAGATCTGCTCTCTAACTTAGCTCTCCCTTTGTCCTCATTCTCCTCGACCTATCCTCTGCTTTTCACAGTGTGAACTGCAACATCCTGATAACATGTCTCGCGAGAACCTGGGCTTAACGGATCAGGCTCTGGTGTGGCTGTCCTCTTTCCTCTTGGACCAACCTTCCCAGGTTCAACTTGGGTCCTTCCTCACCGCCATCTTTCCACATGTGGTGTTTCCCAGGGCTCTATCCTCTCCCCCTGGCTTTTCAATGTCTACCTGACCCCTTTGGCACTTCTAATCTCTACCGTTTCCTCTAACTTTCAGTGTTATACGGATGACACGCAGCTCTGTTTCAGGCTACCCTCGTCCTCCTCGTCCTCCTCGCTCATCCCTGACTGTCTAACCGCTATTCAGGCATGGTGCACCTCTAATGATCTCTGCCTCAATGTATGACCGAGACCCTTCTCATTAGGACCCCTGCTCCTGCTTTTCCCCTCTCACTTTGGCCAGCCTCCTTGGGCCCTCTGCCCTCACCCTTTTGTGAGGCAAAAAACCTTGTGGTCATCTTCAACTCCACTCTCTCCTTCTCTCCACACATCACAGACCTTGCCAAGAAGACCCATTACAAGCTGCACCTCAGAGGTATTCTTCCTTTCTCACTTTCCCCCAGAAGCTTACTGTCTCCAGAGCTCTGGTTCTCTAGGATGGGCTATTGCAACAGCCTCTTTCTCAATCTGCCTAACTCTACTCTTAGCCCTCTACAACACATCCAGAACAAGCTCAGGGATTGCATCTCTCCCACCCTGAAATCCCTCCACAAGCTCAAGGTGGCTGCAAGGATCAAGTTCAAGACCCTCTGAATTGTCCACAAGGCTTTCTGGGGCCGTGGCCCTCGCTATCTCCAACTCTCTCTTCCTAAGTACCTTCCGACTAGAGCCCTCCGCTCATCTACTAATTCTCTGCGGGTGAATCGCTTCTTCAAGCAGAGATTGGGGGTAGATCTCTCTCCTCTGCAGGAGCCTCCCTCTGGAACTGCCTCCCTGCCTCTCTCCCCCTTGAGCCAGATCTCCTTAAGTTACGGAAGCTCCTTAAGACCTTCCTTTTCTCTTCTTTCTCTCTTACCCGCTGTGCAAACCTTCCCTTGTTCCTGCACCGTTCTGCTGACGGGCTGCTTGGTGTCCCACTGAGTATTACATGACACCAGGCCCCCATTTCCAGTCTCCCTGCACTTGCCTGCTGATCTTCCTGCACTGCCGGGTTGTGATTCCCCGTGGAGTCCCAGCCTTCCTTGCACTTATTTAGGACCCTGCTGCTCTGGGTGCACTTCGCCACATACACTCTTCCATGTACTTCGTGTCTGCCCACTTGCACGATTTAAATGATACTATGCCTAGTAAGATTATTTGTCTTGTCCTCCCTTGTTCCCCCTCCCTTGCCTGGTTGCGCCTTGAAACACATTGTGTATAGGCGCATTATAAATAACAAATCAATCAATCAAAAACATAAACTAGACCGCAGAGGAGGGCACGGTAACCGGGGGCAGAGGCATTGAATAAGATTATAAGAATGCCCCAAACAGACCCGTGCCACCCAAGCAGCACACCCCTTGAGCTAAAGAACACAAGGGAAAGGGAAGGGGACCAACCTTCTGCATTTAACAGTTAAGGGTGGAGCCCTGGGCAGAGAAGCAAGCTAATGTTTGAGGCTGGCAGTGTGATCTAGTGGTTAAAACTTGCTGCTCACTGCAGGCAATAGTGACTTTGATTCCATGGCTCCGAAGCACTTGACTGTCACCGGCTCGTCCTGCTCTCCACGATACTAGTTCTCATCCAGCTTCCTCACACCGTCTCAGGCATTCCAGGCACTCGGCACTCAGACACAAATAATACACAAGGCCAGAAGTGGGGTGAAAAAGCACTGTAATGCTAACACACAGCCCAGTGCTTGGGAGGGCTGCATTCGGCTCTGCCCCTCCCAGGCCTGACTCATCCTTATGTACAATGCAGACACTACATATTATTCTCCTCCCATTAATACCAGGTATGATAACAAGCCAAATAATTTCACCGAACAGGGAAAGAAAATAAATTTCGTAACAGCAGACTGTCTCTTGCATGGCAGCCTCTAGCAGCCTTGGGACTTCAGCCAACAGCATCAGAACTGTGTACTTCTCAAGGGCGGGCTGTTCATGGCCATCTCCAAGGCCTTAAGCATTCCACAGATCACCTGTGCTGTTCTCGGAGACATCACTTGGCACGGATGGTCAGGTGCTAGGCCAGTTCTTAGGCAAGTCTTTAGGGCAGTCCATTTGTATCCGATGAATCTCAAAGAAACCAAGAGAGTGCAGAATCAGAAATGTAACATATAACATTGACCAAATCAAATGTGAGCAATCTCTCCCTCTGCAGTCTCATAGTAACGGTGTGTGCAGTGCAAAAAAAGTTGGAGCACAAGCAACGGTACAAAGGAGTGTGGATCATATATTCCACCTGGGTTATAAGAAATGCTTCCACTCTAGGGTGATGTTCAGGCCTTTTTTCACAGTGTTGAGTTTGTGTACCCATTTCTGTTCTAATTGGCTGAGGGCACTTCTTCCATACGAATATCCCATCCTGATGAAGGCCCACACCACCTAAACTCATTTAGCTTACCCTTTGGCCGAAACACTGTCGTGTTGACTTGTTTTTCTTGTGTGTTGTTGTTTTTCAACCCTACATTGTTTTTCACGTAATTACACTGTTTATCATGCTACTACCTCACTAAGTTCTCTAGTTTAATTCCCAAGGATTCCATAGAGGATGTCGAAGCAACAGAATTGTGTTTCACAAATATTCAACATTTGTTCCATGCAATTGAAGTACTATACCATGAAAATTTATAAATGTTGAGGTATCTTATGTTTTAGTAAATCAAGTGCATCTGAAACACTCACTGCCAAAAAAATTTAATCTGAACTGCAGTGTACAGAATCTTCCTGTCACAAATTTGTTTGTATGATTCTGTGTCCATCACATCAAGGTGCGACAAATTCAGGAGTTTGTTGTTCTTCTTTCAGCAGTGAGAGTCACATGACCTTGCTAATTTTGTGTTCTTTATATGACACTTGGCGTACAGACACACTCCAGCTTGCGACTACACCTTAGGTAGCCTGTTCTGCCTTCCAGAGCCCTCTTGGCTTTCAAGCACTTAGTCACAAGTTCGAGTGTTCGACCTCTCAGGGTTCCCTTTCCCCAAGTCCAGGTCAACCTGCATTTTTTCACAGTTCAACAAAAAGTTAATAATTAGTGTTGTTCAGTAACGGCTCCCCTTGATCGAGTTCACACATTCTTGGTTCCCCTCCGTCGGGTTTAAACCTTTCTCAATTTACTTTCCGGGGCTCCCTTTCCCTAGCTTTCTCTCAATCTCATACTTTTACTTCTCTCTGTTGCAATGCCATTTGGAATTTGTAGTTCTTTATAGAAAAGTTCATTTCAAAAGTTCCTGTTTCCTTCAGCCGTGATCAAGCTACCTTTTCCTTGTATTTCACAGACACCTTTCGTAATATGTTTGCTTTAGTTACAGTTCTTTCACTTCCCACTGTCTTGCAACTTCACAACCTTTCTCAGAGACTTTCGATAAGGAACATTCCCTTTGCCGGACCACTCTGATACATAGTACTCGTGATTTCTGGCTTTCAACATTAGTTTCTCTCTCACTCGCACCTTATATGTGTGCACGTAACCTTTATGCCCTCCTAAAATGTTGCAAGCACTCCAAACCACAGACCGGACTTTTATCGCTTCAATTAACTCACCGGTTGTGTTTAGGAGTTTCTTTTCATCGCATTCTTTTGATGTTGCAGTCAAGGCCGTTACTCTTGCAGCCTCAGCACCTCCCCAACTCTGCAGTTCACCCGGGAGGGCGGCTTGTAACTTTCCAGCACTTTAGACATTCTCTCTTCTTCTGGGCTGGGCTGGTTTGCGCAGCCCTTGCGGCTTCTAGGAAGCAGCGGTCTCTCACAAAAGGGATTTTCAGCTGCTAGGTTCTTGCTCTCATCCCTTCGGCCTGTTGCTCTCCTTTGCCCGCCTTGCCACCACCCTGGAAGAGACGCCCCTCTGTGTGCACCGCCTCGCTCAACTTTTCTCACCAAAATGTCTTTGGACTTCAAGTCCCATAAACATTTACTCTGATTTTGCTCCCACTTCGCTAGCTCCCATTCTTGGCACTCTGGCAGTTTTGGGAGTTGTGGTGGGCCTTAATGAGATGTCCAGTAGGTCAGGGTCTCACTACCTGCCCCCAAAGTCATGGCCTTTAGCTCTTTGCCGAGGGGAGGAGCTCTGGCTTGGGTGTTGCCAGGTAGAACCTTGCGAGACACCGCAGGATGAAGGAACAGAGTTAGAACAGAAGGGAGAAAGAAAAACAGACTGAGAGCAGTCCACCAGGAAGGCAGAGAACCGATTTAGAACCTGGTCTAACAGCCCCGCTACCGACAGCCAAATCTGATGCTGTCACCAAATCTACAACACCTCCTTTGTTTTTTGAATTCGCTTAATAGAAATGAAGGACTGGAATTGGGCGAATTTATAATCCCGTATTGCAATGTGGCGTTGCTGCAATGTAATTTTCCTGCTAATTATGCTGTTTGTAAATACATGCACCTTATTACCATTTGTAATTCTATACGGGGCAAGAAAAGGCACTCAGTGTGCAATCTTCTGCTGCTAAATGCACACGTGCACCTGTATTGCTTTTGTGCACACATCCTGAGGTTTATTGAACCATTGTTATCTGTAATGCTGAATCATGAATTGAATTGAACCCTAACTGAACATCTGATGCTTTGTGGTATTGCAATGCTGGCCTGACTGCAGCGTTTAAGGCAATTCTCGCTTGAATGATGCAGCTAGTCCCCACACAAGCACTTTATTCTTTCCTATGTACTTTTATGGATTGAGGAAACGTCTCTGCTGCTAAATGCACAGGTGCACTTTTTATTGTGTTTTGCACATTCGCCGGAGAATCATGAAAGTATTGATATTTGCTCTGCCGAATCATACTGTTAGGCAGAAACCTGTGCAGTTCCCTTTGGGACCACTGCAAAAGATTTAAGACTACAGGTGTTGGCAGTAAACCCACTTGGTAGCAGTCTGCACCGCACAGATTCACTGTGGTAGCTGTGGCTGAGCAGCCAGACTTCCCTCAAGAAGAGTTAGGCAGTATACAGAGAATACAGAATAGGTACAGAGACACAGTAGCACAAGCAAACACTAACCAGAGCTAGGTGTAAAAGTATAAACTTATTTATTAAAGGTACACTCATAAATTACACCAGCACACTAGAAAAGATAAGAAAGTCAAACACAGTTACTATTACTCATATGTACATCCCTAATCATTCGTTGGTCAATTCTAAGTTAACACCACTTATTTCCAAACAGAGGTGAGCGCTTAACGTTAGATGACACTCCAACAAGTATTACCAAAAGGGAGGGAAAAGGCAGAAATACAGAGAGCAGTAAGGTAAAACACTTTTCACATAAGGTTAGCAAAGACAGTCAATGGTGGAACAAGGAGAATTAGTTTCGGGGCCCGCTTTAGAGGGAGCCAGGCGAAAAATGTGCCCAAGATCACACAATGTCATCAGTCTTTGCAGGTGAGAGAAAAAGGTTTTACTACGGTTCTGAAAAGTTTAGTTAGGGTGTCCCAGGCCTACCCAGGTTCGAGAGCCGAGGGCTAAATCTACCCCGTACAATCGGTGGCAAGGGAGGCCGGGCGGATCACAGTACATTTAAAAGTGGAAAGATTCCTCCAGCGGTGGTAGTCGTTCCTGGTAGTGGGTGAAAGTCGCGGCGTCGTCCCGAGGAAGAGGTGATCTCCACGGGGAGGAAGGCTGCAGGTCGTTGCACTACCAGGGATGAGGCCAGCCGTGGAGTTCTTCGGTCACAAAGGATTTTTACCCCTCTTTCGCGGTTGAGGTAAAAAGTGGTATCCCGGTTGCCGGGGTGCTTGGCACAGGCAAGGCGGCCACGAGATGCTTCGGGACGGCGAAAAGAAGGCAGCAACTGGTTGTCCCCACCAGTTAAGGGAAGAAGACTCTCCGGCGGGAGATCTCCTCTGTCGTCGGAAAAAGTGGTGAGACGGTTCTGCAGGGCTTCACCGGTGGTGTCATCTTGGCAGGTCGGCTTGGCTTCTCCCTCTTCGGCTTCTTAGGTCCTGTGGCGACTTCTGAAGTTCCAGTCCCCAAAGCCCTGCTTTTATGCAGCAAACCCCCATTCACCCAGCCTAGCTGTCACTCAAACATGCTAAGTGGTGAGTCGGCCGGCTCACCACTTGGGCCAATCAGGACGGAGTGCGACTTGAGTTACCAAGGTAACTCAGTCCAGGGTGCCTAATTCCCCCTCCACCCCTCCTAAGTACCCCAGACAGAGTGGCACCACTTTGGAGGGCTTCTGTGGAGAAGCCCGCCAAAAGTGGAACAAAGGGCTCCACTTTGGGTCAGAGTTACAGAGGTGAACACCAACGCCATTTTAGAATCAAGTCTTGGCAAAAAATACCAACCGGAGTTATAATAATAAAGAAATAACACAGCGGTATGTTCAAGGCTACCGTAAATAAATAAATAAAGGTATTAGCCTAAAACAATGGGAAATCCCATAGGAAAATATTCGCGGTTAAATATAAAAAGTAGTTTCCACTGCCACCAGCCAAAACTCGATGAGGGGGGACGGAGACGTGCCCCCTCGACTAACAGACCCCGGGGCAATGGAATTGCCCCGGCCAGTACGTCCACAATATGATGGTTTGTACTGGTTCTGTTCAGGATTTGAGACTAGTAAAGTCAATGGTGACTTTACAGACCCTGGGAGACAGTAGTCAGTCCCAGGGTATGGAGTCTATGTTGGGGGGTCCCTAGGACACCCCTGGGTTACGGCACTGAGGGTGCTGTGTAACCCATCTCACAAAAACACATGAGGCCCTATGGAGTAAAAGACCCCATAGCCCATTCAACACAAGGCAAACCAAAGAAACACACTTCAACATGTCCAAGAGTGAGGGTAAAAGGGTCTCACTCTTGGCAGGAGAAAAAAATAAACCCAGAAAATCCATCAAAGCTGCTGGGGGACTCAATAGGTTAGGAAATTCAGCCTAAACAGAGAATTCTCCCTAACACATACATTGAATGGACTCTAGTTGAAGAATGAACAGCCGTGATATCATGATGATGGATTAATTGCGTTCTATAATGTTTGGCCATGTTGTCCATTAATCAATGTGTTTTTATTCAATTATTAGAAATGTTGAGATCTTTATGTGTTATGTGGCAATTGACATAACTGTCGAATAAAAGCCTTGTGATGAGGAAAACCTGCTTATCGTCTGTGAAGTGAAGCATCCGGCCCCATGTTTGATGCAGATACAGCAAGCTCTGTGCAGTTCACTGCGGCCTGACCGCCTTGGCCAATCCCTGCCATTGGCAAGCTGCTTTAGACTCATAGGGCCTCATTACTATTAGCCCCATGGCTGCCTCCAAAATCGCTCGTACTCCGGTCTGGTAGATGGAGCAATTACCGGTCCATTCTGAGGTCGGCGGGACCGGTAATTCACCAGATCCATTCCCCATTCCCATTTGAGCCCCCATAGGGCTCAATGGCAAGTGGGAAGGCGGCAATAACAGTACCGCCAATTGCGGTACCGTTATTGACCCCGGTATCCCCTTGCGGGTCCCATCCTTAACGCCTGGTAAAACCTGGTAAAACCAGGCGTTAAGGAAGGACCCGCAAAGGGAACTCGCAGTAGGGCGGTAAGGAATTACCGGCACAGGTGCCCTTACCGGTGCTGGTAATCCCTTACCGCCCACCTCGTAATGAGGCCCACAGACTCCAAACTCTTCCCACCATGGGGGCACCGCCAGAGAGCCTCCCAGGTGGCCGCACACGGCTGCCTATTATTTCTTATCGCTTGCATTGGTCAAACACCAACAAGTCACGAAAGGAGCTGCACTTTTTACCTATATGGCCTAAAATGTGATATTGTTATATGTTCCTCAACTGTTTTGTCATTATAAGCAGCAGCTGTACTTTGCATGATGGCACTTGCAGGACCATATTTAGAATATAAAATCCAAACGATAAGCCCCGGAGTGGAAATGGCTTTTCTTCTGAAAAGACAAGGCTGGTCAAAGGCCTGATCCATGACATTCTCCCCCCTTATCTCCCCACACTTGCAAGCCCTTGCTTACTGTTACTTTCACAGTTTAGTTCACTTTGTAGAATTCTCGAGTTTATTGCAAATGTGTTACTTCTAAAAATGTTTACTTTTATCTCTACATCGCCATGAAATGTAAACATGCCATCATGAGACTTTAAAATGAGTATTTGCTCTTCATGGGCCTAATTCACAGAACCGTTTTACAATGGCAAACCGCCATTGGAAAACACTCTATGAATCTCTGTTTTGTGCTTTTTAGTTACTGATTTTGCATGGCACACATTGAGAATCAAAGCACCTGATTTTAATTGGTTCTCAGTCACTACAATCCGAGCATATTAAAGAATGCCACAACAAAGAAGGAACTGAGTAGTCAAAGTAGTCATGTTTATGTTTGAACACATTGCGGTTCCTTCGCAGCAACTTGTGGCCGTAACAATTCTCCAGTGAGGCGAGAGGAGGGAAATGGTGTTGAGAAGGAGAGTATATGGTTGGTATTACAACGAGCAATGCTTTTTGCACGCATGGACTGATTCTCAGATTCTTTTTTGTGCGCTGCCATTCTCTATGCTTTTTATGCCAGAATGTCTCATGGAGCGCATGAGTAAACAAAGGGAAATCGCAGAGCTCTGCATGCTATGGAGTCTGAATCAGCGGCATGTCGCTCGCTCGTCCTACTCCTAGTCTCTCCTCCCAGCCCTTGTGTTCCATACCAGCCCTAGTTTCTTGGCCTACACCTAGTCAATCATCCCAGTCCCAGACTCTCATCCTGTTCCTAATCTCTCATCTTGGTCGTGAGTCTAGACTCCCATCCCTGTTCCAGCCCCTAGTCTTTCGTTCCAGTACCTAGGCTCTTGCCATTCATCCCTCTTCTCCCATCCCTAGGCTTTTGCCCTAATCCCTCATTCTCACCCCTCACCCCAGACTCTCATCCTACTAGTCTCTCATCCTAACAATAATCTCCCATCCAAGTCTCTCACCCTAGTCTATAGTCCCGGTACTAGTCTCTCATCCTAGTATGTTTTCTTAGTTCTAGACACTCATTGTAGTTTTAGCCTTTCATCCTCATGCCATCAGCTCAGAGAGGCAATCCCGAGCATTTTGTAATACAAAATGATGCTGGGAGTTCTGCCTCAAGTGTGAGCTCTGCTAATGAGGCCTCACTTTCATAATGCTCTCTGCTGAAATGTATAGGGCAAACACATATCAGTGACACCACCAGCTGCCATATAGTTTGGCCACATGGCCATTACAGAGAAACATGTGCATTACTGTAAACAGTCTGCTGGAACCCAAAATTATAACAACAGGGGCTGCCCTTAACTGTGGACAACCCCGATCCAAATGATATGTAACCGTATCCCAAAGGCCTGGTGGCAGATTCATTGGTAAAATATAAATATAAGTCACATCTGGTTTGATATGACAGCCTATGGGGATATACAGTTATAATGGCCAAACCCCTTGTGATGTCATTCTATTGTTGACATGGTTTCTAGTCACTCATTTGACTGTAACCCAAATTTAACTGTAACCCAAAACAGACCATTGAGTCAAGCCCTAGCAGATCCATTTGTTCTCTGCTTGGAAGGGTTGACACCTTCCCAAGAGGACAGGCTCCAAACTCAAGCGTTAAGGAGGGTATCACTGCTTCAAAGAAAATAACATGCCAGCGCTACGGGAAAGTCGCCCCAGGTGGTAAATATGGAAGTGTCTTTGTTGCAAGGTAGACAGGGGAGAGGGAGGAGTTAGAGTAGCCCAAGACACAAGTTCAATGAGGAGAGGGGATCTGCCTTCTTGGAATTTCTAAGGCCACTCACACTTCTTGTGCTCCCTTACCACTTCCTTCAGATAATGCAGTGTGGTGGCTAACATCATCTTGGGAAGTCGCTTGCAACAGAGAAAGCATGATTTCCTTACAGAAGGTTTGAAACGGACCAATCTTCTATGTGAAAGTGATGATATATGGCGGACCACAAGAAGAAATATTTATCAGGATTGTTTTGGGTGTTTCCGCCTGCCCAAAGTCCTTTGTATAGAGATAAAGACTTCATAGGAGGGAGCAAAATCCTCCCCTCACCCACTTCAGAGTACCATTTGAAGTGACCTGCTGTTGTACATGAGAGGTCATTCCAAGTTGGCCGGTAGGGGATAGCGGGCACTGGTAAGGAGACCGGTGCCGGTAATCCCCTACCGCCCGATTCCAAGGTCCCCTAACGGGAACCGTAAGGGATGTTTCATCGGACCAAACGTACCTTACGGGTCCCGTTAGGGGACCAGGGCGCAAATAACGGGCTTGCCATTAGCGAGCCTGTTATTTGCGCCCTCCACATTCGCAGTGAGCCCTATGGGGGCTCAAATGGGAATGGGGAATGGTTTGGTCAATGGGGGCTTACCGGTCCCTCCAGGGTCGGAATGAACCGGTAAGTCCCATTGTACCAAACCGGAGTCAGTACCGGTATGGGAGGCAGCCATGGAGCTAATTGCTCCATGGCTACCACCATACTCGGAATGACCCCCATGGCCTGCGTGCTGCTGGGACACTGGTACTCAGGACCCTGCCGACTGAAGGTGATCGTCTCTGCAAGTGCTCTCTGGCTGGGAAGGGCAGAAGAGGGACTTATCTTAACATTTCAGGACCTGGTCAGGGTTCCACAGCAATCCAGAAGCAAAGGAACAGCATTGGGCTTTTTCCGAGCATTTAAAGGCTTTGGAACCAACTCGGCTGATTTTAAGTTGTTTTCAAGCTGCAACAAGATCCACAGAGCTTCCTTTAGCATTCTTCACTTTTCAAGCCTTCACAATGCCATCTTGACACACTGGCTTGAACTGTCTCATTGCCAACCCGACCAGTTTGTGAGCAACCAACTCAAACTGTATGAATGCCGTCTTGACCCATTGGGAGTACTGACTCGAACCACCTTGACCGCTAACTCGATCCATCTAGAATCTACTATTTAAAACATTTTCAATGCTAACTCGACCCATTGAGAAGCCCGACCGACTGTCTCAACATCATCTCCAACAGCTGGAAAGTGCCTGGAAGCTAAGTTCAACACAGTCGAACCTACGGAAAAAGCCTGTAAGTTATGAATTGTGGTACTGTTCCCCAGGGTGGTGTTAAGGGTCCTAGAGGCATTTAACAGCCCACTCTTTACCTTTTTAGAGACATATTCATAAACTTGAACATTGCTGCATAGGTTATTGTCCTTAGCGTTTCTATTAGTTTCTTTGGATTTTTATGTTGGATTAAATACTCAATTTATTTATGGAACCTTGATTGGACATTTCCTTTATTTTGGTGTCACAGTACTATTGTTGTTTGGAAGATTCATTGCTATCTCACATCCCTCTTGACGAGCATAGACTGCCCTCAGCCCATGCTATTGTAAAGAGGCAAAGGGGGTGTACCAGTCATGTTTCACCTTCATGATTGTGATCACTGCTGGTTTGGTTGTAGTGTGCTCAGAGTAAGAGTTTAGAAACCACTACTTATCCATGTACTCCTACAGAGCAGTAGCAATTTCATCACATTTGTCTCTACTTCCGAATCCTAGTCCTTTGTCCCATCAATGCAAAATAATATGAAAAGACTAAGGAGTCTTGTTGGGAGCGGACAAGTCAGGGTGTCATTTATTAAGATCTTGCAAGACAATAAATGGACATTATATCAGCCCACCAACCACGCCAATTCAACCCACCTCCAGTTCGCCTTCCCCTTATATAACCTCATGGTAAGGCCCATTGCAATACATGTCACTTCCGTTTGACCTCTCCCACCCCCAAAACTTAACAATAGCACTCCTTGTATATTTCTAGAGTCTGTCTCCATCTCATGTTCTGTCATCATGTGGTTCTCTGCTTCCGGTTGGTTTCTCTGGTCTGAAGATATCCGGTGTGCAACTCCTGAGGTGAGGGGCGTAGGGCCGCTGTCCCTGATGTCCTTCCGGAGAAGGATAAGGCTCTATTGTTTTGACCAGTACAGACTGGTTTAGTCTGAAGAAGGCAACTTGTGGCCTTCACGCAGTTACGCCGAGAGCCTCCGAAAGCCCCTTCTCAGCAGCCCTACAGCTCATGTCCCTTTGGAGAGCTCTCTGGGACAAGCATTGTTTCAGGCCAATACATGGTGACTTCTCTACCCAATGTCTGCTAGGATTAAAAGAAAAATAATAAGCACTTGGGCATATATGAAATAAGTGGCAATTCAGGCATTCAGATATCCTCCCAGACTTCTCCCTTATCGTCATTTACCTGCATATTAAGACTACTCATTACAGCATGGCTCTATGGCAAGATCACAGTACCAATCCCTCCCTCCTTCCCCGGGAGCCGTAGTCGTTCACAGACCGCACTTTTGCGATTAATACCCAACTAATATAAATGCATCTTTGTAGTCCCCTACAATAGTCACCAATTCACCGGTTTTTTCTTTGCACAGGGAATTCTACACTCTTAATCCCTTAACAATGGTCCACCCCTGCTTTTCGTTTGCACAGATAAACCATTTACCTCTGCAAACTTATTTCTCACAACATACACACATGTTTTCATCATGTTTCAACAAATGCCCCAATTATTTCTGCAGCATCTTGGTTTCCTGATGTATTTCTAGCAGAGCAAACGAGGCGCAGTGACCAAGGGCCAACCGAAGAGGGGACGAGCTGGGGCCCATTTATAATTATCACAGTTCCTTGTTGGTGACAACATCTTCTACAGCACCAGATTACCCCTGACAGTGTAAGAGAGAACACTGTGAGACATACTATGGTGATAATGTAAGGCTAATCAGACATTTTTTGATTCACTGCACATAAAACATCATATAGTGGCAGTATGATGACCTACTTCAAATGCATGCTTTTCTTTGTTGTACACTGTTTCCAGTACCTGTAAACTCTTAATTACAGCAGCCACATGCCCTACTGCTTCCCCCACTTCCTCAAGGCCCTGGAACCTATGAGGCACTAACTTAGGCCACCCTTTCAAGAATTCAACATACACCTTTACCATCCTCCTCTCAGTAACTGGCGAGAAGACAATGGACTGCTTGGTACCTGTATGAACCGTGAAGTCCACATCTGACTCTGGAGAGGCCACTGACTCTACACAACAAACCATCCCCCGCAACAACCTTCTTCAGACTAGTACAATCCGTCCCTCACTCAACGTACTCAATCACTGCAACATGGGGGCTGCAAAGGCCATCATTCCCAATTTGAACCAAGACTAAACCACAAATCAGGGGTAATCCCCGGGGTAGAGATCAGGTATCCCATTCTTCATGATGGGTCACCCACTTTCTGTTGTATCCTGCCCACAGCTCGGGCAGTAGTCTGCTTGCCAGCACCCACAGTGCTTTTATTGGTCCGTTTGCTGTAAACAAATACTCTTTATCCTCATAGCACCAGCCACTGTACTTCCAGAAATATCTCAGTTGCCATAAAAGTTCACACATCAGGTCGCACATCTTCTCTTCTCTGATTGATACCAGCTGAGTATTCATATAGGGCGTGATTCATGGAAGTGTTTTATAATGGCTCAATCCCATAGGAAAACCTGCACTCCAACTCTAGGTTTCTCCGTGCTTGAGCATCCTTGGTAAGTTTATTGAGTGTACCAATGATGTGCAGTTCACCAATGTGTGCTTCACTTCCAGTAAGCTCTGCCCCAGATATCAGCCCTGTGGCCTTTTAGAGGTGGTCAACTCAACCTTCTAAATGGGATCGTTTGTATATCCCCCCACGTTGCAATTGCAATATTAGTCCCACTCCACTTTTTATCAAGTTTTTCCTTTTTCTGTCTTCCTTCAAACAATTCCTCTCACTATTGTGCCACACGGATTCCAGCCCCCTTAGTGCAGTGTGATGATTCTGGGGAATTCGTCCCTCCTCCCCTAGGGGGAGACATCCTCTTTGAGGCTAGAGAGTTGAGCCCACTCAGCAAACCCTCCCTATATGTTTGGGAAAGTGGGACCTCACTGGTAGTGACTTCCCTTTCGGGGACAAGGACTCCCATTCCAATGGGAAATTCATTATATCAAAGGTATTATATGCCTACATGGGAGTAGGAAATACTGATGATACATCTATGTGTTTGGTTCAAGGTAATGCTGAATTTTCCACATGCTTAACAACCTGCGGTGAACAATACGCCCCTTCTAAGTACCGAAGCAAGAAAAAAGGGGCAACAACCCTTGAATGGATAAGTAGAAACCCAAAGCTGAGTCGAGTCTCAGGCATGAGAACATTGGCAAGGGGAGACACCCTGCAGACCAGCAGATCTGGCTTCAGCAAGGAAGGAGGCAGACTCCAGAGGGAGAGACGCTGTACACCAAACAAAGAAGTGTGCAAGGCTAGAGAGACAGAGGCTGCACAGAGCGAGCTGTAAAATATATTTCCCTGCCACTTATCTGTTATCACAATTATATTAGATTGTGGGCTCTTTGGCTGGACATCAGAAGACTTAGTACTGTACTAGGCACACCCCAGACATTAACACTATATGTCGTAAATTGAACAGACCACACAATAACAGACCATCATGCAGGCTCACAAGCCATACTTTCACATGAAGAATTTTAGGTCAGGTAACACAGTGATGACATATCTATTTGCATTAGTTATAGGTAAGAAAACAAAACATGTTCAAAATATAAAATGAAACACATTTCAAAATCATTTTTTAAAAAAAGTAGCAGGCGCTCCTCTCCAGAAAGAACATGGCATGATAACCTGCTCTGAGATGAGAGTTTGCTGCACACGCTTTTTGCTCACTGTACCTTTCACAGATGGGAAATATCCATTTGCACATCAGTCTTTGTCCCGCCCACATGGGCATTCCAGCACCGAAATGCTATGGCAATTCCTCTCTGAACAAGAGTACCAACAGCAACCCCATACACGTGTTTCAGCATTGTTGGGCCTCATCAGTCAGGTGAAGCTGCGCCTCTCTGAGCACAGTGAGCAGGGAGTCCACGTCTGGTTGCCCCCAATATTTGAAAGGAACTTGGGGTTGGTCACCCTGAGTTACCTGAGTTACGGACCCTCACTGAAGCAAGCACCGTAACACAGCAGGCATGCTGGTTGGCCAGGTCGGAGGAAGGAGAAGTGAAGAGAGAATGAGAGGGGAAGAGGGAAAGAGTACCCTAGTCCCACCGAAGAGTCACAGGGACCCGAGAAAAGAGAGAGAACAAGACAAGTGAAAGGGTTACAGGAGCCTGAGAAACACAAGCAATCTACGCCTCGAGAAGGGTCACAGGGACCCAAGAAAACTCATAGAACCAGAATCAGAGAGGGGTCAGAAGAACCCTAAAGAATTAAGTGAAATATTGGGTCAGCAGACCACAAAAGGAGCGACAGGGGCACAATAAGCAAAGTGACAAGAGAGAACGCGACAAGTCAAAGGGTTACGTGGACCTGAGATACCCGAGAAGCATAAACCTCAAGAAGGGTCACAGGGACCCACAAAAATGAATAGAACCAGGAGCAGAGAGGGCTCATTAGAACCCTAAAGTACTAAGTGAGATATTGGGTCAGAGAACCGCAAAGGTGCCAGAGGGCCACAGTAAGATATCACAGGAGCACAGAGGTACCCAAAAGTTGGTCGACATTTGGAGAGATCGACTAAGCCTGTAGAAAGGGATGAGACAAATATCCCTCCACCTGAAGAATTTTGGCATTTTGGTTTTCTACTAACTTGAGAGGCTTTCTTCAAACTTTGAGGAACATTTGATAGACTGACAAGAACTATTTTTCTTGTTTAGTTCTAAGCATTGGATCTAGGCCCAGGGGGGATTCCTGGGACGCAAGAGATACCTTTGTGAAGAACCAAGAGTACAGAGCACTCAGCCTATTTCTTATCCTTTACATTTTTGCTAAGTGGTAGGGCTAGTTTAGTGGGTAGGTTTGGACCGAGGACTATTATTTGATTTTCAACTATAGATGAGTACTTTAGTTGAGTTTGGTTAGCAAGGGAACTCACTTTTAGCAGTAGGATCAGTGAGGTGTTTTCTTTCAGTTTAAAAAACTACAATGTTAAAAACTACATTGAAACATGTACTCTGCTCTGAGTCCTTCTTCTGGCTTGCCATACTAATTAGGATAACAAATGGTCACCTGAAAGGCAGGCAAAGGGACAGTAAACAAGACCATAGTACATGGTATTGTATTATAACCGTTGATTATACACCTGGGTATGCTTCATAAATTCCCCTATGTCCATCTCTGGATATTGCCAATGTTGAATTTTAGTACACATTTGCTGAAAACTGACACTGTGCATCAGTAATATTTGAACACACTTTCACTGACCTAGTACTATTCTTTCCATCTACAATGGTTAGCAAATAACACTCTAAACATTTGGGATGTTTGTTAGGAAAGATTTCTTAATTGTGGGTCATTTTCCTTCCATGTGGCAACCCCTAAACCTTTTGCTGTTGTTTTCACCAGGATCTAGACTTTGCCAGAGAATTGAAGGCTTCTGCCGCACTCCTCTGGGCTTTCGCTCCATTCTTACGGGGAAACTGACATGCCCTTAAGAGAGTCAGTACTGGAAAACGTTGTTTTCTGTAGTTTCTTTATCATGTTGCAGCTTTCGCGCAACATGGCACAAGAGGGTACTGTAAGCTAAGTTACTGCTCTCTTGGGTCTCTAGATACTCTCTTTGGATTGATAATAAACGGTGCAAGTGAATCACGGACGGGACTGGTGGCAGCGATCGTTTCTTTGTGTTTTTGAGCTCCTTTTGGCGTTTAAGCGCGTTTCTCGCGCTTAGCCCAAAATGTTGGCCTGGCTCCCAAAATGGCCAGACCACGAGGCTCTTTGTCCTGTCCGTTGACCGTCTTGCCCCCTTCACCTTCCCCAGGTCGAGCCGACCCGGGGCCTTCCTTATTTGGGCATGTACTTTCCCGCGAAACACAGATGCTTTCGTGGGCTTCTACAGGTCTTGTGTGGGCTCCAGGATGTGGGGGGGGGATGTCTGGTCCCAATACACATCCTGGGTGCCAGAGAGTCTAGGGTGGTGTGAATGCCTGGGACCTCCGTGATAGGTCCACGTATGTGTGAGTGTTTTGTGAGCAGATCTCCCATTGGGTCCCCTTCATTTTGGCGCGAAGGGAACTGTGGATAAGAGGGGGCTGGAAACACCACTACCAGGTCGATCTCCTGAGTTCTCACAAACAAACGAATACAAGAGCCAAGTATCCTGCAACTACGAGGCTGAACCGAGGAATCGCTGGCGATACGCTGAAGGACTGCTCCTCTGCACTGCTATCTCTTTGTGAAACCCTTTCTACCTCTGATCGAACGAGAAGGCCTGTACTGGTACTTCGACCCCTTGGAATAGTGGGAACAACTATTCTCGCCATCTTCAGCATCTCCTGCATGTAAGCCATCGGAAGTGTCTCTGGGCCATCCAGCAGACTGACCAGCCTACCCAGGAATCTTGCTCTGTAACCGCCGTCAGGTTGTTTTGTATTACGAGTCCTTGTCACTCTCACACGATTCGTACACTTGGCATTCCCAGGTCTGAAGTGAGCAGTGTACATTGGGCTGAAATACACACGGCCGTTCCGTCGCCCTGCTGTGGCAACAAACTGTGCAGGTTCACTACGTTTGGGACGCCCTCAACCCAACTTCTGCTGCTGTGGAATCTACACGACGCCGAGACGTCCCCTGCTCATATCTGAACCAGCCAGCACCGAAACTGACGCGGAGAAGCCTGGGTCTGCCTGCATCCGGGACCGCTAGGAACTGGTCGCCCTCCTGCAGTAGCCCATAGCTTTTCCCCGCTGTGTCTAACAGCACGCCTTTCCGTACTCGTGCTCTGCTTCTGCCCACAGTGGAGGCTGCGCTTAAGTCGCGGAGCTCTGTTCATCTTAATTTGTTCATCGAACTAAACTGCCTGATTCCCTCGAAGAGACTCCCCTTTTGCCCGTTGGCACCAGCGTGTGCAGGTACTTTTGAACACAAGGCTCCACTCTTCGTAGGACTTGGACTTCCTTTTAGTTAGGTGCCTCTGAAGGCGGACTGGGTCTAATTATTATTCGCACTGCCTGTTTTCCTCCCCATCTAGGTGGTCTACACATGTCATGCGTCTAACTCGTTAGACTCGTTTGTATTTGTATATATATTGTTTTAGATTTGTATGTGTTAGTTTACTTGAGTTTAATTGTGATTTCTCGCTACGGTCAATGTTACAAAGGCCTTGTAATAAATGTGTCTATATTTTTAATATAACACCTGCTTGGAGTAATTTGTAAGTGTCCTTGCTTTGTGTGCTCATTGCGGGCTTTCAGTCACCCTCACCCCTCTTGAGACCTCTTCTTGACCGCCGCGATCGCTACCCTGATTGGTCTGGCTTGTCCAGAGGTTACCCTGTTCCAAGAAACTAGGCTGGCCTTCTGAACCTCTGCCCCTCCAGGACAGAGTTCAGAAATCCATCTTAACAATGTTCTTTCCCCTACCTAGTACAGAACTGAGACCCTATAGTTCACAGTACCTCAGCATCACCACTCTGTGCATGGCCATGGGCAGATTTACCAGGTCTGGCAACACATTCCTATTGCCACCAAGTTCTTTCCTGGCTGTCACCACTGTGGTTTGAGTCCACTGCGGTTTGAGTCCCCTGCTTACCAATAGATGAGTTTGGAAATCATCTTGTGCCTCTTCCTAGAGAAAAGTACAGAATGGCAATAATATACCACATCAGAGACATGGGAAGGCTCTGGGTATAAACCTGTATGTTAGTGGTAGCACTCTAAGATTAGGTTGGGGTGTAACTGTGGGCTCTTCCACTTTGGAATTTAGGGCTTTCAAATAGTCCTCATCACTCATCCAAAGTGGTAGAGCCTAACAGGGGTATGAAATTAGCCCCACTGGCATTTGGCTGGCGAGGTATAAATCCAAACCAGAGATCCATCCCGCATTCCCAGGCTCTGTTTGAATCACAAGTTCCCCCTTGCCAGTGTGCTATGCAAGGCTTTTTATACCACAGCCTGACAGCGACTTCAGCTGATGTCACAATGTTAGTTAAGTTCTTCATAACCAAAACAACAATAGAATCATGTTCTCCTCCAACTAGTGAAAGCCAGCATGGATAAAAAAAAATCTGAAAAAGTTATAGATGCTTCACTGCAGGGACTTCCTGCTAATTTAAGAAAATGCAATCTGCGTTCTCTCTCTAGCTGTTTGCACAAAAAGTGACAAGCAGCATTAAAAGTAAAATGGTGTCGACCATTGTGGTGCCTAAAGAACAAGGGAGGGGTAACTAGTCTCCTATAGATAGTTAGGTGTTTTGCATCTTCCACAATTTAGATCAGTCCCCTGTTAACAGAAAATTGGTGAAAGATCCCAACAGGTGGACTATTATATTGACATATTCCAACAATTGATCATACTACAGTTTTCACAGGTACAGGTTGTCTCATAGGTCATGCGTAAAGGACTTTGTAAGGACTCAGCCCAGCTTTCCGATTCCTGGTACTTCTCATACTAAACAAGAGCACTGGAAAGGCTTCTGGACACATTACTCCCATCTCCTGACAGTTTGGCCATTTTATTCTTTAAAACCTGTTTTGTCTCTCTGCAGATCCTGCTGACCAGGGGTGTTCAGGTCAATGCAACTTATGTTGAATTTTCAATGTTGACAATAGAGTTTTAATAATATTTTTAACACAATGTGTTCCCTGATCTCTTTTAATGCACACTGGAGTTCCAAATCTAGGCAGAAACTCATGAATCATTATATTTTCAATGGTCACTGCATCTGCTTTCTTACATGGGTAGGCCTCCAAACACCCAAAAAACCCATCCACTACCACGAGCAGGTACTGCCACTGATTGTACTTTGGCAGTTGATGGACGTCAATTTGTAATTCCACAAATTCGCCATAGGGTAGAGGGTGTGCCCCTAGTCTGATTGGTACACTATTCCCCACATTATTCTGTCGGTAAATATCGCACCTCTGACAGTATTCATGAGCCATAGTGGTGTACTTAGGTGCAAACCAGGTGTGTCCCACTAACATTGTCATTACATCTCCTCCAACATGTGCATGCCCAGGACACATCCTCACCAAAACTGACACAAGTTTTTTGGAGCCACTAACCGACCTTGCTCATCTCGCCATATAGAGTCTTCATGCAACTAGCAAATTTATTTAATACAATGATCCTTTTCATTAGAAGGGGCATTTTCCTGCATAAATGCAATGTCTTCCAACATTTTATATGGAGTCGTTTCCTGCACCAATTTAGCTGGTAGAACGTATTCATCACTTTCCTCTAATGTAGCCACCAATTTGCCGGTTCAATCAGCAAAATCATTACCGCAACTAATAGGGTCATTCAGTGCCGGATGAGCAGCATATTTAACAAGCACAATTGTGACAGGCATCATTATGGCATCCAAAAGGGCTAGTACATAGTGACTTTTTTAAATTAGTGTCCCGTTTGACGTCAAGAAGACTTTCTGCTTCCAGAGCTGACCAAAGTCGTGGACTACGCCAAATGGGTACTGTGAATCTGTGTAAATATTTACAGACTGATGGGCTGCAAAAGCACAAAACCTTTGTGAGGGCCACCAGTTCTGCCATCTTTGCTGATGTCGCCTGGGGCAATTATCCACTCTCCACCACCTCTGCTGAGGCATATACCACATACCCCACTACCAACTGCCCATTTTGATTTCTAAAGCATGATCCATCCTCAAAACATTTGCGGTCTCGTTCGGGCAGCAGCACATCATAAAGGTCTATATGATGCATCACCAGTCAGTTACAGACACACAGTCATGAAAGGTGGAGACATGTGGCTCTTCCACCTGTGGGGTAGGTAACAGGGATGCTGAATTTAAAAGGAACATCTAGTCAAGGCCATATTGAATTAATTCAATAATAGCATCTCATATTTACTGGCCCTCGATACAGTCATGTGATGTGTCTTTGTCTTCAGTAGTAATTAAACATATGTGGAACAGCCACCTCCAAGGGTGACCCCAGAATGATATTCTCACTTTGTTCCAAGGCCAATGCAGCAGCTTCCACTGATCGTAAAGAGTATGGTATTCCAGCTGCAACTTGCTCCAATTCCGTACTATGGGTCTATAGTGGATCCCAAGATTCTGTGTATGTGCATCCAGAGCAAACCCATTCCTCTCATGACAGTATAGAGTCAATCCTTTCTTGTAATTGGGCATTCCTAAAGCAGATGCTTCTGTCAATTTATGTTTAACCTTAATAAATGCCTCTTCTGCTGCAGGTGTCCATTGTAGTGGTTCCACAGTATTCATCCGTATATATGTCTGGAGAGGTTTAACTATCTCTTCATATCCAATTATCCTTTGCCTGAAGTAACTGGGCCTCATTACGACCCTGGCGGTAAGGGGTTTACGCCAGCGTTAGCTGCGCCGACCCCTTACCGCCAATTACGAGGTCCCTTAGCGCCATGGCGCTTTTAACACCTGCTTTTAGCAGGTGTTAAAATCCATGGCGCTAAGGGACCATGGAGTTAATTACGCCACCGTAATTTACGGTGGCGTAATTAACGCCTTCCCCACTCCCATTATGCCCTATGGGGCAAAAATGGGAATGGGGAAGGGTAAATGGGGATTGGGGACTTACCGCCCCGCCGACCTCGGAATGGGGCGGTAAGTCCGCCAACCACCATGGCGTAAACGTAGTTTACGCAATGGTGGTAAGGTCACGGCCCAGGCGGTAACTTACCGCCTGGGTCGTAATGAGGCCCACTGACTTGTCACAAAAAAGTTTGCATTTGCATCACTGTCTGGACCTTACCAATCGTGTAAACTGTCTCTTTCCGTGCAGAGGATATCAGCCGATATCCTTTTGTAATATCCTGGCCCAGGTAATGTACTGTACAGGCACACAATTGTAACTTCATCTTCGAGGCTTTATGCCCTTTCTCTGCCAATGCTTTTAACAATACCTTACTGTATTCTTTACAAGCCTCATCTGAAGGTGAGGCAATCAACAAATCATCATCATGTTTCACCAGTATTGATTTCCCTGTCAATTTTATATTGTCCAAATCTTTCTTTAATTGATATGAATAGAGGCTTGGGTACACTGTATAGCCCGGGTGCAGCCGGGTCCACGACTATAGTACGCCCCCTCTAAGCTAAAATGCGAACACATACTGACTACCTTTGTGTATGGGGACTGAGAAAAAAAGTGCACAGATCCATTATGGTAAAATGAGTAGCCTTTGGCAGAATGCAGGACAATATGGTGGCCAGATTTGGAACCCTTGTAAAGGAAGATAGCCCCACAGCATTAACAGCCTCAAGTCTTACACCTTTTCTGGCTTTTTCACTGAAAAAATCAGAGTATTATATGGGCTACTAGCAGGAATGATAATTCCCTGACTCAGCAATGATTCGATAACTGGGGTTATAAATGCCTCTGCCTCAGGCTTTAAAGTGTACTGTGGAGTGCAGGGCAACCTCTTAAACAGATCTACCTTTATTTTAACTGATTCTGCTGTAAGTATTTACCCCACCTCATTGTCATGTGTGGCACACAATCAACCTGGTACAGAATTAACCAATTTCTGTAAATCTTCTGACCATTGTTCGTTCCTGTCTATATTTTTCCCTTCCTGGTCTTACCTCAGGGTTGGTATTACCACTACAGTGTTGTCAGAGGGTACACTCCAAAACACCTCATTTGGGGTACAAAAAAATTGTGCACCTCATCTTGCACAACAAGTCTCTTCCTAGCAGATTCCAAGGTAATGTGGGGGTGGGACTTAAACGGAAAGTGTGCTGATCAGTAATTGGTCCTAGAGTGACTGTGAGTGGCTTAGTCATCTGATGAACAATAGTAGAATTAGATATGCCTACTGCCCTTAATGTCCCTCCAGATATAGTAACTTGTGGGAAAGTGCTCAGTCATAGGTCAGATCTATTTGCCCCAGTATCCACCAAACATGGCACTGGTGTCCTTTGCACCGGACATTGAAAATACAGACTTTTCTGATCGACTGGAATCATTGGAGCTTCCAGATCCCCTCCATTTCTAGTTGTCAGAACCCACTAGAATCCCCCCTGGCCCACCTTTGTCCCCGGGGATAAAAGGGTTAGCATTCAAATTTGGAAACAAGGGCATAGCTTCTCGAGGGGCTGCCTGTCTTTGAACCTGTCCTCCCTGTTGAGGTATCTCAGTGTTATTGGGGATCATGTTACCTTGTGGAAAGGGCCTCTGTTACCTAATTGGGCAGTCATTCTTCCAATGTCCTTCCTGCTTACGGTAGTTACAGCTCAAGGGATTTGGCACTGCAGCTCTTGGAGCCTGCTGGTTAGGCCAATTTCCCTGTCCTTGCTGACATTGTGCTCACCACGCTGGCTGTTGATTGATCTACCACCACTGTCGTTGTTGCTGCGGCTGTCCCATATACTCTCCTTGTTGGTTTTCAAATACTGGTTGGTCCATTTGTCCTCCGCCCCTAGCTCGTCCCTTGCTTGAAGCTGTGCCTGAAGGCTCTGTATTTGCAATGCCACAAGTTTGTCCTCAAACGTTTCCTTCTTTTCTTGGCAAGCAATTCAATGATTCGCCTCCACCACCAAATCGGCTAGAGGCTTGGTCTGCCACCCTATACACACTTTCTTCAGTTGCACCAGAACTATTGCTAAGAGGCCGGAAACTTGCTATGGTCTCCAGCACTGTCTCCTCTGGTTCTGTAATGCCAGAGTGCTGCATGAACACCACCTTCAGCCTGTATAAATAATCGCCAGGAGATTCTCCTTTGTTATGCTTGTTTCACTAATTGCTGTCTCACTTACGGTGGCATGACTATTCTCATAGGGTGATTCGTATCAGCCCTCAATGGATTATACCACTGCATTACTGTCCTTCGTCAATGTCCTACGGTCCCCAGTTGTCCAGAGGACAAGACCCTGATGTTGTGGTCCATCCTCATGACCAGATGGTACCTGTCTGAATGGAACTTGAAAAGGGTGTACATTCCTTCCATATAGCGAACCTCCTCTTCTCATAGATTTGGTATATGAGGGAGGCAGCTCCCTAGATGCCTGAGACCCTGCAGACCCGATCCAACTGGCCCCCAGTGTCCACGGGGAAGAATGCACCAAAGGTGACATCTCTACCAAGGGTACCTCCTGTTGTCCCTCCTCTGGTCTTGCTCCTGTGAGTGGCCTCATACTGGTGAAACATTCAAGTATATCTTCTGGTGTCGCACTATCCTGACCTTCCCGATCCTCTTCACCATTGCCTTTATCCATCAGCCCCTCCTGAATTATTAGGTGGTATATTTGTGCCCCATCCGTCCCTCTCCATCTCCTTAGAAATGTTACTTGTCCCCCTTAGTCGGTCATTAATCTCCCACATTCCTCTAATTTTCCCATCGTCCCTCCTAGCTGTCGCCTCATATGACAAACACCCCTCACTGCACCGCCAGTGTCCTTGTAGCTTCTGTCTCCAAAGCAGTCCTAAGAGCTCCCAGATTATCCAAATTAAATGTCCCCTCAATCGGAATTTGAGCCTGTTTACTTCATTGATTCAAATAGTGCCATGAATCCAAATAATCACAAGACGTGCTACTGAATTGCCTAAACAATGGGCTGGCGACTCCTTTGGGAGTTCCTCTGCCAGTTTAGATTGTTGTTTGGCTATTTTCCTTTCCCTATTTAAATCAACATTTACCTGTCACTTGCCCCGTTACCCAGTCACCTCTACTCTGCACGTTCTTTGACTCCACTCCTTTGTGGTCGTGAGAGGGAAGGGATCCACTTTTAAAAACCTTAAGAAACAGCAGAGTGGTCCCGACAAGGGGAAGGGCTCTCACCATAAAGCCATTTGTCTTTCCGTATTTAATTCTGGGTATCGCCCTAGCCCCAAATTGTTATTCTAACCAGTACCCAGGCGTTATATGCCATCTGGGATCTTGTACTGTACTGAGTATTCCTCCCATCGGGCTCAGTCGCTACCCTTGATATTTTGACAGATTAGTTACTGGGTAAAAGAGAGACAAAATGAACACAATCACAGTTATGAAACAGGCGAATGCTACAACAAATACCACATACCCAGCCCAAAATGTCAGGTGGGGGTACCGAGAAGGATGTGTAGGCTGCATACTTGGCCCCAAGACAGGAGGATACACAGTCCACTGTGGAGGGGCCTGCACAAATTCTTGTCCCAGGGCCATCTCCTTCAGTAGTACCCAACTTCACCAATGCCTCCACGCAGAAGGTGCACTTCCAGCTGATGTGGCCAGCCAGGAGTAGGTGCTTGCCTTGCTGACGGTTGTCTTGAGGCAGCAGTCCTCTTTGCATGATGCTGTACAGGCATCTTGTGAGTTGCTTGTAGGGTATCACATGCAGATGGGCCACCTCTTGGCACAATTGGCAAGAACACGTCTTTCCAGAAGTCTCTCTGGGCTGGCCACTGCAATGGCCCTCCTCTACTGTGCCCCAGTCATCCTTCACTAAGGCCTTCTGTGCACCTGCCCCTCCCCCCCCATGATGTTCCAGTGTCCCTGTTGGAGGTGGAAGTCTGTTCAATGACAGATGATGTGGTCACTGGGCCTACCCAGGAGCCTACAGGGAAACAGGCAGCAGAGGTACATCAGGGACTTGAGTGCAGTGTAGATGCTGTACTCCCCCCAACGCAGACTGTCATCCAGTCGGAGGGAGTACCTGCACCACACATACAATACTAGGCAGCAGACAATCGAGACATTGAAGAGGCAAATCCTGGAGGGCGTTTGTAGTAGGAGGAGGCAACAAGGCGCAAACATAGCACAAGTGAGGCAGGAAGCATGACAGCGCCTCTGGGCTTTGGTGTTGGCCCAGGTGGACTATGTGAGGCAGCAGGAGGTGGAGAGGAAGGGCCAGGGATGAGGTGGAGGAGAGGTTGGCTCAGGCTGCCATCTCGAGGGAGTCTTGCAGGGCAGCAGGGGAGATCATGTCTTAGATGAGGTAAGCCCCTGCCAGCCCTCCAGGGAACAACGAAAGTCTGCCTACAGGTGGCAGAGGAATAGGCCTTGGTGAAGGCATTGTCAGAAATTACAACAGACTAGCCCGCTGACTCGTGTAAATAGTTCTTTAGTTGTAGGTTTCCTTTTGTCCTTATTCATTTTTTCAAGGAAAATGTTTCCCTTCCCTTTTTTGTGTATAGGTTGTCATAAATAAATTTGTATGTTATGATTCCATCACACCGTTTGCTGTCTCTTTGTCCATGTGCACCTTTTGTTCGGCCATGTTCTCCAAGTGAGTTTGTCCGATGGCTGTCATGTGGGCTGGGGGCACTCTCTGTGGGTCATATTGCTACTGTGGTGTTTGCTGGGGGACATATGTGAATGCTTTGTGTTTGTGATGTTTAGTTTGTTGCATCCATGTTTGATGAATGTATGTGGTTTATTGTAGATGTGGGGAGAGGACATATTTGGGATTAATATGTTTCACATCTTTAACATGCACATTTGTTGCTTGCATACTTCAGTGTTTTGAAGTACAGGCATGTTGGCCAATTCTATACGTGGTGTGCATGGGTATGTGATACTTGCTGCGGTTGACACAGCACTTCTTTTGTGAATATGTTCATGGGTGTTATATGATGTTGTGGGTTGTTTGTGGTTGCCAGGGTGGTATTACATTGATTGACTTGGACATGTGGACATGTGTTTCACATGTAGGGGAGGCACCATTAGATAGCTGGAGGTGGCAAGGGCGTGTTGTCTGATGCCATTCCTTGTGAAGGAGCACTGCATGTTTGGTGTCTGTGCATCTGTGTTGGTTGAGTTAGTTATTGATTGTGTTTCTCATGGTGTCAATGTGCGGATGCATTTAGTGACGAGTGAGATGTTTCATGATGGTGTTTGGGGTCTCTCATTGGGGATGGATCCACATTTCTTCATGTGTGTTGCCAGATGTTTGTTGTATCTGATGACAGATCATTCACCTCTACCCATTCACTGCTTGAGGGTCAGTTCATTGTACATTGTGTACCTTTCTGGTCCACTGATGTTTTGGTGTCCGTTTGGCACCTGCTTGTCAATGTGGATGTGCTTACTTTTCATTCACAGGTAGAACTCATTAGCATTGACGAGTTGAGGTGGGATATGGCCTCACTCTGCATCAATGTAGTACGCACATCACATGTGCACTATGTCAAATGTACATAGAGGGACCAAAGTGTAGCTGCTGTAACAGTATGGTTGGATGTTGATATGCAGCTGAGTGTGATCCAACAGGAAGCCATGGAAGAGGCTACGGTTCTGGATTCAACGGAGCTGCTCCCAGGTGTTCATGTTGGAGGAAGATGTCCGACAAGTGTACTTCATGTTGGACACAGCCAGAGGAGTTGAGGTAGGTTGATACTCCACGTTGGACTAGGATGAGGGTCGACTTGCGGGTGCTGCCTTGGGCTGGAGAGTTGGGGCAGACGTCAGTGGAGGTATTGGGATGAGGGCAGACCTATGGGTGCTGCCTTTGGTGGGTGTTGGGGCACAGGTCAGTGGTGGTACTGGGATGAGGGCAGACTTGCGGGTGTTACCTTGGGTTGGGGGGTTTGGGCACAGGTCAGTGTGAGTACTGGGATGAGGGCGGTCTTGCAGGTGCTGCCTTGGGTTGGGGAGTTGGGGTACAGGTCAGCGCGAGTACTAGGACTGGGAGGGTCTTGTGGTGCTGCCTTGGGTTGGGAGTTGGGGCACAGGTCATTGGAGATACTGGGACGAGGGCGGACTTGTGGGTGGTGCCGTGGTTGGGGGTTGGGGCACAGGTAGGTGGGGGTATTGGGATGAGGGCATATTTGCGTGTGCTGCTTTGGGTTGGGGGTTAGAGGCACAGGTCAGTGGAGGTATTGGGACGAGGGAGGACTTGCAGGTGCTGCCTTGGGTGGGCGGGTTGTAGCACAGGTCAGTGGTGGTACTGGGACAAGAGCAGACTTGCGGGTGCGGCTTTGGGTTGGGGGTGTGGGGCACAGATAAGTGGGGGTACTGGGACGAGGGCAGACATGCGGGTGATGCCTTGGGTTGGGGGTTTGGGGCACAGGTCAGTGGGGGTACTAGGATGAGGGCAGACTTGTGAGTGCTTCCTTGGTTTGGGACACAGGCCAGTGGGGATACTGGGACCAGGGTGGGCTTGTAGGGGCTGCCTTGGGTTGGGGCACAGGTCAGTGGGGGTACTGTGGCGAGGGTCGACTTGTGGGTGCTGCCTTGGGTTTGATGGCCGGGCACAGTTCAGAGGAGGAACTGGGATGAGGGCGGACTTTCAGGTGCTGCCTTGGTTTGGGGCGGTGGGAGACACAGGTCAGTGGGAGTACTGGGACAAGGGTGGTCTTGCGGCTGCTGACCTGGGTTGGCCAGTTGAGGCACAGGTCAGTGGGGGTACTGGGACGAGGGTGGACCTTTCGGTGTTGCCTTGGGTGGGGGGTTGAAGAGCAGGTTAGTGGGGGTACTGGTACGAGGGTAGACCTTTGGGGGCTGCCTTGAGTTGGGGGTTGCGGCACAGGTCATTGGGGGTACTGGGACGAGGGCAGACTAGAAGGTGCTGTCTTCGGTTGGTGAGTTGGGGCACAAGTCAGTGAAGGTACTGGGATGAGGGCGTATTTGCATGTGATCCCTTGGGTTGGGGCACAGGTCAGTGTGGGATACTGGGGCAAGGGCAGACTTGCGGGTGCTGCCTTGGTTTGGGTGGTGTTGGGCACAGGTCAGTGGCGGTATTGGGACGATGACAGACTTTCTGGTGCTGCCTTGAGTTGGGGGGGGTTGGGGAACAAGTCCGTTAGGTTACAGGGACGAGGGCAAACTTGCGGGTGCTACCTTGGGTTGAGGGGCTGGGGCACAGGTCAGTGTGGGTAGTGGGATGAGGGCAGACTTGTGGGTGCTGACTGGGGTTGGGGCTTTGGGGCACAGGTCCTTGCTGGAATCAGGACGAGGGCAGACTTGTGGGTGCTGCCTTGGGTTGGTGGTTGAGACACAGTTCAGTTGGGAGTGGGTACTGGGATGGGGACAAATGTGCGGGTGCTGCCTTGCGGGTTGGGACACAGGTCAGTGGGGGTACTGGGACAAGGGCAGACATGCGAGTGCTGCCTTGGGTTGAGGGGTTGGGGCACAGGTCAGTGGGGATACTGGGACGAGGACAGACTTGCAGATGCTCCCTTGGGTTGGGGCACAGATCTGTGGGGGTACTAGGAGGAGGGCAGACTTGTGGGTACTGCCTTGGGTTGGTGGGTTGGGGCACAGGTCAGTGGGGGTACTGGGACAAGGGCGGACTTGCAGGTGTTGCTTTAAGTTAGGGAGACGAGGTGCCGTTTTTTCAGGGTATGCGGATTCTGCTTTAAGTTTGGAGCTGAAGTGTAGTTTTTTAGGGATACGCATGTGCTGCTTTAAGTTAGGAGACCACGGCACAGTTTCATCGGGGCACGCGGGTGCAGCTTTAAGTTAGGGGGCTGAGACACAGTTTTGTCGGGGCATGTGGGTGCTGCTTTCACTTAGGGGGCGAGACACAGTTTTATGTGGGTACAAAGGTGTTGCTTTAAGTCTGGGAGCAGAGGCGCAGCTTAGTGAGGGTGCTGGAACGTGGACTTGCCGGTTGCAGAAGTGGAGTGGGAGTAATGGGGATTACTTGCAAGTAATCTATGATTACTTTTTTCCAAGGGTCCTGTGCAAAGTTTGTTCGACGCTAAGTTTTGTTTATGATGGGGGTGTGTTGGGGCCGTTCCGGGTGCTACTCGTTATCCTTTGCACTGCAGGTTTCTGCACGCATTTAATTCCATGAATCGGCTCGCAGCGCAAATCTTTTAATACGCGCAGTATTTTTTCTCACGCTAACTACTTTGCGCAGTGTTAGTGCTTTTTTTGTAAATTAGCCCCGAGTATCTTCAGGAATGCAAGGAAAAGTTTAAAACGTGTACTTTTCCCTGAAAACGGGATGGATGCAACCTGCAAAACTGGTACCCATTTTCTTTTTCTTTGTCTACTGATAATGTGGATTCATCAACAAATAAGGCTAACAGCATTATAATTGAAAGGAAGAATAGGGGACCTGTCTTTTCTTTCTGCACTTATTTCAAGTTCAAGTTTGAAACAAACTCCGATGATCAAGATAAGTACAAACTAAACTGCACAAATCTTTCTGTCCAATTTCTTGGCAGAATGCCAAAGGAGAAGCAGACACAGCTGTGCATGCTTAACGTTTCTGCAGAATGGCTGCGATTTCACCTTTGTATCAGTGGCGTGCTCATTTACCCAGCAAATATATGCCTCGTGTGGTTAAATAATGATTGTCTCCTATGTTATGCAGATAAGAAGGATGTGCTGGTATCTCACATACATCAAAATTCAGTAGTGCTGTGCATTAGCGACAATGGAAACAAAGGTTGCCTCTTTGTGAAGCAGTATTTTGTGAAACTGTCTAAACTCCCAAACCCTTTCCATAATACAAGATAATTCAATAAAAAAACTTGTGTAACTACATTGATTTACCCCTGCATTCACTAATATTTTTTGAAACTACGTTGACAATGTGGGCGCTGTGTGGCATGTGCAGGATGAATTTGAAAATAAAGAACTGTAGAACACAGATTACAACATGATTTGTATAAAATGCAGATTATGTTTAACCTGCAACACTTGCACTTTTATTGTGTTAGGCTCGGCAAGAATGGATTTCTCAAAACTCCCCAAGATTGAAGATGAGGAAAACGAGAGAATGCTGGGCTATGTCCATGGGGTCTCTGGCCCAGGTACGTTTTGCAAACTTTCAGACTAATGAAATTCACTGTTGTTTTAGCACTAAAGGTGCTGTCTATGAGCTCATCAGAACAACTTTCCAAATACTGCCCATATATGTTAGGATCATGATTTCAAACATTTGAAGGCTGCAGCAATGTTCTTCAAATCATAAATGTTTATAATTCGGAATATTGCAAGATGGGTATAAAGGACTAATTTCATTTGAATTAGGATTTGACCCACACGTACACAGCAACAAGAGGGACCTCTAAATGCCGGAAATATGTATACATTGATGATAGGGAAGAAAGAAATGGGCAGAAAATATAGGCGTGTTGAAAGTGCTTCTGAATAGTGACAGGCTGGTAAAACAACAAATCGCCAACGGGAGAGCATTCCACAGTTTAGGGGCTTGCAAAAAAAATCTCCTCACGCTTAAGGACATATCAAGGCATTTCCAAAAGATCTAATTTAGCTGTGTGGAACACATTTCTTGGCATCTAAGGGGACGTTTTGCTCACAAACAACCGAGCCAAGCAGGCACGTACGACAACCATTCTATGAAATGATGCACTTAGGTATTAGTGAATAGACCTAATGGGATCATGTTAATCATCACATTTGCAGCGTGGAGTGGGGAGAATTGTTCAAAAGGCTATTCTGGAACGTTCTTTCAAATCGTACAAATAACATTGAATATTCTATGGAATAGTTTTGGAAGCAATCCCTCTGTGGGCAGAATCCCCCATAAGCGGAGTATGTGAATGTGAAGAAATGTCCAATTCCAGAATTCCTTAGAATTATTTCCATTCCTACTGGACTAGTAGTGCTTTTGAAATAACCATGACAGATTCCATCACTTCTGCCTCAATAATCTGTCCGTGTTCGTTTATTTCCGAAGTGTACAGCATTTTAGAGTGCAACCTGTAGTCAGGATCATATTTTGAATGTCTTTTCGAATCCCATGTCAATTAGTCACTTAGCCTTTGTCTATTCCGAGCTAAATCTGAATGTTACTCTTGTAAGGTGTTTTTTCCTATTAAACGTCATTTTCCTGTATTTCTATAGATGCATTTGACCTTAATCTTTAACCATATCAAGTCTTGTGGTTCTTTCCTAATCATTACAAGTAGACACCTTATTTATTTTTTCAATCACTGCAAATGTTTAATTTGTACACTGCCAATGAAACACTGCAAATACTCTGGGCTTGTACTGCAAAGAGAATTTAGGAAGCGTTGGTACTGCAATAGGAATCTAAATATTTGCTGTGCTATAACATGTGTAAATTATGGGTTGCATCAGTCCAAGTAAAATATCACACACATCAACATTTTGAAATCACCATCTTTTTAGTTGTGATGTTTGAGGAAGGATACAACACTGGTGTGCCCATACCAAACCGACTCTTTTACCTCAATCCATGTCACATTAAATTGATTTTTGTAATTGACCATGTCCATACAGCCTCTATTGTCTTAACCTCATGTCCCATTAAATAGATTAGTTGTAAAGCTAATGGGTTTCAAAATTGGGGCCAACAATGACATTTTGAAGTTTTCTTTGCCGGGTCCTCTCACAGTTTTGGCATCATGGCATACATTTGACAAACTCTGTTTCAAATGAGTGAATCCTGGTTATTTTAATAACCCAAGGGGCATAAGGAAGCACATAATGAGGACATGAATTTCGGATTTTAAATGTTGCAAGGCATAGCATGCGTGAGAGATGTGAAAGTATAAAGGAAACATTAGTGTTTAATGCAATGCCTATCATTGTTTTTTGGAACGTGAAGTGCACACACAGACATAGGTGTGTTTATCCATTGTCGTGTGATGTTGCAAGGTGGCTTTTTAAATTTAATTTTGGAGTTATGCATACAATGAATAGCAGTCTACTGATTGAATACATGTCCGTTTTCTGGTTTTCACCCTAGACATTTAACGCTATTAAAGATCCTGCATTACTCTCTGTGTCCTGTTATATTCATTTGATTCGCTTTCGCTGCATATAGTGCACTCATGTGTTTCAAATACTTGCCACACAGCTTTTTTCGGGAATGGCTAACTGGGTTGTGAATATGACGTGTCACTCTAAATACTGTTAAACATGCTTTGGCTGGACATACACTTGACAATGTTGGCGAGTCAGCCAGGCGCTATTGGGCATCTGACTTGATAAGGTTATTGATCACTGTACAAATCAATGACCCAGCTTCCAAATAATTATGATGAGGCATTGGGGACTATTCTTTTGTAATTTTGTGAACTGACAAGTAGTGCATTCATATACAACACATTCATATACAACACAAGAATAGATAGGGCTTGATAGGGCTGGATCATACAAACCATTGCATACATTTTGCTCTGGTAGTTTGGTATGTTCTAGATTTCTGATCACTTGTGGAACAGTTGTAGTTTTACAGAACTTTGGACATATATGATACAATATTTAAATGATGCACGCAGATATTGAATTTAAGTTACTACTCGGAGGGGGGGCGCTAGAGAGCCCGATCAAGCTGGCCGTGAGCCCGTGAGCTTTCCACACTACGAGGAATATCCGACCAGAGGCGTAAACTGCCTCACAACCCCGACAGTCCGAGACAACAAACTCACCCGAGGGTAGCAACCCACAGCTCACCCATGACACCTCAATGGTGTTCCATGGTTTAGCCAGTTACAAGGTAGCATACAGTCCCTAGACAGGAAGATGGACACGCTGACTTGCAAGGTGGATCACATGCAGGTTCGCCTAGACAAACATGGGGAGAGACTGGATGAGGCACAGGGAAGGATTTCAGTGGTTGAAGACGAGGCAGCCACGACGTCAAGAGACTTGCAACTAATGAAGAGAACACTAAAGGAGCTCACAGAGAAGCAAGACGACCTAGAATAAAGGTCCAGAAGGAATAACTTATGAATAATTGACGTGTCCGAGGCAGCTGACCAACGTAACATGGAAACACTGGTGGAGGAGATTATAGGGGATGCACTAGGGCGCGAAGGCTTCTCTGACATCTTTGTGGTGGAGAGGGTACACAGAATACCCAGTGGCAGGAAGCAAATCCCAGGGCCCCACCACGGCCAATAATTGCACAAATGCTAAACTATCTGGACCGGGATTCGGCATTGTGGAAAGCAAGAGAGAAAGGACCCCTCGCATACAAAGGAGACACAATAAAGATCTTCCCAAACTTCTCCGTTTAGGTCTAGGCATCATGGAGAACATATATTGATGTGAAGAAGAGGATGCAGGACTGTGGCATCTGCTATGCCATGATGTTTCCGGCCAAGCTCCGAGTGGAGCACGAGGGGCGCACAATGTTCTTCACTACCCCAGGGGAAGCTGATGAATTCCCCGAACAATTACCTAGGAACCCAAGGCCCAGGGGGAACAATGATTGAGATAGTACCGAGATGAATGCAATCTATGGGGATCCGGAGACAAAAAATTGCAGGGGAGAGATGGAGGGGACAGCAACGGACCTTATTGCTGAAAGTGTGGAGACTCAGTCGGGCCACTAGCTGCCACACAAGCGGAAGCAAAGTTCACAATTCAAAGGCTGGCAAGTTGGAGACGCCAGTCAAGGGGTCGGGGGATGTACATTTCTGACATGTTTGGGTTGTTGGTGGAGCAGGGGGAGGGTAACGGAGGGGTATTTGTCAAAGGGAAGCATCACATCAAGCAGGAGACTGAGGAGTGAACGATGGGGAAGGTATGGGATCATGGTTCAGAGCACACTCAAGTCCAGACAAAATGACTTGGAAATGGGAATGCGATAACCTGGGATATGGTTGGGTTGATTAGATACCCAACGTGGAATATAAGAGGGCTGGACTGCCCGTTGAAATGCCCTAGGGTCCTGCTATCTGCAACGTCACCAGGTGTGAGTAGCGTTCCTGCAGTAGACGCACCTCACCACAGCAATCGAGGCAAGCTTCGGCAAATCCTGGGGATGCCACCGATATTATTCATCCTACTCCTTCTACGCGAGAGGAGTGTGTGTTCGTATTCACATTACGGTAGGGTTCAACCTAATCTCCATAATCAGGAATGGTATGGGGAGGGATTTGATAGTGCTGGGTACTATACAGGGCCTCCTGTGCAGTATAGTTAACTACTATGGGCCCAATCAAGATACAGGCACAACCTTAGAATGTCTTAATCGACAGCTGGGGAAGACTCCACCGGGAGACATAATATGGGCGGGCGATTTTAATGAGGTTATGGATCCAGCTTGGGATCGCACAACAGACTGAAGAACTAGGGGGAGCAACAATACTCCTTTCACTCCTCGGTCCATGGCACAGCATCACGCCTGGACTTTTTCCTGATCTCTCAGGCACTGATGGGGATAGTAAAGGACGTCATCACCTTGGCCCGCACTCTCTCAGATCATGCCCCAGTATTATTGGACATGGAACTATCAGGCAGAGGGAGGGAGAGGAAAGCATGGCGATTCAAAGGGGAGGCCCTGGCGGAAACGCTGTTCCGCAAAGGTGTCTCAAAGGCCATATACACTTTCTTTGAGACTAACAAGGGCTCAGTAGGGTCGGCGGGGATCCTCTGGGAAAGCTTCAAATGTGTGATTCGGGGGGATTGCATTGCCAAAGGGGTGGGGATGCTTAGACAGATTAGACGAGAGCTGGACACTGTCGAGTCACGGTTAAACATACTACAGGTGGCTAAGAGCCTGGGAACCCCCAGACAACACGCTGAAACAAAGCAACCTTTGGAGCAGTTTAAGACTTTGGCGTACAGAGAGGCGAAATTATTGGGATGGGGAATGGTTGTTAGGCAATATGGGGAAGAGCAAAAACCAGGGAGGCTACTGGCGAGGGCTGCAAGGTTGGAAACGCATAAGGAATGTGTCACGTCTATAATTGACAAGCAAGGAGTAGAGAGATTCGATGATGCTGGGATAACACAGGAGTTTGGTCGCTTTTACACAGACCTGTATTTGTCCCATGCAAAGACCTCCCAAGATGAACTAGAGGAATATCTGGACCTGACGGCTTTGTATTGGTGCTCAGATGAGGACAGGGCGGGGATGAATCGTCAAATAACCTTAGAAGAAGTACTAGCTATTTGATCTCTGCCATCCGGGAAAGCCCCCGGACCTGATGGATTCGTAGCTGAATTCTATAAATACTATGCACCCAAGATAGGCCCATATCTCCTGCAAATGTACCATCAAAGTGGCATGGAAGGGACACTCCCGGAATCTCTGAGGGAGGCCCTAGTCACAGTTTTACACTAAACCTGTCAAGTCACTAAATGTCTGCACATCATACAGACCGATCGCCCTCATTAACTTAGGTAACAAGATACTAGCTAAGATACTGGCCACGAGATTGGAACCCCTAATGAACAAGATGGTGAGAGCTGACCAGGCCAGATTCATCCCTTGTCGCTCCACGTCTTTCGGGATAAGGATACTGTTTGGGTTGATCTCAGCAGTTGATCAGAAGGACCATATAGTCACTGCGTTACTTGATGCCACCAAGGCGTTCGACTCAGTTGAATAGCCCTTCTTGTTTACAGTCCTGCGCAGAATGGGGCTGGGAGAGCAATATATTGCCATGGTGGCACTACTATACGAGTCAACTATTGCCAAAGTAAGGATGAATGGCTGACTCAACCCAGGGATAACTCTTAGCAGGGGAACGAGACAGGGATGCCCCCTCTCTCCGCTTCTGTTTGCCTTAGCTTAGGAACCACTTGCGGAAAAGGTTAGGGAAATCCATATACACAGGGTGTTCATCTCGTTATATGCTGATGATTTGGTGCTGTTCGTCAGAGACCCATAGCGGAACCTGGGCCCTATTATGGAGGATGTAGCCAAATTTGGGCTCTTCTCGGGCCTCGTGATCAACGCAACAAAGTAAGCCCTCTTTCCATTAACATAGAGTGTAGCATGTGCTGACAAATGGGGGTTCCAGTGCCACACTGTACAAACCGCTACCTGGGGGTTACGATTTACCTGAGATGTGCCCACAATATTAGAAAGTAATTACCAAAAGGTGCTCAACCAGGTAAAGGAGGCAGCCATCTGGTGGAAGAGTTTACCACTCAACCTGTACGGCAGGATCTCTCTGGTCAAAATGGTGCTGCTTCTTCGATTCCTATATGTGTTTCTCATTGTGCCCATAGCGGTCCCTACCGACTACTTCCAGGAAGTGAAATCAATAGTCACACAATTTATTTAGGCCGGTAAAGAGCGGAGAGTATCGTGGGATAAACTTACAGCACCCATAAATAGGGAAGGGATGGCGGTGCCAGATTTAGAAACTTACTATACCGTAGCGCAGGCTGGGTTTGCCCTTTATTGGTTTGGAGGTCAAAAAGAGAGGAGACACGTGGAGGTGGAGAGGGCTTTAGCAGCTCCCTTCCTGCTATGATCCAGTATCCTAACCACCCCTGATAGGTGACACAGAGCTAAAAATATGGTGGAGCTCACTTACACCGCTTGGGCACACATGGAGCGGAGATCCAGGACAGAGGTCCTCTACACCCCAGAGTTACCGGTCTTGTTTACCCTGGGTGTCCCACTCATATCAGAAAAGGGCTTTGTCACCCTCATGCGGAAACTGGAAGTGCACACTTACCATGACCTGTTTCCCGAGGGGAGGTTCATTACATTAGCAAGCTAAAGACAAAGGGGGATGTTAATCCCCTGGATGTGTTTCTATAATATAGGTTGAAAACGACCTCCAGAAGATGTTTTCAACCTTCCCAGAACAAGCAACAGTGGCCCCAATACTCAACAGGATGATCTCTGGGGGGCAACACAGGAGGGTGGTCTGTGTCTCCTAAGGAGAGTTGGGAACGTTCGTTAGCACACGAGATACGTGGAAATACTGCTGCGAAGGAACTAACAAGACCACGATAAACGCCAGATACAAACGAATACATTGGAAATGTCTACATCAATTCTACTACACCCGTATTCAGATTCACAACTACTTCCCGGGGGCATCCACCAGCTGTATCAGATGCAACGTCATCCAAGGGCTGACTTCATGTACATGGCATGGGAGTGTCCCGCAGGGCATGCCTTTTGGAAAGCGGTGTAATAAAACCATAGGAGAAATTTTTGGTGAGGGACTAGACCTAAACCCCATGACGGCTCTCCTGGGGTACACCAAACCTATCCCCAAGGGTAGGAGATGCCCAACTGGGCTACTCCTACTGTTATCCAAAAGAAGGGTGGCAATACACTGGAAGAGTCCAGCGTGTCCCAAAATAGAGGACTGGCATGCAGATGTGGTGATGTGCATTGACATGGAGACAGGATACAGGGGCCTAACATCCTACCGCTCTGCCCCATCTAACATATGGGACCCGTACATTCATTACCTGCTGAGGCAAGTGGGGGGGGACTAAGAACCATAGTGGGAAGCTACCTCAAAGAACTGGTGACTGCTCCACTCACCATAGTACGAAGGGAAAGGACTGCTCACACCCATGTCCCCACCAAGAGACCAAATGCACGCATGTTAACCATATAAAAGACAGGGGGGGCGTGGCTTGATGGCTACGTGAGAGGACGTTCCTTGGAGGAGCTCCCGATGATCCGATCCTGGGAAATAAGTGATGGTTTTTGGCGGACTTTCGAGCCCACGGTGCATCTAAAGGCGTATGAAAGTGGGGGGCATACGATGCGTGCCCTCCCCAACGGCGAGACTGCATATTCACGGAACTAGACCCCGAAGAAGTTGGCGGTCGCGCAAAGGAAGGGGAGCACCCAAGATGGCCGCCTGTGGACAAAGGGCCATAAAAGGTCCGACGAGCTGAGGAAGACAAGGTTGGTCGGAACGTGGGCGAGCCCAACCAGATAGACGGGTCGCATGCGCCTTGGGCTGAAAGCAAGAACATAAGGGCGAGCCCCTACTGCAGAGGCCATGGGTTGTGGCGGACCAGCAGAGTGAACCCGCGAGGATACAGCTGGGCGCGTGGGCCCAATTGATGCAACAGGATGTCTTCCAAGGTGGTGCGACCCCGGGTCAAGCAGCCTACGATGGAGACCTATACTAGGTCGCCCTCGGGCGCGGAAGGGGGCAAGAGCAAAGAAACCCCTGCGGCGGCAACGGACCCACCGGGTACCATCCACGAGGTGCTGGCAGCAATTGCTGACCTGAAGGTGGCCTGGGAGATGAAGCTGGGCCTGGCCATGAAAGAGTTGCAAGAGGGCCTAGACCTCAAGATAGGAGCGGTCCGAGAAGAAGTGAACCTGTTGCGCCAGGATGTGCGAACGATCGCGGAGCGCACTGGGGAACTGGAGCAGGAGTTGGCCCCGACCGTGGAGGCGTGCAATACACACACCAAGGAACTTCATGCCCTCGTGCAGCGAGTGGGCAATTTGGAGGACAGAGCAGAGCAGGCGGAGGGGCGCGCCAGGCGCAACAACATTCGCATAGTGGGGGTACCGGAGGGAATGGAAGGATCAAACCCCACGGATTTCGTTGAAACCATGCTTTTGCAGGAGATTACAGGCAGAGAGCTGACCCAGGGGTTCGCGGTCGAAAGGGCGCACAGGGCCCTGACCAGGAGACCGGCCCCAGGAGCCCCCCCGCGGCCGTTGATTGCAAAGATCTTGAACTATCGTGACCGCAAGAAGATTCTCGAATTTTTCCGGAAAGGGGGCACGATAGAAAGGGGGTCAGCGAATATAACAGCGTATCCGGATTACACGCTGCTTGTACAACGGAGACGAATGAACTTTGGAACGGTGAAGAGGAGGCTCAGAGAGGCAGGCCACCGGTACAAGTTGCTTTACCCCGCTAGGTTAAAGGTGATACATAAGAACAGATCCCTCTTCTTTGAGACGCCGAGCGACGCGATGGAATGGCTGGATATGCAAGGTCGACCACAGGAATCGGATGCCCAGACAGAAGCGGATGGAGATAAGTAGCACGCTGCAGAGGCACACGTGAGGCCATAGCTATGACATTGGGACTAGAATATAGTTTGATATTGCGCTTGTGTGGGGGAAGTCACGGCATCTGCCGGCGGGTCCCGTTGAATTCACTTCTCCTAAATAGATGACTGGGAGCTCCTGGGGAGCAACCTCTGCACCCGATAGTAGTATACTTAGTTAGGTCACTGTTAGATTGGTGACACCCCGCGGGGTTCTTGTTCTTGGTCACGAGACGGGTCCAGACGTGGGTAGTCCTGAGATCCAGGGATGGAGCTGGGCTATTGTTGGGGGTTGGTGGGGAGGGGTGGGGAGGGGGTTTGGAGTTGTGTGCAGTGGTGTGAGGTTGGAGGAGGGGGAGGGGGGCGCGGTTCGTTAATAGAAGGGAAGGAGCCAGGAAACGACCCTACATGGGGAACATTATGGGGAAGGATGGGACAGAGATAGACCGACTAGATGGCATCGGGTAATCTCAGAATTGTGACCTGGAATGTACGGGGCCTCAACAGCTACCTTAAACGCAACAAAGTGATGATGTATTTAAAGAGGATGCGCGTAGACATAGCCCTGCTGCAAGAGACCCACCTCACTAGGGAAAGGCTGGAGGTGGTCGGGAGGAAATGGAAGGGCACCGTTGTGGGGGCGGCGTACTCAGCGTATGCCAGAGGGGTCGTCACTTGGGTGGCGCCCCACGTGCCGTTTCGAGTGCTTGATTCTATGGTGGACCCGGAGGGTAGAATGGTGGTGATAACGGGTCTCTTGGAAAATAGAGAAATACACATCATAAACTTGTACGCCCCCAATAACGATACATCGGCTTACTTTAGGACCCTCTACGGTAAACTTGGCCCCCTGGCGGGGGGTACGGTATTGTGGGGGGGACTTTAACTGTACCGTAGACCCCAGTATGGATAGGTTCAAGTATAGGACAGGAAAAACGGCACCGGCGGCTAAAGCGCTGAGTACCCTACTGAAAGACCTAGGCCTAGAGGATGCATGGAGGAGGCTGCATCCCACGGATAGACAGTACTCACACTACACAGCGCCACATGATTTGTACACAAGGTTAGACTACATGTTTGTAACAGCCAGGATAGTGAGAGAAATAGAAGGAGCAGAATACAAGGCCCGAGTGCTGTCAGACCACTCGCCCTTGGTGGTAGACTGGAGACACCAGCCCCCACGGCCGCAGATCCCTACATGGAGACTTAGGACCGAGGCTCTGCAGGATGAGTGGTTTCGGGAGGGCCTGAGGGATGCCATTGAAGAATATTTTGATAAAAACACGGGAAGCGTAAACTCTTTGGGCACACTGTGGGAAGCGTTTAAGGTGGTGGTGCTTGGGGTGGCTATTTCCCAAGTTAAAGGGCTACAGGGGGGGGTTGAAAGGGAGCTCCGGGAGGCGGAAGGAGAGCAAGAGGAACTCACGCGTTGCGTGAGCACTGCTCATGATAACAGAACCAAAGAGGAGGAGCTACAGTTGTCCTGTAGTGCACTCTGGGATAGACTGTGCAGACTCAGCTACAGGAAATATATACGGAGCGGATACACGCAGGGGGCGATAAGCCGGGCAGATTGCTGGCTTGGCTGTACAAGAGTGAGACCCCCTGCTCGGTGATTAGTGAGATTCAGGGCGAAGGAGGTAGCATATGCAACACCCAGAAAGAGGTAAACGAGGAATTCCTTAAGTTTTAAAGACACTTGTATGAGGACACGGGGGAGGATATGGGTCAAGACATACTAGACACATTGGGGGACATTGAGCTGCCCACCTTAGATGATCTAGAACGCTCTGAGTTGGACGCACCCGTCACCTCGGATGAGCTGGAGGTAGTGATTTCAGAACTTGCCCACTTGTAGGGCACCGGGTTCGGAGGGGCTGCCCAGCGAGTACTACAAAACATACCAGCAAGAGTTGCTCCAGCCACTGCTTGCCACTTTCAACGAGGCCTATGAGAAGGGAGAGCTCCCGTTGTCTCTCCGTGAGGCCGTAATCATCCCACTCTTGAAACCAGGCAAGCCGGCCGTGGAGTGCGGGTCTTACAGACCGTTGTCCATGCTCAACCAGGACAGCAAAATACTCACGGCGGTGCTGGCTAATAGACTGAAAAGGGTGATTAAGAAACTGATACACCCAGATCAGACGGGATATGTTCCGGGCAGGAACATCACCGACAACCACCGGAGGCTACACCATGTCATGGACCAAACTGAGGAGGACGCAGGCGAGTTGGCCATAGTGTCGTTAGACGCGGTCAAGGCCTTCGACTTGGTACGATGGCCCTGGCTGAAAGCGGTCCTGAAGGGGTATGGAGTGGGACCCGGATACCTCAGATGGGTACAGTTGTTTTACAGCACCCCGATGGCGAGGGTCAAGACAGGGTCCACGGTCTCAGATTCTTGGCAACTGGGCAGGGGGACCAGACAGGGATGTCCCTGGTCACCAATGCTATATATACTGGCATTGGAGCCGCTGGCAATATGCCTGCGTCAACAATATGGGGAGGTGGGCATAAACACGGCTAGTGGAGAGCATTTGATATCATTATATGCGGATGATATGCTCCTTTATTTACGCTATCCAGAAGAAAACCTACAGTCCGTCCTAGAGGTGATAGAATGGTATGCCATCCTCTGCGGTATATCGGTGAACCCTGGAAAGTCCAGCCTGTTCCCTTTGGGTAGATATAGGAATGTCCCGGTGCAGAGGCTGCCTGTTCTGCCGATACCATGGCAGCCCGTAACATTTAGGTATCTGGGAATAAACATTTACCACAAGATCGAGACAGAACACAAGCACAACACGGAAAAGGCGATAGAGGGGATTAGGAACAGTATGGTATTTTGGTCCAGACTGCCCCTGACCATGATGGGGAGGGCGGCCTTGCTCAAGATGGTGGTCCTGCCTAGACTCTTGCACTTTTTTACAAACGTCACGTTTCTGATACCCAGAAGCCTATTCGCGAAACTTCACAGCGTGTGTAGGGGTTTTGTGTGGGGCAGCTCTAGGAATAGGGTGGCTCTGTGGAAGCTCCAGAACCCGTGCGACAGGGGGGGGGGGATAGGCCTGCCTAACTTCGAACTCTACTACCTGGCGGGGCAGCTGCAGTACGTGGCCAGGTGGCTTTCGACTGAAGATTCGGCAGAAGCCAGGCTCCTGCACGAAGATACAGCCCCATACTTTCTGATAGAAGTGGTGTGGTTGGGCAGAGATAAACTGGTGGGCAAGGGGCGGTTACTGAGGTTGGGCTGGGAGATCTGGCACAGGACATGGAAGATTGGGGGGGACTCGGAACCATACTCCCAGCAGGCCCCTTTGGCGCCTCTGTGTGGGAGCGACTCCCAACTACTTGAATCGGTCCGCAGATACTGGGAACAGGTAGGCCTAGCCACCCTTGGGGACATATGGCAGGAAGGGGAGGCGGTGAACTTTCAGCGGCTGCAGGAAGAAATGGGAGTACATGGTGGCCAATATATAACCTACACTAGGCTGGTGAAAAAGACTAGAGAAAGATGGCCGGAGACAGTGCTTGCAGAGGATCTAGACGCCTCCCTGGAAACCATGTACGATGTATCGGTGGGCGGGCATGAAATATCGAGGATATATGAGCTCCTACGGGCAAGGGCAGGGAAGGAGTTGCTCCAATTGAGACAAGATTGGGAGGAGGAGGTGGGAGGACCCATTACGGATGGGCAGTGGGAACGGGCCCAGAGGTACCATAAAAAGGTGTCCCGTAACGCGGGATTCCAACAGCTTCAGTTGTATGTTACCCACAGGGCTTATTTTACCCCCGGGAAGATTGCAAAGTTTGGGGGATCAGCTATACAGCAATGCCCCCGGTGTGGGGAGGTGAACGCGGGACTGCTACACATATTTTGGGCTTGCCCGGAGGTGCATAGACTTTGGAATGAGGTCAAGACGAAACTGGCTGGCGGGGGGGTAGTGCTGGATGTGGAATCGGCCTGGTCATGCTTGCTTGGACTATTCCCTAGACCGCAGCATTTGAAACACATAAGCAAGATGAAGGACCTGCCCTATGTCTTGGCCAAACGTAGGATCGCCATGGGCTGGAAGGCGGCCCATAGACCTAGGGTGGAGTTGTGGTGGACAGACCTCTTGAGATGGGCGGAAGCTGAATCCGTAGTCTGGTTTGAAGCGGTCACCAGGGGGGGCGAGGAAGAAGTAGGGCCCTTGTTGGCCTGGCGGCAATTGGTGGCCTTGTTGGCAAACCCTCACCAGGGTGACAACGAAACAGAGGACCTAGTTAATGGCAGTCTAGATAGTGTGCCACCCAGTGATGTTCCCATAAATGATATGTGAGAACTGGCTCTAGTTTAAAGGGGGAGGAGGGAGTTGGGGATTTTGAAAATGTGCTGAAATATGATGCTTTCTATGTTTTGAAACGGTTGTAGTGTGTTTGTTTGACCTTAAAATAAAATAAAAATATATTAAAAAAAAAAAAACATATAAAAGACAGGAAGGCAGATCGATCAAAGACCTCCACATTGACCCACCCCAGAGAAAGAAGAAAGATAGACCAACAGAAAAACAAAAGCTCAACTGGACCGTTTTGCTTTCCCTTAAATCCTTTTCCTTTGTATGTCTTGTCCGAGTATTTTAAGTTGTTCCCTGTTAAGAAATGCCAATAAAAAGAGTAAAAAAAAATTTTTTTTTTAAAAAAAAGGGACTACTCTTATGCCGATTGCACTGAAGAAATTCAGCCCTACCTAATTAGTGTTATGGGTGAAAACATTTATTTGAGTATAACAACACATACAACTTTCATGGGGCTTAATAATATGCATAGTAAAGAAAAAGAATGAAAAAAGTCACTAAAATCAGATAAAAACCAAGAGGCTGAAAGTATAACTCAGGGGCAACCAACTCTGCTTTAAAACAAAATGATGCCTTGCAACATGGCTTCCATCCCTTGTCCAGCACTTAGAAGCTGGATGAGAACAGCAATAGGGACGATATCTAATCTATCTAATCTAACAATATAATAAAAGGCCAGATGTATGTTTGTCCCTGTATGTTTGTCTGATACAGTAGCTTCGCCTGTTGTCACCGCTAGAGAGAGCTGTTGCCTTAGAATGCATAGAGACATTGTGCCTCTTTACAAGTATGGCAGTAAAATGTGGGTTTTTCGGTGGTGCCGGTGGCACCGTTTCTGACACCCCGTAGTGCCGGAACCATCAGCAGATTACGGCTTGTTGGCTGCGCGCATCCCGACATGCCGGAAACTTTGACACTTGCACCACAGAAACAACGTGGAAATGGGCAGAACCCAGACTCATGTCCATACCGGATGCAGTGGCACCGGAAACACTGTGGGCCTCATTATAACTATTGCTGAATGGGTTTAACGGCACCGCTAATTGTGCCAGCGCCATTAAACCCGTTCCGCAATATTATGAGGTTCCCTCGCGGGACCCGCTCTGGACGTCTGGTTTTACCAGATGTCCTTTGCGGGTCCCAAGAGGGAACCAGGGAGCTAACAACGGGCCCGCTTGTAATGGGCTCGTTGTTAGCTCCCTCCCCATTCCCATTGAGCTCTATGGGGGCTCGAATGGGAATGGGGAAGGACCGGGCCTGGGTTCCCTGAAGGAGGAAATACCGGGCCCTCCATACTCGGAATGGCCCGGTATTTCCTCATTCAGGGAACCCAGACCCGGACACGGTTTTGGAGGCAGCCATGCCCTTGTTAAGGGCATGGCTGCCTCCAAAGTCGTAATGAGGCCATGTGACTGGAAATAAAGTGATCCATGGAACCGGAAACTCGCCCGCAGCCATTTCTGAAAACACAATCCACTTTAAATCGGCAGGTTCCAGTAGCACCCACACCTGACTGTGGAAGTCCATCACCAGCAGTGGCATCAAGGATACCAGAGAGATGCCAGCACAAGTCACACTTTACGGAGGCAGAGCTCAACATGCTCACTGAGACCATTGTTGAGCATGCTGGGGAGATATTTGCCACTGACCTCTGCCGCAGAACCCAGCAAAGAAAGAACACCATCTGGGAGAAAGTGGCCCCAAAGGTCTCAGCGGTCGGAACCACCCCACGCACAGTCCGTGACTGCCATAAGCGGTGGGATGACCTCCGCATGAGGGTGGAAAACCTCCTAACTGCCCACTGCAGGCAATGTATGGCCACAGATGAGGGAACGTGCTCACCAATCTGTCTCATGCCCTGGGAGGAGAAGTGCAGCAGCGTGCTGCAGATGGAGGAGATTGAAGGTGTAGGAGCTGCAGAGGCCGGAGCTGGAAAACCCATCGAGGGCAGTGAGTACATAATGCCCAATACGAAAAACATACCTGACTGCCAGGCAACCACCTCCCCTTGCCACTGGGGTGCAGCCACCCAACCTGCACCACATTCCCACTGCCTGCAACCACATTGCTACTGGGATAGCAGTAACCCCTGTGGGCCGTGATCTCAGGCACTGCGAAACCCAAGTCCACCTTCCTGTAGAGGCACCCAGGAAACAATGGGCATGGGTACACAGAAGCACCACCACCATCGGCAAACACAGCTGTGCCAGTGTGTACTCCATGTCTGCAGGTGCCGCTGCCCCCGGAAGGCCAGAGCAGCTGGGAGCAACAAACACTACAATGTACAATGGGAGTGTGCCGGGCTGGGAAGTGCACTGGTACAATGGCACCAGCACCACCATACCCAGTGCAGCAGCCCTGCACTGCGTCCCATGGTAATGCACAACAACACCTAACCCATACACATGTCCCACCAACCCCGGCTTGCCACGGCCAGGAGCAATGAGCACTGAGCAGACACCCATTGCCCTGCATGCACCAAAGGTGGCCTTATTGACCATGCCAGGCCAAGTGGGGAGGCACAGTTGCCAATCACACATGGCCAAGTGCATTGCCGCTCTACCCAGTCTACAATACCACCACCCATCTTCTCGGGGAAACGTGGACCCAAAAACGAATGACCGGCCAGCCCAACAGTAACCTCCCCCCTGCCCACCCCGCCATCTTCACTGTACCACTACAACACTGAATATGCAATTCCACAGCCCCAAACCCCAAATGTCATCCTGCACCAGCAACCCTCCCCTCCCAACCATGTTCAATTGGCCTCAATCAAGTCACATACCCTGTCTTCCATGCCAGCCCAATTTCCACCCACAGGACAAGCACTTCACTGTTTCACCTGCACTCTGTGACACACCCATACCCTGTAGGCTCACTCCCACACACCTGAAAACACACCCAGGGCACTGTTGCTGGCATTTACCCAGGCCCCCTGAAATGGATCCGTGCCAGAAATCCCTGATGAACACTGCAGAGGCACCCTGCATTGCCAAGAGAAATTGCATGTCCCCCAGACACAAGGCTCCCTGTACCGCGTACAGCATGTGTGCATGCCGTGGCACAACGTCCACAACAACACAATACCAGCCCTCACCAGCACCCACACATGGCCGGCCTCCCATGTAATGGCGACAGCATGGACCTTCCATATCCCTGCCAGACCTACTACATACCCCACACGGACAAACTAGACCTGCCCCTATGTCACCCATCGACATGTGCCTTGCCCCACTCCACTGGACACTGCCCTCTTCACATCCTGCATCCTCATAGCAGCCTGAACTGCATGGCACTGTCCCCAGCAAATGCTACGTCACCACGCCAGTAGTCCCACCACCGCTATGTTGCATGTACCAACATCAACAGCTTGCCGCTGAGACCCTGGAACACATGCATGAGGGCACCATGCCATGTACCACAGCATGACCCCTCAACACCAGGCCACACAATTTCTATATTGCATGTATCAAGATAACGGGAAGCCACATCGGTCTCTAATGTCATGCCTGTCTTCCACATTTAGGCACATCATCTGACAGCGATGGTGCTGGACCATGCACCACAAGGAGCACCAGACGCGGAAGGAGGGCAACTCCATGCACCACCACCACCACCACCACCCAGGACATGGCAGTACCACCTACACAGGCCACAGGACGAGGGACAAGGCCACCTGCCCAAGAAGACACTCCTGCAGCATCTCACGATGCACAACCTGCAGCCACAGTAACTGCAGCAGCTACCACCAACCAGGCTCCATCTGTGACCACAGTAACTGCAGCAGCTACCACCACCCAGACTCCATCTGCGGTCACTGACATGGCTTAATCTGTGACAAGGGTGCCAGTAGGAGGACAGCCATTCCCCCACACACCAGCCTCCACAATATGTGCATGCCTCCAGTGAAGATGATGCTGCACAGGATGCTGGGGATTCCAAGGAGGTTTGTCACCATTGAACCATTCAAAAACCTGATAATGGTTAAAGGTATTTGGCCACACAATGAATGAGGCTGTAAGCAAGTGTGGACTACATCAGGACAAATTAATGTGACATAAGATGAATATTTAATAAACAAAGTATAGTATTTTATTGTATTTTGGACAAATAAATCGTCCATAGAATAGGAGTATTCATTAACTCGTACAAAACATACATAGGGCAAATTCAAAATGAATTGGAAAGATATATACAAGGTGCTTATTCTCTTGTGAGCAACATAATACTAAATGATAAAAACATATAAAAGAAAAGGGGGAACAGATTTCCCCACATTAATTGCATACATAAACACTAATTACACTTTCAAAATTGCTGTCTGGATTACCCCCTACCATAGAAGGCATGGAAATAAGAAAGAAAAACATCCCCCATTGAAGTCCTAATCTAGAGAATAAGGGAGTTATTTGGGGGTCCAGATGTTAAAGGCCAGCATTTTATTTGTTTGTTCACGGCCTAAAGACACATCCCAGGTCTACGTCCCAGTAGCTGTAATCGGGCACCCTATATGTGCAGGAGGTCCCTGATTCTAGGTGTGGACGACAATGGTATCAAACCCATGTAGATAAAAATAGACTCAATGTACAATTAAAAATGAAAGCCCACTAGGTGTACCATCACCAACAGGAGAGACCATGCAGAAGATGATAGCATGTAGCTCCAACACCAAACGCCTTGTGTGTCTAGAGAGGGTGGGAGTCACAACCCAGTCCAATCCACTACCTCACCCAAGCCCACTTCATCTGGTCACGTGAAATTGCAGAGTAATGCACTGACCTACCCAGCGTGCCCACGTAGCAAGTGGGTCGAAAAAGAATTTACCATGTTTTGTCCAGGAAGGGACGCAATAAACTGCCAAGCGCAGTAGATGGAGAGGGCTTCCAGGAAGAAATCCGAAGTGGGCACGAGAACCATAAGGAGACAAGAGGAAACAAAGCATGCGCTGAGCCATAGAGACAGATGTAATATATTTAGCTAGATGACACACATGAACCGTGTCTATATGATGTGAAAAAGAGGGGGGGACCCCATTTACCGAGGTGATGATGACTGGAAAACCAGGTGCAGGTACATAGGGCCTGGAGTAAGGGGGGTGGCTCTAAAGTGGTACCCGGGACAAGAAACACCTGAAAATGAAGGTAGAAGACTCGAGCCTGGACTGATCTATAACTGTTGGTGCCGGCCAGTCGGTGCTTGGTGTCCATATGATTAAGCTTGTACACCTCCAGACGAGTGGTGGCAATCTGTGCCCGAGATTAGGCAGAACGCCTACAATGAGAAAGAGTCACAGAGAGTAACAAATGAGGGTAGCCTACAGGCCGGAAGTGCCAATGTACATCGACTGTATGGAGCAGTAAAAGCTAATGACACAGAAAAGCAGCTTACCTAGAAGGCGACCATGCGTGTAGAAATGGTGTTAAGTCGCAGCAATGTGAATAATCCAATAAATGGAACACGCATCTGTGTGAATGGTTCAATGAATGGAACACAATTCCAGGAGTATAAAGTCCTCCAGATGTAGGAAGCCTACTGAAAAAGTATAAACGAAGAGCCACCCATTACCAACTGCCGTAGCACATGAGTACAACTAGATGCAGACAAGTGGGTAGGCGGGCAGCTGAATGCAACCCCTGGAGGGAGGCTCTGGGGGAGACAAAGGGACTTACTCAGAGGCGCTCGCCGGAGGCAGGTAAATACTTCTTCTTCTTCTAAATTACTGAATGCGTGGGCGGACCCACGCAGGCGCTTCCCCATCCAATAGGATGATGTGCACCTACCCCCACCATTCATACACATAGTCCTCACAATCTCATAACTCCTCCCACCGCCCCGTCTGCCTCACAAAATCCAACAACACACTACTCCTCCTCCTGCCTCTCACCCCGTCACCTCCCAGCAAAGCCTTCCCACTCAGCTCAGCCACACCCAGCGCAGACATCCGAACTCTTATCAATTCTCTCTCCTCAACATGTCTCTAACACCTAAGCAGAAAATGTCCCACAGTCTCAGGCACCCCACACACTGCACAGTCCCTCGACTCACGCTTCCCCACTCGATATAGACAGTCATTCAGCCTCACATGTCCTATTCTCAACCCGATTCAGCATCACCTCCTCCCCCTCCTCCATTCCAGACTCCCCACATCCACCTTCACTGACACTTTCCCACGGACACCAAACATCCACCTGCCCTTCACCTCACTCACCCACCTCTCCTGCCACTCATCCATGACCCGTCTCACCACCACAGCCTTCACCTCATCCACACTCAAAGGCAACCTCACATCGACCGCTCCCCTCCTCATACCTTCACCTGCCGCCAGATCCACCAACTCATTACCCAAAATACCACTGTGACTGGGGACCCACGCCAACTCCAAATCCATTCCCCCATGCACACACCGATCAATCTTCCTCCTGATGTACAAAATCACAGCCTTCCTATCACCATCCTCTGCCACAATCACCTGCAACCCACTCAATGAATCTGAGAACACCACCACTTTCACATTCCCCAACTCGCACACCCTATCAATCGCCAATGCAATCGCCACCAACTCAGCCGTACAAATAGACACATCATTCATCAGTCGCCCCACTTTATACTCCCCAGTGCTTTCCAGATAATATGCCATACCCACTCTCCCAGACACAAGATCTTTCAAACCATCCGTGAACACCTTACATCCTTCCTTCCCTGCCACGTACGCCTGACCCAAAATCTTGATCTCACCCCGCAAACCCCTCCTTCTTCGACACCACACTCGCCAACTCCAAACACACCTTTGGAGACCCCATCATCCACATCGGCCATCTCATCAAATCCGTGCCCGTCACAGCCAACAACTCGCCCACACCCCACTGCACCCCCTTCTCCCACATGTGAAACCCCAAAGTGCCCCCTTCCTCCTCCACCGGTCCCTGCAGTAGTCAAACCTCCAATTATACTTCAAACATTCACGCACCGGATGAGCCACACTCTTCGCACTGCACTTCACCCACCACCTCATATTCAACGCATCCCTCCTCAACCCCAACGGCATCTCCCCCACAAGAACCTGCACCGCATTCACTGGAGAGGAACTCATCACACCCGAACACACCCTCAATGCCCTCGCCTGCACCCTATCCAACCGCAACTTCTGACTCGCTGTGAAACCCACTGCCACCTGACATCCAAAATCCATCACACTCAAAATCAACCCCTTATACAACATTCGTAAACACTTCTGCTGCGCACCCCATTCTTTCCCAGACACCGCCCGCAACAAATTCAACCTACGTTTACACTTATCCAACACACCATCCACCTGCGAATTCCAGTTCAACTTCCTATCCAAAATCACCCCCAAATACTGAAACTCTTCTACGCTCTTCACCCTCACACCTTTCAAAACCAATTCTAACTCCTGCTGCACCCTTTTCCTCGAGAAAACCATACTCACACTTTTATCCACAGACACCGAAAAGCCCCATTTCCCACACCACTCCGCCATACCCACTATCGCAGCTTGCAGCCGACTCTGCACCAACAACAAACTCCGCCCTCTTACCCATACCACACCATCATCTGCGAAGAAATCCACCTGACATCCGATTCCTGCCAAAGCCCGAATCAACCCATCCACCATGACATTAAACAGCATTGCACTAATCACACTCCCCTGCGGCGTCCCATTCGCCATCTTCCAAACCTCAGACAGCACCCCCCTCACTCTCACCTGAAAGGTCCTATCAGCCAAAAACGCCCTAATCCACCGAAACATCCTCCCTTTCACACCCATCTCCAACAGTCTCACCAACAACCCATTCTTCCACACCCTATCATAGCCTTCTCCAAATCCAAAAAGAACGCTCCCACCAACTCCCCATCACACAACGCCTCCTCCACACCAGTCACCAACCTCACTAACGGGTCAGCCACCGACCGATTCCTCCTGAACCCACTCTGAAAATCACTCAAACACCCATTCGACACCAAATAAAACCCCAATTGCTCAACCACCATCCGTTCCATAACCTTACACAGCACAACAGTCAACGCAATCGGCCTATACGACTTACACTCCATAGGAACCCTGCCACCCTTCAAAATCGCCACTACAATCGCTCTCTTCCACAACCTCGGCAAAACTCCACTCTTCCAGATATCATTAAAGTGCCAATACCTCCAACTTACATTCCACTGGCAACTTCTCCAAAAATACATACATGACCCCATCCACCCCTGGGCTAGACTACTTCCCCTTTCGAATCGCCCCATCCAACTCTACCATAGAAAACGGAACCTCATACCGCTCCTCCCAAGGCCTAACATCTGCCAACAACTCTCGCATCTCCTCCTCAACCACACCCATACCTAGCCTCACTGCTTCTGGGAAGTTCCCTGAACTGTGCACTCCCGCAAAATACCCCCCCAACAAATTCGCCTTCTCTCCATCCTCACTGACCACCTCTTCCCCTTTCAACAACACTGACATACTACCCTGCGGCCTCATCAATCCGGACATCCGCTTGAACTGTTTCCAAACCTCACCCACACCAGAATCACTCCCCAGGGACCCACAGTAGCCCTTCCAATACCCACGCTTCCTTTCCCTAATCACCCTCTGCACCACCGCCTTAGCCTTCTTATATGCCACCAAGTCCACCAACATTCCCGATCTCACCGCCCTGGCCCTAGCCTTCTTATGCGCCGCCACAGCCCTCGAACATTCCACCGACCACCAAGGAACTTCGACCTTCCCACCCTTCCCCTTCTCAATCTCCGGAACTGCTGCCACAGACGCTGCTCTCATTCCCTGCACCAGATGCTCATCCACCCCCCCATCCCTACCCTGAGGAACAATCAATTCCCGACACACTCCCTTATAGACCTCTCAATCAGCCTTCCTAAAATTCAACCGACTCCCAGACATCCGTGGCCTGATCCCTACCTCTCCCCTCACAGTCACCAAAATACAAGAGTGGTCGCTCCCCATATCCCCATCCTCATGCACCTCCCAATCACATTCACCCGCAATCGCAGCAGACACCCAGGTTAAATCCAAACCCGACAACTCCCCAGTCCTCACATCCAACCGTGTACCTGAACCATCATTCAGCAAAAACAGACTCAATTCATCCGCCATGTCCTCCAACAGTTCTCCATTCGCATCTGTCCGGTCACTACCCCACAACGTATTGGCATTATTAAAATCGCCACACAAAACACAAGGTCCCACATGTCCCCTAATAACTCCAGACAACACGCCCACCTCCACCACCTCACACGGATTATAATAATTCAGCACCAATACTTCCGATCCTCCTACCAGAATCCCCGCCCCAATTGCCTCTACTGCTCTATCACCACAATCTCCCTTGCAACCAACCCCTTTTGAACTGCTAGAGCCACACCCCCTCCTCTCCCCTCCATCCTATCTTTACGAAACAACTCAAAACCTGGAATCACAAACCTCAGATCACCCCTTAACCACGTCTCCTGAATACAAACCACGTCAACATTCAATTCCCCACACAACACCGCTTTCAACTCCTGACCATTCCTCAACAAACTCCTCTTGTTCCACTGCAAAATCCTCATGCCGGCACCCCACTCTGCTTCCGCACTTTAGCAACCATCCTAAACACATCCTGTTCCGCCACATCCAGAACACTCAAAAACCTCCTCCCCACTTCCACCACTCCTTTCGTAAGATCCGACACACTGATAGAAACATTCCCCTGGACCAGCTCCAGCCAGCACACTCACTTTTAAGCACATAAACTCAGTTTTCGGGACAATCACCATTTCTACGCCTTTCCCCTCACCCACCACTTTCTTCCTTCCCACAGCCTCATCCACCACCGGCTCTTTTGCACTCACCTCACTCACTACCCGTGCCGGTTTCAACCTTGCTACAGCCTCCGCATAAGACAAACCTTCTGCCGCCCTCACCTGCACTACCTCTCTCGCCACCCTGTGACTTTCACACCCCCTATACGCGGTAGAATGCCCCCCCCACAATTCACACACTTCTCCGGGGTCTCCACCTTGCATTCCTTAATATCATGATCACCACCACACCTCCCACAGTGTCTCTCATTCCTGCATACTCTCGCCACATGTCCAAACTGTTGACATTTATAATATCTCAAGGACAACGCTACATAAACTTTCACACGGAACCTCTGATATCCCAACTCCACCACTTCCGGACACTCCGTCCTCGCAAACCTCACTGCCACATTCGTAGATACCACATTCCCATGTGCATCCCTCCTCCCCAACCTCCATGCTTCCATCACCCCCACATCCGCCAATTCCTTTTCTACCTCAGACATATTCACAGACACTGGCACTCCATACAGCACCCCCTTACACGACACACCACTTTGATCAATCACTCGCACTGTATGCCTACCAGAACAACGCACCTTCAGAATCTTAGCCTTGCTACCAGCATCCGTGTCCCCTCCACCAACAACCGGCCCTCAGCCACCAGTAACACCCGAGTAACATCCGTCCACAGCCGCCTCCACCCATCTAGCAATTTCCAACGGATTCACCCCCAGAAACATCTTCTCTCGACTCTCAGGCTTCAACACCACCTTCCACACACTGTCACCCTGCATCTTCTCCTCCCCAGACCCACCGCTCTCTGATGCTTCCAGCCCTTTCAAAACGTGCTTTTCCTGGATTACCGACCCAGTGTTGTTCCGGGCCAGCCCCCCTTCATCATCCCTCGGGGATCTGCTGCGATCCTGTCCCCCTCTCTCCTCCATCCCTCTTTCCACAGATGTAGATTTTATAGTCAACGTCCTCCCCCTCTTCACCTCCTCCTCCACCTCCTTTTTCTTCCTTTCTCCTTACCCAGCCTTACCTCCTCCTTAGAGCTCATTCACACCCAGCCCCAGCCTTGAGAGTCCGCTCCACCTCCTCGAGCCCAGCACCCTCCACCCAGTCACCGCTCCGCCCTGCCTGAGTCCGCCCACTGTTCTCATCTGCAGCCTGACTCTATTAGCATGTTGATGATGTCTGCCGTCGGACCGCCGCCTCAACCACCACTCCTCCTTCTTCCACAGGTAAATACTGCTATGCTGTTCTTGCTGCAAGGAACCGCACGCCAGGTTACGGTTACATGTAGAAAAACATTACGGCACGTCATGCGATCAGGAGGAGGCAGGGCAGGAAAAGGAGGTTGGGGGAAGTGACCCCAACCCGTTTGAAGTGGGCGTGATGAAGAAACAAATGACGTGTGCTGAAGTTCGTGTCATCTGTGGTAGGTTTGTGCTCAATTGTGCAGCACACAACCTAATAGAGAGGGGAGATCAGCCACTGTGAAATAAGCAGGAGAGGGGGAAGGGTAGATGGCGTCCCAAAGAAATAATGGGAACACAATTGAAACTAGACTCCTCTATTGGCCTCTCTCTACTAGGACAGGGGACATAGGGGCCCAACAAGAATAAATTGGGGTGGGGAGAGCAAGGGGCGATGAAACCTAAACACGTTCGGTAGGGGCATAATGCACTAACAAGTGACTAGTGCTTATGGTCGCATCGTCTGTGGTTAGTGCAAGCCCAATGGTATAGAACAAAAAAACGGAATGAAGAGCAAATCTATCACTTTGAGGAGGGGAGACGGGGAAAAGGGATAAAGGCATCCCATAATGTTAATGGGAGCACAGAGGTACACCTCTCTCAGATGGATCCACCAATGGAGGGCGAAGAAAGCCAATGAAAGTTCACGAGTCACTTTCTGTGATGCAATTTGCAAAAGATAAATGGTGCACAAAGGTAACTAAAAAGTTACCATTCCACTGGCAAGGCCTCATTAAGGCCATTTTCTATAGTGTCTAGACAATGGATCCATCTGGCCTTCTGCATGGATAGATTGTAACTGAGGCAAGAGTCCTTAGGGATTGTGTCTAGAAGCAACCAAAGCATGTCATCTATAGAGTGTCTGTATTCCAAGTAGTGGGACACAAGGGGGGCAGCGATGTTACTGCACCGGATGCAAGATCTGTGCTCGACGATCTTGGTGTGGACTGGTCCTGTAGTTTGCCCCACATATTTCAGCCCACATGGGGATTGTGTCAGGAATCAACCAAAGCATGTCATCTATAGAGTGTCTGTATTCCAAGCTATTGCTATACCTCCTCAATAGCATGTCTGTCCACCAGCTCAATGTGCGTGCAGCTGAGCACACCAAGTACATTGGGCATGCCTGCCAGGGCATGAAAACTTACTTTGGTGGTATTGGCCTGAGCTGGTGTTGTGGGGAGGGTAATGTGCTCTTACACATGACACAGGAGGTCATCCAGGACCTGCACTAGCACCTTGGAGAAACCGGGATGGGAAATCCTGTGCAGCTCCCCAACAGTGTGTTGGTATGTGCCAGTGGCCAGAAAATGAAGTACGGATTTGACTTTCAGCAAGGGGGTATGGCGGTCTGGATGCCAATTAGGCTCTCTATGTTGTCATGGATTAGGTCGACTATGCTGCAGATGGTCTCCCTGTCCAAGTGATACAGTGTATGTATCTGTCCATCGGTCAGGCTCCAGGGTGTGGCCCTTATGCAGGGTATGGGTGGTTGCCTGTGGGGTGCTACCTGATGCCCATTGTTCTTCTGCATTACCATCCTCCTCCTCCTCCACCTTCGCCTCTGCCTATCTGCCTCTTGCAACTCGTGCTCACAGTTAGGCATATCTGCATGCAGAGCCCCCAGCTCCATGGCTGCTGCTGCAAGTGGCAGCATGGTTGTGTTGGAAGGTGTGTGGGGTGTGGTCCTTTTCAATGTTCACAGTGCTCATGGTGTGAGAGCTGGGCTGATTAGGGCCACCTGTGGGCTGTTATGGCACACCTGAGTCTGCTTAACGCCTACTCCACGATGTTGGTGTTTCCGGCGTGGTCTTCATGGTGCCACTGGCATTTTGTTGCTTGTGTTTCTGTGAAGCCTGCAGTCGTAATGTTCTCTTGGTACCGTCTCGCTGGTGTTTCCCGCACACCCTTTGGGGTTGCCGGTGTTGCAGGGTTCACAGTGCCATCAGCTACAGTAGCACAGTGGCACAGTGGCACATGCTAGCAGCAACGTTGTTACTGGCATCATGGGTTGTACTGTGATGCTCCGGAAACCATGCCAGTAATCAGTGTTTCCGCCATGTTTCCGGACCAGCAGACTTATAATGAGGCCCAATTCAATTTACATAGTTTCGCCTGTTACAGTGGTCCAATTTGCATAGCTTTGCCTGTTGCCACCACTAGAGAGAGCTGTAGGCTTAGGATTGATAGTGAGCAATGAAAACCTGCACTTTGGCCTGTGTACAAGGGCCTGTACACTAGAATATGATATATCTACAATACTATTAAAAATAGGTTCAGATATGAAAAAGGAAAAAGATTGTTGCAAAGCTAAATTGATCATATGACAAAATCAGTGCATTACAAATCATAAACATAGATAGTAGGCGTTGTACTAAGCCAACTGTAAATATGATAATTACATTTCATGTTTTGTTACAGATGTACATTGCAGATAGCAAATAATTTTCCAGACAACATCATTTTAAAACAGCATTTTTATGCACCAAGTAAAAATATCAAACACAACATTGCTCCAATTCAGAAGCTTGAGTGATGGTACAATATATTTTTTCTGGGGTTTTTATGCCATGAACAAAACAATAAAACATGCCCTGGCGTTTCAAGTGAGCTGTTATTTCATCCTCAATAAATTTGATGATCCCCAATACATTTTATATACATTTTATATTAATTGTATATACATTTGATATGAACCCCCGTGGATTTGATATAAAAATACAACTTTGAGAGGACCCCTACAGTTTGAATGGGTCTGTGTGCTAGATAGGCATATGTCTATGGGCGGCTCTAAGGCTATGAGACTATTAGTGTCTCACAACAGGGAGATATAGCTATTATTGTAGGCCTTGAAAACATGTATACTATTCAGACTTCTCTGGGCTAGCCAGCATGGTGTCAAGGAAACTGTAATTATGAACAGCTATAGTTATGAGAAAACCGCCCCCATTAACCCCAGCGATCCTGATCATAGTTATTTACCTTATTGCCCAGTGGCGGAAGTGTACCGAAGGAAGTAGTGGAACTATGATACCTGCTTGCCTGCCCTGCTCCCCACAAACCCCATCGCCACACCCTCTCACACGCACAATACAAACCCTCAAACCCATGCGCTTTCTGTTTAAGGGATCGTTCAGTGCAGTGCACAGAAGTGCAAGTTTCACCTTCTTCCTACACTTTTATTTTAAAACAAAACCATTCTGGTTCTGGAACAGTTTCTTTTTAAAATAAAAGTATAGGAACAGTAAAACTTAATTAAAAAAAGTAGAGGAACACCGCTCCCATCTGCTCCCGCCCACTTTGACCACTGTTATTGCCTCAGGAGAAGATACAACAGTCTTGATGCAATGGACGACTCACAGGCTTTGATGGAAGACTATGACGTTCGGGAGCTCCATGAGGACATGTCTACACTTTCTGTGAGAAATCAGAAGCCTCTCATTGCCACTGTCACTGGGCAGTCTGTTGGCGATGTCATTCGAAACACTCAGGCAAGTTCAGCAGAAGATATGGCTAATTTGCAAATGGCTACCAGTGCTGATGCCATGGTTCTCGGGCAGCCCATGGGCATAGTGCCCGTACTATCATCTTTAGATATGCAACATGGTGAATTGAATTCTGAAGACATTGGAAAGACATTAGATACAAGTCTGTTTTCATGCAGAATGATGGAGTTGAGGTGGGGGAGAGGGATTCCATGAATGACATCTGGCAGATTTCATTCCAACATCATCATGTGGAAGCAGTGCTGGTGTATTTACGGCAATCAACTCTTCCATGGCTTCCCCTTGGATTACACTCTACTGTACAACTGCCAACCACATGATTAGTGCTGCTGCTCTGTGGACATTGTCCCTTCAAATGATATAGTCCTAATGTGATTTGTAGAGGGCTTTGAATCAAAGGGATCCAACATCCCTTTTCATCATACACATTGCTTTCAAGCAATATCTGTTGTGTAAGTGTGAGCGCTGGAGAACATATGGCCAGACACCAAAACAAGTGGGTGCACATCCCCAAGAAGTGACCATTAATATCTCCACGAACATAACTCTGTTTCCAAAATGACTACCCACATGGCCCCCCAGTAGACAGACATTCAAAATCGACTCATCCACCACTGATACATTGAAACCAAACATGCAATGTCATAGCACTATACATGACATCAGTCAACCACAGATTTCTACCCACACCCATGCAATGCTCCCTTCCCTACTGGTGAAATCCATGTCCACATGGCCATATGGGCAAGTCGATGCAAGTAAGGCCATCTTGCCTACCTCAAATAACATCCACCATCAATCAACACCCCTAAAACATTTATAAAGGAAGTGCCATGGCCAAGACAGCCCGCATAGCTGACACACCCACTCACCCACGCACACTATGGACATCAATGAACTATGTGCAAATATGAACATGAAAAAATGCAAACAAATACATGGAATTAAAGGAAACCTACAACTACAGAACTATATACTTGAGTCAGCGGGCTAGTCCATGGGAAAGTCTGCCAATGCCTGAGCCAAGGCTTATTCCCTCTCAACATTGCCCTCATTCAGGCAGACCTCAATAGTTTCATGAAGGGCTTGCAGGGCCTCCCTCATCCTGAATTCATTGTCCTCACCTGTACTGCAACACACCTCCAGAATGGAAGCCAGCGCCTGCACCAGCCTCTTTTCAGCCTAAGCCCTGGCCCTGGCAATTGTTGCCTCACATGCCCACTGCCTCTGCTCATCCTGCTGCTCAGGAATTGGACCTGGAATGTCAGCCGGGCATGCGCGCGCAGCCTTGCCCAAGGATTTTCCTCCTCAGCACCAAAATCTCCTGCTGCCTGGCAATGCATCTCTGGTGCAGGTTCTCCCTCTGACTCCCTCTGACTGGATGACAGTCTGTGTCGAGAGAGTACAGCAACTGCACTCAGACCACTATTCCTGGTGTTCCTAAACAGCCGGATCCTTTTAAGGTTCCTGGGAAGGCTCGGTGACCACCTCACCTGCCTGTGTACAGACTTCCACCTCCACCAGGGACACAGGAACATCCAGTGGGGGCTGACATGGAGGCCGCATGTTAGGTTGACTGGGGTACAGATGAGGAGGAGGAGGAGGGGACAATTGCAGTGGCCTGTCCTGAGAGGCTACCGCCAAGCAGTGCTGTTACCAGCTGTGGCAAGAGGCGGACCACCTGGCCGTGATGCTGTGCAAGCAGCTCATGAGTAGCATGCATAGCAACACAGAGAGATGCCTGCCGCCTCAAACCACCCACCAGCAGTTAACAGCACTGCATCACAGATGGCCTAATTGTCCAGAAGTGCGAGATCTGCCTGGATGGAGGCATCAGCCAAGGTGGGTAGTGCTGCAGCAGAGATCCCCGGCACAGGAGGATGTGCGGACCCCTCCACAGTGGACTGCTCAGTCTCCTGCCTCAGGGCCAGTTGTGCAGTCTGCACATCCCCCTATGGAACGGGACCTGACACTGTGGGCAGGCCTGCGATGGCCTCCTCCTCCAACCCTAACACCTCTAATGAGGCATCTGTGCCTTTGGGCCCCTATGCCGTTACATCACCACTACTCTGTCCCTCTACTGCTGTGGTGTCCACCACAACACTGATATCCAGAGGTTCCTCCTCAGCAGCAGTGCCATCAGATGGTGATGCTCCCCCAAGCACAATGCTCTCTGAGGAGGTGCATGCTGGTGTCTGCATTGGCGTCTGGACAAGTTGGCCCTGGCATGCAGCTCCACAGCTTAGGTTGATCCCTCTTCTTCAGCCACCACCTCTGTGGAAAAGGGAAGATACAACATAGTAATCAATCATAAGTGCCAACGCATGTGTACTCCCACAATTACATAAGTAGCATGCCGTCATCATAAGTCAACAAGCAATTGCCTCACACACACAGGCCCACACTTGGACATCTGTATGAATCCAGTCTCGGAAGTGGAAGAGAAATCACAAGTTACAATGATGTGACATACATATGTGAACATGGACATTGACGTACCCATGACAACTACTCATTTCACATTCCAATAGCAATGAAGGAGTGACCCAAGTATTTTCTGCATGCAGAGTGATGGAAGGGGCACCTGGTTACATGTGTTAGTGGCATCATATTTGCAACCAACCACAACTTGCTACATGCATCCCTGACACTCCTACATGAAGTGTGCAACACGTACATGCACCCGTTTCTGACGATCAAGCAGCAATGTTATCGGTCCTAACACAGAAAACTTTCATCATGACTTACCATCTATGCCCCCTCATTACTGGGGTAGCTGGTGAACCATATTGTCAAATGCATTAAATTGCCATGACAAGAAATTCCCACACATGTGCCAGTCCCTCCTGCTGAGTGGTATGATGAAATCACCATTCCCCAATTGTACAACCCTTAGAGGAATTGTGTATGCTTCATACTACATTACCTCAAAATCTCAATCTGTGTTGTGTCCATGGCCTTGCCTTCAGCATCTCACATTGCATGCAGACAAGTACCCAAAGCTGTCAGATTTGACCTCTACACTTGCCTGTTTCACCGATGTGTGCCATGACATATTGCCATACTGACATACTGCCATGAAACCCACTTACTTGCTCGATTCATGCATACTCGTCCGGGACATTCTAAATTGGTGGTACTGTTCACCCTGTGAGAACGTACGAGAAGCTTGGATACGGGGCTGCAGGTCAATGACCTGGACATGAAGCACTGGATTGATCCTCTCCTGGATCCAGAGGTGAAAATGTGTCACTCGATGGTGGCCTGCAGAGTGCACCTCCACGGAAGCCCCTGCCTCAATGGTCAACCCCGCCTTTGCCTGGCTCATTCTCAGATTGTTCCAGTGCTTCTTGGCGTTGTCCACAGTATGGACTGCAACTCCCTCCATGTTGAAGGCAGCCATGATGTCATGCCAGTTCCTTTGACGTCCGCAGGCCCCGAGTTGCTTCTATGGATTGAAGAGGGAATCGTAACGGGTCAGGAGCTGTTCACCCAGGATGCCAACTTGAGAGACAGGGATGTTGACAGCCCCCAGCCTCACCTCCTTGGGGTTGCTGGTAGATGTAACAAACATGGTGCACCTGAGGCACATGCGGGAAACCTGGGCCCTGACTGTACTCGAACTGTGGAGCTATGATGGTACAATGGAGGTGTCAAAGTCTGTATACCTCATAGAAGAGGGACCCATAGAACAACAGCCTGTTCTTCTATGGGTCCCCTGGCAGGCTATGGAGGAAATTCAGCCACTCCAAGGTTGTGAATGCTGTCAGCAACCAGTGACACACTACCAGGCAGCAGGAGATGTTGATGTAAGCAGGCAAAATATGGCAGGAGGAGGCACAAAATGGCAGAAGGCAGGAGGAAAAGCAAGGCACAGGTGTCTCCACTAGATCCACAAGGCATAGTGATTAAATCTGAGGAAGGGCCCTATGGGCATACATTTTGCGCGGCACAGAGCTTGCACTGCGCATACATGCATACACCGTGTGATGCTGTAAATAGTATGTGAACGTGCGCTTTGCACCTGCATGGCGTTTTACTCGCATGCATGGACACTGAGATCTTTCAGGGGGACTCTGTGGAAACACGACGGCTTACTTTGGTCTCAGTTAAACATTTCCCCTTTGCTATTGCACCATGATTAAGAGGGATTCACAGAGAGGGCAGAAGAAGGGGCCACCTGCAAAATGTGGTGGTGATGCTACAGGTGTCCCAGTACCACCAAGGTCCACTAGGGCTAAGCGGGACAAACCTGCAGAGAATGCACAGCCATCACCTCAGGAACCACCACTGGATTGGGTGAAGGGGCCTTCCAGGAAGAAGCACTTCACTGAGGATGAGTTGCAGAACCTCCAGATTACATTGACGAGCACCAGATCGAGCTGTACCCTTGGGCTGGCAGTACCCTTCCTCTGACCCAGTGTTGGGGGGTGTGGTAGGAGGTCACAGATTTGATAAATGCTTGTGGGGTGGAGAGGTGCACTGTGGAAGAGGTCCACAAAAGGATGAGTGACCTCACTAGGCATACCAAGGAGAAGCAGCAATGTGACCTCTGCCCAGGCTACTGGTGGTGGATCACAACATGCTGAAGAGCTGACTTCATTTGAAGAGCTTGCCAGTGGCCTCATTACGAGTGAGCAGGTGGTGGCTTGGGAGGCATGGACACCTATACTACCACATCAGGTGAGTGCCATGTGTGCATGACATATATGCTTTCCTCACCAGATTATATGAAATCAAATGTTGCAGTACTGTTAGTTGGGGTCCTTCTGTCTCATGCTTGATTACTACACTAATGTCTCGGGAGGATAGCTCAGGCGCAATGTGCTCGCCTTGGAAGCATGACGACACGGAGCAACACAAGTTTGATCCCCTGGTCCACTCTTAGAAACCTCTTGGTATTAAGCACGTTACAAATAACCTATCATATCATATCATATTATATCATATCATATATCATATCATATCCATGGTCACTTTCATTACATGTTGGGCATCATAGAAGGAGGATGCATGGTCTATGTTTCTGGTTGACATTGATCTCACGACACATATTACTGTATACTGTGACAATTCACCAGGCATCGTCATTTCTCCCCAGGGGGGAGTACTTTCCCATGAGGTTAGGGAAGAGAAAGCCTCTACCCAGTAGTCCTCCTAGGGGTGGTTTAATGCCAGAGAACCTCATGAGGAGGGCTCCCCCTCTGGGGACAAGTACTGTCACCTATGGTACAGCCCATTGACCAATGCCATACACCAATTTTCCCTACCCCCCGTCCATTCCAAACCACTTTTTTGAGAGTAGACCATTTAATTTCTGTAGTGTTGGGGAAATAGCCAAAAAAGAAAGGAGTAGGACTAAGACGAGCACAGAACATATGAAGATTACTGACTGTACAAAAGGATGAGTGATACAAGGTGGCCCTAAGCAGGCATGAAGATCAAACTGCCAAAAGAAACAAAGGACTTGGGCAATCTGCCAAGGTGGGTCTGACAGCAATGTCTAAGAAGAGATGATGGACTAAAGTGTTTGTCAAGCCCAGCCGGGAGACGCAGCAGGTGTGGAAACCATACAGAGCGGGAATTTCAAATCCTGTCGGCTGATTAGAGAATCTGAGGAGTGGAGGACACCAGCGAAGCGCTGAGTGAGTTCTCCATGGGTCCAGCTGGAGTGGACCTAACACAAAGCAGAGGAGAGAAGCCCGAACAGCGGGAGAGACGTACCCCAGTCCCAGGAAGCCCCAGTGGCATACCGAAGTCCCAGAGAAGCTAACGGGAGGTATGAGAGACCCGGAGGGGACACAGCAGTGGAAGAGGGGTAGGCTGAAGTGGCTCTCCACGGGCACAGTCGTAGCAATCAAACTATTGGGACGGGTGGACTAAGCATACAGGGAGAACGTCCTCATCACAGTGGCACCAATAAGCCCACTGACCACCAAAGAAGGGCCTGGGACGCCACCACAACTGAATCAAGCATCCAAGGAGAACTTCCTCATTGTTGTGCCAGCCACAAGACCACTGAACAACAGAGAAGGGTCTGGGACCGCTAAACAAGTGAACTGAGCATCTGAGGAGAACTTCCTCATTGCAGTGGCAGCCAAAAGACCACTGACAAGCAGAGAATGGTCTGGGACTCAAACGCAGGTGAATCGAGCACCCGAGGAGAACTTCCTCATTTTATTGGCAGCCCTAAGCCGAATGACCGCCAGAGAAGGGTCTGGGACCCCAATACAAGTGAACTGAGCATCCGAGGAGAATTTCCTCATTGCGATGGCAGAAAAAAGCCCACTAACCACCAGAGAAGTGTCAGGGACCCCAACACAGATGTACTGAGCTTCCGAGTAAAGCATCCACATTGCAGTGGCAGGGAAAATTCCTTTGAAACTCTGAGAAGGATTTGAGACTTTGCTGATTGTAAGAGAGAGTGGCACAGTGGACATTAAGCTGAAAGATACAGAAAATAACTCCCAAATACCAGGAGAAGTGAGTCATTCAACTGGTGATGAAAATGAAAACCCTGTGGATATATTCAGGAGATGCTAGGTGAAGGGAGTTATTCCCCCTGGCTTAGTTGTGAACTACATTGGAGTGTGTGAACAATTACCAGGAGAAGGGAGTAATTCTCCTGGTCCTGAAAGTTGACTGGTACAAAGGTTTATTGGACCTACAAGCCAGGGGAAGGGAGTCATTCCCCCTGGCATCCTTTTGCCACAGAACATTTTTGGAAACACCCCCCAAATACTAGGAGAAGGGAATCATTTTCCTGGAAAGGAACTTTTTGTTGACTTATTCTTTAGTTGTAGTGTAAGGGATAGAAGTAGGTTGTGATACAGGACGCTGGCGTTTGATTTTGACGGACATTCTGACAGATCCTTTAGTATAACTTTGAAGAAGGGAAACCCCTCTTAGAAGATAAGGATAGTGAGGGTTTCTTTTTGATATAAATAAAAGTATTTGCTAACCAAAATGCCACCCTTGTGTCAGCATCCTTCTGTGACACACTTACAGTAGAGAACTCTTTAGTAAGGCCTATATTTGCCAATAGTCTGCATGACACATGCCATTGGACATACACACATTGTCATGCTTGTGTATCATGCAGTGTTGTGATGAATTGACTTCTGCCCTGCAGGAGTACAATGATGAGTAGAGGCTAAAATGACCACTCAGCCCTCACACATCTACAAACCAAGAGCCAACACAATTATAAAGGTTAAACAGGCACAATCAAGAGATATACCTTCTTCACCTTTTGTGGTAAAGTGGGCAGAGGGAAGGGGCTATACTCTCAAGAGGGGTGTGAATGTGGTTTATTAGCAACCCAAACAGTGAAGTATAACAGTCCAAAATAAAGGAATGTCCAATCAAGTTTCTATAAAAAATATATACTTTAGTTAGATACACCACATACAATACTAACTAACTAGAAAAGATTGTAAAACAAATCCTTGAAGAATAAACCCTGAATATGCACAGGTAGAATAGATGCAGCACTATGTGTGTCGAAGCAAGGGGAGAAAGGCATTCGAAAGACCACAATGTTCAAAAGTATTTTTTTTCAAGTTGCAAAAAGGGATAAAAAGTGACCAGGGGAATGGGGGGGGCAAATATCAGTTAAATACCTTTTGCAAATTTCTAGGTGTTTCGAAGCATCGAACCAGACTTCTCAGCATCGACCACAGAGTCGGCTCGGGTCGCAGATGCAGCAGTCACGATGGTCCAGAAGCAAGCTTGCACCAGGGTGGGGTCGAACGAACGAGGAGCTGCATTCTCAAAGCCTCTACTTGAGCTGTGCAGATTGGGTGGTTACCAGGTCTGGTTTGGCAGTCGAGGATCAACGGCGGTCGGGCTAGTACCAAGAGGCGTGGGCCAGTCAGTTCGATGCAAAGGCTCTGAGGTCACTGTTCGGGGAACACCAGGGCCGAGTCGGTCGAAGAGTGGCGGTGAAGATGCTGGCATTTCAGACAGTGACTCGAGTACAGCAAGGCAGCAGCACTTTGTAGTTTGTGCCAGGGCAACAACGTGCTTTTGCTGGTGGTGAACGAGGTCAAACAGCGGACAGCGGTTCGAAGAACAATGAATGCCAAATGGAAGTGTCGTCAGGTCCTGCTGGATTGCTCGGCTTCGAGGTGTGCTCGAGTCACGGATTGGAGAGTGTCACCATCGACAACAGGGATCTCAGCTGTTCTGGCTTCCAGGTGCTGTGAGTCCCACTCCAGGGTCTCAGGATCTAGTGGCAGTCTGTTTCTTGGGCTCAGAAAATTGGGGGTGGCTGGCACACACCTTCAGTGGACTTACAGCATGGTGGGGTCCTAGGCACAGGGTGGCTGGCAGAGAGGCAAGGTTTATGGTTCAGCAGCAGTGTTAACCCCCAATGGCCTTTGGAGGTGGCTAGGGAACAGAGCTTGCTTTTGTCTTTGGAACACCTACCTCTACCTCAAAACAGGAGGACTTTAGAGAGGATTGCTCTCCCAACAGGGTCCAACAAAATCTTCAGGATGGCTCAAGATGAGCCCATCCAGATGATTCAAAGAAGTGCTGTGAGACCCTTTCCTTTATACGGAAAATTACCCAGATGATTGGACTAAAGCTAGCCTGCTTTAGAGGTCCACTCCCTGATCTTAATGCGTGGATCTTGCCTATGATGTCACACCCAAAGTGCTATGCTCCAGAGGAAGTGGAGGGGACCCCACCCCTTTCCTTCTTAATAGGATCAAAGACCTTTAGAAGTACAGCACCGTGGTGTGAGGCCTGGCTCTCTGTGAATGGGTATGTCTCTTGGTTTCTGCTCCCAGGCCAGCATCCTGTGGCTTTCCCAGGGAGAAGGGTGTTACCTGATCTTACAAAGGAACAGAGAATGGCGCCTCACCAGGCTACCCTCCTGCCGGTAGCGCAGGGTCCAGCCTGTCTGGGGGAATACACATAAACATTCCACAGCTGAACTGGGCCCACACATGCGCAATATCAATTTAATGTAGCTGGGATAATTCTGGGAGATGCTGCCCATCAAACCCTAACTCAGGTGTGGCTTAAATTGTAATTTTTAAGTGCCACCATGATAACATCTTCAGGGTTATTTAGTATTTGGCACAGGGGTGCATATTTTAAACGCAGCCCATGAGCTTCAGAGACATGGGTGTCAAAGCAGCTGTCAAGAGCGTGCCTATAGTCCCTGAACCTGTTCTGTGCCACTGGTAGAGTAGGTGCTGTGAATCAGGAAACTGATTAAACCAGGCACAAGTACACACTAGGCATTTTGCTTGAAGCTATTTTAAAGGGGAATCTGATTAGCAGATTTCCCTTTCAGAGATGGAACTAACCGCACCATTTTATTATTTAATAGAAATCAAAAAAGCATTGGTTTTCATGCCATTGCTAGATGGCAATTTATTACAAGTGTCAATGCAAATATTGGCTCACATGGAATTACAATCAGAGATGGAGGATGTCAGAGTAATCCATTCACTGACTCTGGAAGGCAGTGGATATGGATGAGCTGGAGGGGGTACAACCATCCACCAGTGCAGCTGCGCGTGCTGTGTCTGGTGAAAATCCCCTCCTGCCTCAGGCTGTCATCAACAGGCCTGCCAACTCATCTTCTGATGATGCTCCTGATTCTGATGTAGAAGACATCCAGGGGGACATGCTGGAGGGGCCAGCACTGAGTAGTCCAGATCCTATGGAGCTCCTTGAGTTCCTTGAGGCTGCTGAGTTTGAGGAGGAAATCCAGGAGACCCTGGGCCTGGGAGTGGAGAATCCTTCATCATTTGTGGCTTCTGTTTCTGCAATATTGCCTTTCCCCATCATGGTGGCAGCAGTGGAGGCTGATGGCAGCGGGAGGGTTGTAGACCACCAGTCATTGACAGTGAACTCACTGCAACAGGTCTGGCCTTTTGCATCCCAGCTTGGTAGGCCACACACACATGGGGGACGTGTGCCTGCTGGACACTTGGAGTGGGAGGAGGAGTTGCTGTGTGCAAGTGCCCAACAGGGCAAGGTCCTGCAAGAGATAGCAATGGACATCCGCTGTCTTTCCGAAAATGTCATGCCCTCCAATGCTACACACAATCCTGAATACCTGTTGTGGCAGGAGAGGAAAGAGGACATGTAACACCCGAGGCAGGCGATTTGCGAGTAAGACTCCGCCTAGAGGCTATCCCTGCATGATGACTTGTTGGCCTCAAGAGACATCCAGCGCCAAGATACATATTCCTTGAGACAATCTCTGCATGAGAAGATGTAGGCCTCAAGGCTGCTTTGAGGAAAAATCTCAACATGCAGTTGGAGATGTCAAGAGTCAGCATGCATGATGGCATTTTGGCCAGTTGTGATAACCATCATCAGGACCTTGTTGCCATTGGTCACTCATGTATGCATCCCTTTCATGACTGGCCCTACCCAATGAGGATCAGGCTTTGGCCATGCCTGGTCAGAGTGCCCCATTCCTGGATCCACCACAGGGTGGGGGTTCCAACTGAACCATGCAGGTGATGCCATTGGTCATGTCCCCACAACCCCTATCCTGTTGCCACCACCACCCCTTCTTCATGCACCCTGGTACCCTGGTGTCCATAAGCCTGTGGATGGAGTGTGGTTTTTACTCTTTTTATTTTGTTCCTGTCCATGGCAGGCTGCATTTTCCTTTCATCCTGACAGAGCCATAGTGTTCTAGGGGGCAGTGGCTTAACTGCCTATGCTACTGTGCACCTGATTGAGCTGGGGGACTGTACATGTGGACATGCTCAGTGAAGCCCACTGACTTGATCATCTGGAATGCAACAGCCTCACAAATACAGGTGAGCATTTCATTGAACAATGATGTCTACCATATGTGCATTCTGTCAGGCAGACTGCTGTAGATAGTCGTAAAGAATGACCAATGTCATTTCACATCTCTCAGCTCATCCGCCACCCACCCTCCCTGTAAAGACACCCTGACCCTTCTATTTCCATCCAACTCCCCATTCCACCTGGTGGACACTGATGCACCTAACACCAATGTAGAGGCCCAGTGTTAGGTCGAGGTGGTGAGGGATTCACAGAACACCAGCAGTACCACCAGGTAAGGTTGTGCACTGTCATGCATTAGCATGGCTGTTGATCTATGCATCCCAATAGTGGCATGATGTAGCATACGTAGTGGTGAGCATGAACTATCCATTATGGTGATATATAGATGATGGTCACTGTCACTAATAATTGGAGTTGTCCTACATCATTGAGTGTGGACATGTCTCCTTGATCAGCTATGCATGTGCTATGTATTATTGGTTACACCTCCATGACATGCTGTTCTGTGTCAGTCTCCTCGGGATGTTCGCATGCTCAGCCTTGCATGCTATCTTCTGACACATGCCATGTCAAGTGTCCACTCCATTATGCATGACCATGCAACACACCTGACTCTCACAATCCACGTAAGAGGATGTTCCAGATGACAAGTATGCATGGAGATGATGAGTGGAGTATGCTGTGCATTGATGGTGAGGTGTGGATGTCGGAGGGCAAAGTGACTTGTCATGTGTAGTGTTGCTGCTGTGTTCCCATTAGTGTGAAAAAGAACAGTTGATAGCTAGGGTTGCATAACCTTTCATCAGCTTGATACATTTGTGTATTTTGTGCTTGCTGGGAGATATGGAGAACAGCTTCATGATACGGCAAGGCACATGTTTTGGGTATCAGAGACATGAATGAGGACGGAGAGGGTGGCCAGTGTATGGCCATGAAGGTATGCACTTCCAACCTGGGGAGGTAACAGTGGGAAGCAGCTCACATTGTCATAGGTAGGGTCGTGAGTGGAAGGTGTGTAGAGGCAGGTGTCATAGAAGATCTTCACCTTGCAGAGGAGGGTCAAATGCTCTTTCAGGAACTATGACAGTCAGTGTATAGACTACTGTTGGGGGGAGGATGAAAGAGTATAATCAGAGGGCCTCATCACGAGTTTGGCAGTAACCCTTAAATGTGGCGGTAATGCTATTACCGACGCATTTATGGGTCTGCCAAATCACAGGCTTGGCGAATTTGCCCCCAGCTCTGAGTTGGGGGAAAATCTGCTGCGATTTTGCCGATTTTTGGTGATATTACCACTGCACTATTACCGCCGGCGGTAGTAGTGCCGAAAATTTCTCATTGGGCCCAATAGGGAATGGGAAATTCCTGAATGGGCCCAATGGGGAATGGGAATTTACCGTTCCGCCAAACCCGTGATCCGGCACTAATAGCGCCGGGGGGTTTGGTGGTAACGCTAATAGCCCCGGCGGGATACTGCCCAACTCGTGATGAGGCCCATAGTCTGAAAAGTGCTATCTGCTGGGTGTGTCATTGATGTACAAGCTGAGGAGTAGTCTACACTTGTCCTTATTTCTGATGTGTTATGGGTCTACAGAGATGCTGACTTTGTGATTGAAAAATGCTATTGACTACAGGCTGACAGCCTTGTAGAAGATGCTGCAGGATTTGAGGATGGGGAAGGTTTGCATTCGGTGACAGTGCAGGGTTATGGTTTTAATGTTCATGTGGCCTCATTGGCAGGGTACATTGATGGCTGATGTGCATCTGAATGCCGGACACATCTCAGACGTAGGGGGTTGGTAGCCAGAAGGGATTGCATAGAGTTGTGGCACACACCCAGAGGAGAAACCAGTCTGGGAAATGTCACTGGGCAGGGGGATGTTACTACGCTTTGATATCGGAATTCGCTGTCAGTTAATGGCATTAACCCACTCTGACCTCTTCCTCTTCGCATTCGCATACATCTGAGGGTGTAGCATGCATGGACCCGTGTGAGAGTATAATTGATATATCATAATAAGAGGTCCTTCGAGAATCAACGGGGGACAAACCGGGACACTCAGTTAGCAAAACAATTGTACAAAATCAGTATATTTAAATCACTCAATACAAGTTTCTTACTTAGAATTGATAATTCTTTATCAGTCTAAAACAAAATTGGTTTGACAATTCAATATATACTTCTGTTGGTATTCAATAACAATGTAACAACAGTACAGTGTTCTTATGCTGTCACAAGTATTTTAAAGCAAATTCTTTTCATATTGTCACTATATCATACATATTAAGTTCATATGTGCTGCCAAGTGACATATCCTTGTTTGTTTTGTTGCTCTATCCAAATATCTTGATAGGAGTTGATGACTATATACGCTGGGACAGCCCAGAGTAGTATCTCCTATCCTAAACTACGCGTTCTGGGCATTCTTCACCCTTCTTCAGATATCAGATTTTTCAGTGCTTTTTTTCTAGAAAAAAATAAAGATATTTTCTATATTGTTTGAGAATATTCGTCTGGGTTAGCTCAATAACTGCTAAAAATCATAGTTCTACAGAGCTCTAAGGTACTAACTAACCTGTGAATTGATATCTGGCCATAGGCAAATATTTTTCATAAAAGTAAGACAAGTTCATTGGCTGTTAATAGAATAATACAACATTAACCTAATGTCATGGCTCAATGTTGGGGTCCCTATATGGTCTAAGCCCTGATTAAGGTGCTGGGACCCTCTGCGGGACCCCAAGGATTCAATACGTATAATGTGCATTAGGATATAATACACCTACACCACCTATCCGTTTTTCCTTGTGTGGGTGGTATGTTTTCTATTCAATGGTGGATCAGGTCTGTAGCCAATAGCTTTATATCTAGAGAAATGATGATCAGTAATACCTAGTACTGCTCGATTTGTTGTATTACTCAGACATACTGGGAATTGGTGTCATTCGTCAAAATAATCGCCTATCTTCAACCACGGGACGTGAGTAGCATTCCCTGGTTGTCGAGCTGCGTTGTCTGGGAGACGCAGTCAGCGTCTCCTGCATTAGCGTTAGGGGATTCGAAGAATCATCAGGCCTCGCGAATCGCTTGCCGAGATATTCTTATGGATACAAACAATGTTCTCAGTATGAGCGACTAACAGTGCTCTTTCGTTGTTGCGAAATGAATACGGCGAAAATTCACAGGTACCCATTGGATCATTTAGCCTAAGGAACTCCGTCTGGCTGGTGCGGGAGTCAACCTCACTGCGGCGTGGCGTCGGGTTGATGCTAAGCGGCTCCGTTGTTAGTGCTCATTTGTATTCCCATTCTAGTTCTACAGAAGTCGTGATATGGGCGCCATCTTGGTGGTATGGGTTAACATGAAAAACTACAATAGGGGGCATTTCCATATATTAAAAAATGCGTGTTTGTTATGCAGTTACCTGCTACAATTTCCATAAAATTATGAGAACATGTTAGTACAGTCTCACAGTATGACATGGATTAACTAGAAATCAAGGAGTTAAATAAGGACGGAAGTGAGATTCGCAAAATTATAGTTTGTATCGGAAGTGGTGTTTATTAATGAGTGGGATGATTGTGGGCTAATCACAAAATCAAAACTGAAGCAATGTTGTTCCAGTCATTGACAATTTAGCTTAGATTATATGATAGTGATCCTTAGGTATAGGATTTACAACTAATCTTGTGCTAACAGAACGAGAGAACCAAGCATATCTTTTAGCAAACGATTCTTCCTGACATGATCGAATAAGTCCAGTGGTCAAAAACGAGTCATTGCAGAGCACATATGTTTACAATGCTGAGTGTACACAAGAGATATCAGTGTACTGACAACAAACACATCAATCCTACAGTGAGAACTATTCATCCCTTCACAATTGAATTGAACATTGATTTACAATACTGAATACACATAAAAAGTGTCACAAGTCAACAGTCTTCAAAGCATGCTAACAATTTAGAGAAAGCAATTCAAGGCCCAATCGATGTTCATCCCATGAGGATGCTTTGCATCATGTTTTTCGATTCAATATATTTCTCTTTGTTGGAGCAACTTATTCGGATTGCCCCCTCTTCTTGGCAGTGTGACATGTTCTAAAATCACAAACTTGATTTGTGCAATTGTATGTTTTTGTGCATTGAAATGTATGGCTACTGGTGATTTCACTGAGAGATTACGGATATTGGACTTGTTATTGCATCTTCCCGGTATTGGTAGCACATTACCAACTGGGAACACCTGTAAGTCATCTAATCAATGATAAATTATCTAGTTTAAACCCACATTACACATTTGGAATGTGAGTCCACCTCCATATCTACTATCATATAATTGATATGTCACCTGACCTGTTAGGAAAAGAACAACACATCTGTGAGATACATGCCATTGACAGGAAGAACATAAGGAAATGCAACCTGCCTGCGAGGAGTACTTTCCGACTTATATGTTACCTGCCACATTCATCTACTTTTGGCTGCACATATAGTGACTTTCTGGTAGGCATCGAAGGTGAGGAATGCGGCACAGGCAACATGGACTTCTTGCACAGCATCTGACAGTGAGGGTATGATCTACGATGAGACACGTTAGGCCAGGCACCTCATACATACCATACCTGTATTATCAGAGACATGCACAAACACTGGACAAGTGTTGGGACTCACCCACCTGTCAACCAACCACTGGTGTAGAAGGAGGGGCCGTCCTCACATTGTGTGAGTTTAGTAGCAAATAACCTTAAGTTTTATATATTTATTTATTTTTGGGACATTTATAATGCACCTATACACAACGGGCCTCATTACGAGTCCGTCGGTAGCCATGCTGGTAAAACCGGCAGGCTACCGCCAGACCCGTAGGGATTTACCAGCTCTGGATTTGCCGGACTTACCGGGGCATTACAGCCCCGGTGGTCCGGTAATTCCAGAGCCGGCATTCCGTTACTCCCCATTCCCGTGGAGTCAGGACTTCACAGGAATGGGGGCCATGGAAACAGCAGCACCATGCGGTAACGGTGCCGGTGTTTCCACGTCTGTCTGCGGCCAGTGGCGTTATGCCCGCCTGGTCAGACCTTGCGGGTGTAACACCACACAGCCACAGAAGTCGTAGTTAGCCGGTCCGGAAAACAGTGCCAGTACGATTTTACCAGCACTGTTAAATCCGGACCGGCTAACTTGTAATGAGGGCCAATGTGTTTTAAGGAGCAAAACGACAAAGGTTGGGGGGGGCAGGGATGACAGAAACAATAATGTTCCTTTTAGTCCTTGTGACATTCGGATCGTGCAAGTGCAGTACATAAGAAGTGTGGGGGAAAATGGAGAGGAGAAGTGCCAGTCAAGGGCCTGTCAGAAAGCGAGGGGAAGGAAGGTCCACAAGCTAAGTTCTAGGTTGGGGAGCTGGAAGGGCTCAAGGGGTGCAGGCCCAGCCAGGCTAGTGCAGGGGGATGGGGCCCAGAGGACAAGTTCAGGTAAGGGGCGGTGGGACAGGGGAGGCCAAGTACAGGGGTAGACTGGATGAGGAGGGACTGGTGCTCTGAAGAATCTGGAGTAACCAGGAAGCCACTCAAGAGGCAGGCGGGGATATTAGCATGGGTTGGGGAGAGGGAAGGAGGAAGAGAAAAGGAAGGTCTTGAGAAGCTGCCGGAACTTAAAGAGATCCGGCACAAGTTTGAGAGAGGCAAGGAGGCCATTCCAGAGGAAGGCAAATGCGGAGTAGAGAGATCTGCCCCCACTCTCTTCTTGGAATAGCGTCTGATCTGCAGGGAGTTTGAGCTAGAAGACAGAAGGGCTCTAGCAAGAAGATATTTAGGCAGAGGGCGATAGATATAGCTGGGTCCCAGACCCCAGAAAGCCTTGTGGATGATGCAGAGAGGCTTGAATTTGATCCTTGCAGCAACTGGGAGCCAGTGGAGATATTTTAGGGCTTGGAAGATGCAGTCCCTGGGTTTGTGGCCAGGGATAAGTCTTGCAGTGCTATTCTGGATTAATTGAAGGGGACAAAGGGAGGAGTTAGGCAGATAGCAGAAGAAGCTCTTGCAGGAAGGTATTTAGGGAGAGGGAGTTGGATGTAGAGGGGGTCCCAGACCCCGGAAAGCCTTGTGGATGATGCAGAGAGTCTTGAACTTAATCCTTGCAGCAACTGGGTGCCAGTGGAGATATTTTAGGACTTGGAAGATGCAGTCCCTGGGCTTGTGGCCAGGGATAAGTCTTGCAGTTCTATTCTGGATTAATTGAAGGGGACAAAGGGATGAATTAGGCAGATAGCGTAAGAGGCTCTTGTAGTAGTCCAGCTTGGAGAGGACCAGAGCTCTGGAGACATTGCGTTTCTGGGGGAAGGTGTGGAAAAGGAGAATGCCTCTGAGGAGGTTCATTTGAAAGTGGGCCTTCTTGGCAAGGTCAGTGATGTAAGGCGAGTAAGAGAGAGAGGAGTTGAAGATGACACAAAGCTTTTTTGACTCACAGGGGGATGAAGGGAGGGTGGCCAGAGTGTGAGAGGAAAGGAGTGAGCAGGGGTCCCATTGAGCAGGATCTCTGTCTTACTGGCATTAAGGCAGAGGACGCTAGCAGTGCACCATGCCTGAATAGCAGGCATGCAGTCAGGAATGAGAGAGGAAGAGGAATAGACAGAGGAGGGAAGCTTGAATGAGAGCGGCGTGTCATCCGCATAACACTGGAAGTTAGGAGAGAATGTGCAGATCAAATGGGCTAAAGGAGCCGGGTAGATGTTGAACAGCCAAGGCAGGAGGATAGAGCACTGAGGGACACCACAGGTGGAGACAGAGATGGCAAAGAGAAAAGGGCCCAGTTGAACCTGGGAAGGGACGGTCAGAGAGAAAGGAGGTCAACCAGTCCAGAGCCAGGTCCGTGATGCCAAGGGTATTAAAGAGCCGATTTATAAGGGTAGCATGATTGACTGTATCAAAGGCAGAGGAAAGGTTAAGAAGTATGAGAACAAAAGCGAGTTGGAATCGAGACTAGAGAGCAAGTCTTCACAGGTTTTCAGGAGTTCAGTTTCTGTGCCTCTGGCAGTTCTGAAGCCCGACTGATGGCCATGGAGACAACCAATAGATTCAGTGAAGTGGATAAACTGGGAGATGGCCAGATTCTCCAAGAGTTTCCCCAGGAAGGGGGTAATGGAGATAGGGCGGTAGTTAGCCACATATAAAGGGTCGGCAGAAGACTTTTTAAGGAGAGGGTGCACAGGGAATGCTTGAGAAGTGAGGGGAAGGATCTAGTGGCAAAGGAGTGATTGCAGAAATCAGAAAAGGCTAGAGCAAGGGAGACAATGTTGTCCTTGATAGTTATAGAGAAGCACCTGTGCGGATGAGACTTTCATAGAGCAGACTTGTCTAGTAACCTCATGAAGTGATATGGGAGAGGAAGAGGAGAGTACAGGGGAAAGGGAGAGGGGGGCCAAGGGAGGCCTGAGAGCGGATGAGGAAGAAGGGAGTGATGTAGAGAAGAGTGAGGACAGGATGTCCTGAGTTTTACTGATGAAGTGAGAGGCCAATGCAGTGCATAGGGCAGGGGAAGGCAGAAGAGAAATGGAGATCACAGTAGAATTGGTGAGTTCCTTGCAGATTTGGAAAAGTTCAGCTGTGTTGTTAGTGGCCCCAGAGATGCAGGCTTGGATATAGGTCCTCTTCTTCGAGTAGATGGAGAGTCTGTATTGAATTTAGAGCAGGCAGCAGCCCAGATTGTCAGAGGATGTGGACAATGCCTGCCACTTCCGCTCAGCAGCTCTGCACTTTTGTTTCAGAGAGGCAAGGTCGGAGTTATACCAGGAGTTGCACTTGGAGGCAGGCTTCATGTGGATCCTCATGACAGGGGCAAGGATGTCGAGAGTGTTGGAGATGGAGAGTTGAAGGTTACTAGGGGCTGTGTCAGAGTGAGAGTCGGAGGAAGGAGTTGGGGGAATAAAGGTGGTGGCAAAAGCAGCAACTGACATTCGCTTCATAGGTTGAATGATGGAGACAGAGACTGGCAGTGCAGGCGCGGGGTTAGACGGGAGACCCAGGAGGTCCAGGTGAGAGGAAAGGAGAGTATGGGGCTCATTCTGAGCCTGCCGCAATGGAAACAACAGTGCTGTTAAGCTTACCGGCACTGTTGTTTCCGGACCTGCATATTACAGACCTGCATGCTGTAGTCACTGTGTCCGACAGGTCGGACCCTGCCAGTCACAGCGGCCACGGTAAGCAGACCATCACGGAAGCACAGGCACTGGAATTACAATTTACCAGCGCCTGACTTTCCGTAATGCCGGGGTTGTAATCCCCCGCTGTTACCGGCAAGTCAGGCGCCGGTAAATCATTACAAGTCCGGCGGCAGCCTGCCGGTAGTACTGGCACGGTTACCGCCAGACTCGTAATGAGCCCCTATGACAGTAGGGAGAGGGTTGGAAATGGGGATCTAAACAGAGATAAGAGCATCCAAGGTATGTCCGGCTGAGTGTGTCGGGCCGGAGGGAAGAATGGAGAGGGAAAGAGTGTCAGGTTCTGGAAGAGTCCAGAGGCCACATCAGGGGAGTCAAGGTGAATATTGAAGTCTCTGAGGAGGAGAAGCTTGGAGGTGGAGGCCAGGAGAGAAGAGGTGAGGTCAGACCATTCTGAGAGGAAGAGGCAGACCGGGCCAGGCGGCCTGTAGATGGTAGCGAGAGTCAGCAAGAGGACAGGAGAGACACCAAGCCTGCAGATGAGGCATTCTAAGAAGGAGTAGGACTGAGTGAGTTTGATAGTAGCAAGGACCCATTCAGGGAAGATCAGGGCCACTACGCCCCTGATATGATCATGATATGATAGGTTATTTATAACCCGCTTAATACCCAGAGGTTTCTAAGCGCGGACACAGGGATCAAACCTGTGTTGCTCTGTGTCATTTTGCTTCCAAGGTGTGCACGATGCCCCTGAGCTATCCTCCCTGGACCGGTTAGGCCTGGGCTTGGAGAGAATCTTGTAACCCTCTGGGAGGGGAGTGTCAAAACTTGTGACAGAGCTGGCAGTCCACCACATCTCAGTGAGAGCAAGCGTGTTTAGGTCGAGATCCTCAAGGAGGTGGCAGATGTCAAAGGAGTGTTTAATGGCAGAGTGAGAGTTGAGAGTAGCTAGTTGGAGCTGGTGCCACTTTTGAAGGTCTTCCGAGGAGGGATACAGGAATGTGTTACACTCATCGGTGGTGGCAGAGGGGCCAAAGGGGTGGCCATAGGAGGAGTGCCAGGAGAGGAGAGGAAGTTCATGAGAGGCGGAAGATGCTTATCAAGAACGAGGAGGTTGATGTGAGAGTCCTGGACCATGACAGTGCAATTTCGGTAGACATTGATGATGGCCCTAGAAATAGGAGGGATTATAGGTACGGGAAAAGGAGTAACACTGCGTCTCGCCACCGGCTGCCTCACCCTCACTCCCCGAAAACCCCTCACCCTGGTGATCCTCCTGCACTGATCCATCCCCAGGAACTGGATGCAAAAGCGATGGCCGTTTCCTGGCCACCTGGATGACAAGTCCCTGAGGACTAGCGGGTGAGACTCCCTTTGGATTCTCACACTACACAGACCTCTGACAGTTGTTGCCTGGGCCCGTGGCCAGGGATGAATAGCGACAGATGGGGGGGCAGGGACCCTGGGAAATGCTAGGGGACCCATTGGTAGTACATGTATGTGGCAGCTGGCTAGGTTGGTGCCAGCCATAACAGGTGAGGTGGAGGGGGGGATGCCTTGGACGTCGGTGCACTGAAGCAGGGATTGCAAAAGTGGTAGTATATCAATACAAAGGAGGTGCGGGTTGAGTAGGGTGGATTTGACATTGAAATTGGTGCTGGTGAGGCTCTTTTAATACACTGATCAGGACAAAAAAGGGGAGGAAAAGCAAAAATATACATCTCAATATATCCAACATATATCAAGATAAGAAATCATATTTCCCCATACTACCACATAACAAGCTGTAGGTAACACACATCACATCCTGTGTCGACAGAGGAAATGCCAGCAACACACAGTTGTATAATTAATTGGCCTCCATCCATTTGTTTCAGATCTTCCCAAAACTGTCGGGCGGCCATTTGCTTTGTACATCTGTTCCTCCATTGCCACGCTTGGATATTTTAGGGGCCTCCTTCGCCCCCCCCAGCTGGTGAGGGTCTTGATAGGGGGCTTAGGTGCTGACAGAGGGTGTGGGTCCTGTGTTGATGGGGCATGGGGACTGGAGGATGCACATTGAGCAGTAGGGGTTGTTGTTAGTAGAGGTACTGCTGGGGTGGGTTTTTATGAAGGACATGGTAAGGGGTTGTAGACATATGTGCCACAACTGTTCATGTATATGGCAAAAGGGTGCACTCTTTGGAGCAAGAGGGAGAGTGGGTGTATTGGCAGAGCTCGATAAACCAACGTGGCCACAGATAACAGGCAAACTGGTCCAACCCTGCCAGGGTGTTTGCAGGGTAGCAGAGGCAGAGTGTCGTTTCACCATGATTGGAGACAAAAGGGGGCACCCCTATACCGGCCACATGCAACAGGGTAGTGGGTAGGCCATTCGCCACCCAGGGAGGATTAGAGATGTGTGGGGGTGTGTACCACCCCACTGGTAAGATGTAGAGGAGGCAGTCACTAGGTGTATAGCGTTTGTGAAGTGGTACAGGGTGCTACAGAAGTAGGGGGATGATGGATCTTGCCCAGCTTAATTTGATATCGATTGCCAGAAGTAAACAATTTAAGTCTTAGTGTCACACAATGAGCCTTTCATCAAACAGTGCCCAGCTTCCAGATTGCTATGTTTATACACTATGGGGGTCATTACCACCCTGGCGTTAAGGGTTTAACGGCGCCGTAAAAGGTGTCAGCGCCGTTAAACCCTTAACGCCTGATTACGAGGTCCCTTTGCGGGACCCGACCTTAACGGCTGGTTTTACCAGCCGTTAAAGTAGGGCGCCGCAAAGGGACCTCAGTGCTAATTACGGTACCGCAATTTGCGGTACCGTACTTAGCGCCTTCCCCAGTCCCATTGAGCCCAATGGGGCGAAAATGGGAATGGGGAAGGGCCATGGTGAAATGGGGAAATACCGCCCCGCCAACCTTGGAATGGGGCGGTATTTCCCCATTTCACAATGGCGGACTCGTTACAACACCGGCACCAACCATGGTGCTAATAGTGCCATGGTTTAGCGCCGGGGTTGTAATGAGGGCCTATATCCCCATCACATCCTCTGCTCCAACAGCCACCGCATCTTGTTATAAATGTTGGTGAGCTCACTCTTTCATCATGAAACTTTACTTTTTAAAAGGCTTGAATATCTATTTTGTCAATATAATATCTCTATAATGTCCAAACTTGCATTGGTTTTCCATACTGTCGTTCTGGAACATTAGTGACAGTGCCCTGGTGCACTCTTGGGTGTATTGCCATTCTTTATAAACTTAAATTCAAACAAAATTCAAGTTTTTATATTTTTTATTGGATTAACTGAAAATATTAAACTGAGATGATAGTTAAACTACCATCGAAGCAGCTTTCAGTTAATTCAATGAAAGACAGAAAAACCTTTATTTTATTTTATTTTAAAATTGGACTAAAATGGCGGCAAAGTCTTTCTCTGCATGTAAATTTAAATGATTATTATTATTATAACATATGTCTATGGACATTTTACTATCATTTTTGAAAATCCTGTTTATCTGCAGTTTTTCTATTTGTTAACACCAAAAATGGTGCTGTCAATCTTTTAAAATAATAACTAATACTCAGTGGAGTAACTTTGCTGAAAATGTAGGGGGGACATGACATCTGAAGAAAAGGTGACCCAGCCAAATGAATGGGGACAAAATGGTGTGCCATGAAAGTTGGGGGGACAAACACCCCTACCCCCCTAAAATTACGCCCATGGTAATACTAATTAAAGTCGCAAAGCACATTAAGAACACCTCTGTACAATTTTGATCATGACATCAATGCCACCATCAGAATTGATGCACAACACAGTTAGCCGGGACAAGCATATTTCATGCAGATTGCCATCTTAAAATAACAGTAACTTATTGTATTTATTATTAATGAATAAATAAAGTAACTTAAATGATCAATACATAAGCTAGAAAAATAGGAAAAGACATCCCTCATCAATGAAAGAAAGGGAGGTGATATTAGTAATCCATGGTTATATAAAAAATAAGCAGGAAAATAACAGGCCGATTCATGGAATTCCTCACAAAAGAGTCGCACGCGGCAGATGCACAGCGTGCCCGTGCGAATGTCTGCACCAGCCGCGTGCGATAAAATCAATTCCCGCGCATAGCGTATTCATGGAATCTCGCCTCCAAAAGCAGACGTGGCGCAGAGTGGCGCAGCGACCCTGCAGCAGCGCCAGTTAGGCCCCCAAGAACCCCCTTGCGCAAGGAAAAGCCATCAAGATCGCAAAACCATCGCAAAGGGCTGCGCCAATCCTGTACCAGTTTACCGGACTGGCAAACAGCAAACGCAAAGCGGGGAACGTGTATTACGGGTTTCGGGAACACGCGTGCGCGAGAAGTCTCACACGCGATCTGGCCTGGGGGAGCTTGTGCGTGTATTTCAGAGGTGCGCGAGAAGTTGCACACACGAACGGGCTGGGTGCGTGTATTTCAGGGGTGCGCGAGAAGTTCCACACGCGATTGGCCTGGGCACATGTATTCCAGAGGTGCGCGAGAAGTTCCACACGCGATCGGGCCTGGGGGAGCGTGTGCGTGTATTTCAGAGGTGTGCGAGAAGTTTCACACGCGATTGGCCTGGGCGCGTGTATTTCAGAGGTGCGCGAGAATTTTCACACGCGATTTCAGCAGGGTACGTGTATTTCAGGGGTGCGCGAGAATTTTCACACGCGATTTCAGCAGGGTACGTGTATTTCAGGGGTGCGCGAGAAGTTGCACACACGAACGGGCTGGGTGCGTGTATTTCAGGGGTGCGCGAGAAGTTCCACACGCGATTGGCCTGGGCGCATGTATTCCAGAGGTGCGCGAGAAGTTCCACACGCGATCGGGCCTGGGGGAGCGTGTGCGTGTATTTCAGAGGTGTGCGAGAAGTTTCACACGCGATTGGCCTGGGCGCGTGTATTTCAGAGGTGCGCGAGAATTTTCACACGCGATTTCAGCAGGGTACGTGTATTTCAGGGGTGCGCGAGAATTTTCACACGCGATTTCAGCAGGGTACGTGTATTTCAGGGGTGCGCGAGAATTTTCACACGCGATTTCAGCAGGGTACGTGTATTTCAGGGGTGCACGAGAATTTTCACACGTGATTTCAGCAGGGTATGTGTATTTCAGAGGTGCGCGAGAAGTTCCACACGCGATTTCAGCAGGGTACGTGTATTTCAGGGGTGCCGGGGAGTCCTACATGTGATTTGGCAGTGTGGGTCCTCCCAGGTGTCCCCTGTACACCCTCCACGGCCCCTGCAGGCAGCCCACACTACAGGGGACTACCCTGCATCCCTGGTCATGTCCCGCAGGCAGCCCACCCAACATGGGCATGCCCCCCAGCAAAGGCACATGTCTCCTTGCACTACTGATCACCAACTCATGTCCCCTTGCACCCCCACCCCCAGCATTGCGGGGCACCTGCCAGCAGGCCCCCACTCATGTCCCACTCATGTCCCTCTGCACCCCCACCCCCCAGCATTGCGGGGCACCTGCCAGCAGGCCCCCACTCATGTCCCACTCATGTCCCCCTGCAACCCCACCCCCCAGCATTGCAGGGCACCTGCCAGCAGGCCCCTACTCATGTCCCACTCATGTCCCCCTGCACCCCCACCCCCCAGCATTGCGGGGTCCTGCCAGCAGGCCCCCACAGATGTCCCCCAGCCAACATGTCATCACAATCTAGATCCGTGGCCCTTATGGTCAGCCTCCAAATGCAAAACACCCACTCGAGTATTGCATCCACCCACTTAGAAATGGCAATGACATGAAAGAACCCCAATAGCAAGTTTGGAAATGAACACATGGCCCTCACATACACCCAATGGGTGTCAGTGAATCTCAAAACCCATATCATGATATGCATGATACCAATGAGATGATACTACACATTGAAGTTTGATGAAAAAAATGTATTAAAAACAGCATAAATGGAATTAAAAATAAACAAATGACAATGGGAATCAAAAACCAAAAGCAGCATGTCTGTAAAATAATGAAAAACGACAAATCATAATCCAAAGGAAAGGTGTCCAAAGTCACAGTTCAAGAAAGTAAATCCAAGGTAAAAACAAAACCGAAGACCATTGCTCCATGGGTAAATCCAAAAAAAAATAAAAAAATCCAACAGTCAACTATATACAGATAAACAAACCAGGGTCCATGATCCCAACTGAAGAAATGAAACCTACATAAAAATACTACCTAATAAAATAAAACTATATACAAAAATGTGGCCCATTGTCCAAAAGGTCCAAAATAAATAAAAAAGCAAAGGAAACCTAACACTAACTACATAACTATTTACAAGGGCAGCGGGCTAGTCCGACGGCTCACTGGTTGTTGTCATGGGCCAGGGCATCATCGAACTCCTGTTCAATGGCTTGGAGGCGGGCATGTTCCCTGTTTCCAAGGTCCCGCAGGGATAATGCAGTGTCCAGCTCCAACTCCCTGCGAAGACCCTCGAGGCACTCAGCCCGCCTCAGCGCCCTCTGCATGGAGTTCTCGGCCCTGACCATTGTGAGCCGTTCCTCCTCTGCCCGCTGCCGCTCCGCACCTATCTGCTGGCCCAACCGCTCCCACATGGAAACCACTCCCATTCCAGGGTTCTCCTGCCCTCCGGCCGATGCCTGCACCCCTGATGTTAATGGCCCCAAGCCATGATGCCTCCCACGTCGAGCCTGCCGCTGCCTCCGACGCAACTGCCTGTGCCAGCACGACGGCATCCAGGCTGATGGAAACCACCGACGCCGTCGTGCACGTGCCCTGCCTGATGATGCCGTCACATCCTCCATCTGCTGGGGTCCAGTTGCTAGTGTGTCCACCCCTGCTGGACCTCCGACTCCCGACTGTGGCAGGGATGGGATCCCCACCGAGGTGGCTGCATTGGTCGGGGCAGGTCCACAGGGGGCTCTGGTGGCATCTGGCCCGGAAGACGGCATGGAGTACGACTGGCGCATAGCCTCCACAGAGGAGGAGAGGGTCGCCAGAGTGCCCGACACATGTACGAGACCCCCGAGCATGACCGCTCCCAACTGGGCCACGTTGGCACGGTGCTCTTCGTGATGACGTGCGTGCTCCCCCCGGGAAGCACGCACCTCATCACAAATGACAGCCGTGCGCAACGCAACACCAATCAGGACCTTCTCCATATGGCCAGGGGTCCCCTCGTCCGCAGGTGGAGGGGAGTCAGATTGCATGGACATCCCCCCTACCTGCGGACGGGCCTGGGATGGGGCATCCCTGCTGGTGCATGGTGGTGCAGTCACAGTGTTGGGGACAGTGACATGCACAGGCACCTCCACGGCGACCTGTGCTGCCTCCTGCCCCTGCCCCTGGACTGCACCACTTGCACCAGCAGGGATGCCCCCACCAGGCCCCAAGTGCGGCTCAGTAGCGGCCTCCTCCTCCTCTGTGGAAACCACCAACCTGGATGGCTCCACACTGTCTTCCGCCATTGCAAGCCCCTGTGGGGGCTCACCCACCCCTTCCACTGCAGCCGTGGGGGCATCCCCGCCGCTTAGCTCCACAGCGCCGTCTCCGCCCTCTTCTTCACTTTGCGCTTTGTAGAGGGAGACATAGAACACAAGCATCAGGGTACTGTACAATGGTCCCCTAGACAGGAAGCAATAGCAGATGAGTGGCACTGTCAAAGATCACTTCCATCATGTCCCTCCACAACACATGGGTCAGTGGAGGCAAAACACATGCAGTAACAGGCATGGCGCATGCTATGGACATAAGCAAACATGTCCAAGGGACTCTTGAAGCATACAATGTTGTTTTTGGACTCACATGCATCATGGGTCATGCCTATCACATGCACACACTTCAACATACTTTCATCCATCTGGACTCATAGACCCCAGACACAGTGGATGCAAGGATAACTAGGCTGCATCAGTGAATCTGAACATTGTCACAGACATGTGTCATGCATCCATGGCATCCACAAGTCACAGAAACGCAGGTCAGAAACACAGACATGGACACCATACATGTACATGGCATCAGCACCCATCCCTCACCCACACCCATGTCCAGGAACAGAGACTGGCATGCTCTCATGTGTCCATTCCGCATAGGGCTCCCCATGTTACATTTAAACACATACACCAACTGTGTGCTTCACACATTACTGGTCTCACATGCATGACCATGATGTCCCTGCACACACACACGCGTACATGGCCTATGTCAAACATACAGGCAAGTATCAGACAACCAGCACGCTGCAACATGCCCTGTCTCACACAGCAATGCTTGGCCACTTACCGCTCGACTCCAGACGGGTCTGCCTCTCAGGGATCTGGGCATGGAGCGCTGGGCGTACGCGTTCCAGGACCCTCAGCTGGATGGTACTCATGCTGCCCCGGCCCCCCTCCACGAGGCGCCGGCCCTTTATGAGGGTCCTGGACCTGAAGTCCTCCCAGAGCTTCTTGACTTGCTTGATGTTGCGGGTTGCCACCCCCTCCGCATTGATGGCAACCACAAAGTCGTCCCAGATCCTGTCCAGTCCTTCCTTGTCGGCGCGTGGTGATCCGAAGAGGGCATCATAATGCCCCAGGACAAGCTCCACCAGGACACCAACTTTCTTCTGACTGAAGCTGGTGGCCCTTTGCCCCTCTGGCTGGGGTCGCCAGTGGTCTCGGATGGTGTTTGCCCTGAGGCAGGCGTGGGTGGGCAACTGGGTCCTGGGGCTGGGCTGTGGAGCGATGGTATCCCAGTCGGGAGTGTTCTGTTCCAGCAGGGGTGGACACAGCAACTGGACCCCTGCAGATGGCTGATGTGCAGGCAGCAAATGGTAGGGCACGGTGGCAGCAGGCAGGCAGGCAGCAGCAGATGGCTCGTGGGAGGCTGCTCGGGGATCTGGGGGGGCAGTAATTCAGCCTTTTGGGCAGGAGCGTGGTCTTCCGTGTGCTTACGCGTGGCCAGCTTGATACGGAGTGATTTGGCACGTGAAAATTCTGCACGTCAGCGTGTGAATCGAGGAAAGGCCCTTAGCGCATAAGCGCGTCAGCACGCATACGCGATTCCATTGGACCAAAGGCCCTTAGCGCGTATGCGTGTCTGTGACGTATCGCGCACGGGCGTTGCTTTTCGTGGTGAGCGGTGCGTGTGTTTTGCAGGCGTTGGGGTTCACATGCTATTACTTCACAGCGGGTGGGTGTTGGCTACGCGTTCTTCTACACGCAAGGCAGACAGTGAGTGGTACCCTGCTCCCCAAGGCCCGATCGCGTGTAAAACCACCCGCGAGCCCCTGAAATACACGTACCCCGCTCCCCCAGGGGCGATCGTGTGTAAAACCACCCGCGAGCCCCTGAAATACACGTACCCCGCTCCCCCAGGCCCGATCGCATGTAAAACCACCCGCGAGCCCCTGAAATACACGTACCCCGCTCCCCAAGGCCCGATCGCGTGTAAAAACACCCACGAGCCCCTGAAATACACGTACCCCGCTCCCCCAGGCCCGATCGCGTGTAAAAAGACCTGCAAGCCCCTGAAATACACGTACCCCGCTCCCCCAGGCCCGATCGCGTGTGAAAACACCCGCGAGCCCCTGAAATACACGCGCCCAGGCCAATCGCGTGTGAAACTTCTTGCGCACCTCTGAAATACACTCGTCCAGGCCAATCGCGTGTGAAACTTCTCGCACACCTCTGAAAAACACGCGCCCAGGCCAATCACGTGTGAAACTTCTCGTGCACCCCTGAAATACACGTGGCCAGGCCAATCACGTGTGGAACTTCTCGCGCACCTCTGCAGTACACGCGCCCAGGCCAATCGCGTGTGGAACTTCTCGCGCACCCCTGAAATACACGCGCCCAGGCCAATCGCGTGTGGAACTTCTCGCACACCCCTGAAATACACGCACCCAGGCCAATCGCGTGTGGAACTTCTTGCGCACCCCTGAAATACATGCGCCCAGGCCAATTGCGTGTGAGATACTTCTCGCGCACCTCTGGAATACACGCACACGCTCCCCCAGGCCCGATCGCGTGTGAAACTTCTCGCGCACCTCTGAAATACACGCACACGCTCCCCCAGGCCCGATCGCATGTGGAACTTCTCGCGCACCTCTGAAATACACGCACACGCTCCCCCAGGCCCGATCGCGTGTGGGCCTTCTTGCGCGTGTGGAACTTTGGCGCACATTTTTTTCCTGCGCAGGGACGCTACCGCCTGCTTTCGTGTGGCGGACATGTATGGGCCTGTGCGCGTCTTTGGCCGTGCGCTGTTTTTCCCTATTCGATTCCATGAATACGTGTTGTAGGCGAGCGTGTGGGCGTTCTGTGCACTTGCCTCCTGTACTTCCCCCGTGACGCCCACATTTTCACGAGTTGTTCCCCATTCTGCGTGTGACGCCCCGTGTTACGCCTACTTTTGTTATGTGCGCCGCGCTATGTGCGAATTCGCTGTGGCCTTATCGCACGGCGTTCGATGACCTGTGCGCCAGCGTGCGCCGCACACTTTTTCAGCACACATCCCACATTTTGCGCATGCACAGACTTCCATGAATTGATGTGTGATGTTTTCTGTGCGATAATCGCACTTGCACTGCGATTTTCGCTATTTCACTGCGAAACGCACGTTTTCGCACGCGTGCGCCGTTTTTTCGGCGCACATTAATGCCATGAATCGGCCTGTTAATGTTCACAAAATGTGAGTAAAAATGAGCACAAGATAAGTAAGAGAACATTGTTTCGGTGTTGCTTATTCAAAAAGGACTGTCTTTAACAAATAGCTATGGGCAAGGACTCCCATAATAAACACATTATTCCTTTTGACTCTTTGCACTACCCACACACACACACATACAACTTTACCTACATTGTGGGGACTATGGTCCTTATTACAAGTTTGGTGGTACCTTGGCTGTAATCCGTCGAGATACCACCAAACGGATTAACTGTTACCACCACTTGGTCCGGTGTAATTACTGCTGGAATACAAGTGGCGGTATGGAGGTGTTAGTCCCAATTTATAGAGTCCATATGACCCCATGGGGATTTCGGCGGAAACTACCACCGGCAGATATTCAGCCAAAATGGCTGTTTTTTTCTGTTAAGATGGCAGAATTCAGATGTTTTTCCTCCACCTCACTGCCAAAACCATAGTTGGGCGGTGCAGTAATGCAGCAGTAATGCAGTTACTGCCGCATTACCGCTGTTTTGATCAACACCGCCCAACTCATAATGAGGTGTGTGGAAACCTACCTTGTGGGGACAAACCTTTCCCAATGTTTTAAAAAAATAATAGTAGAAATATGTTCAGAAAAAAACATTCTATAGGATCCAGCTTTAAATCTGCAAAAATGCTTTCTTTTACTTGTGTTTATGATACCATCTTTGTGGGCACTTGAAAATGTGTTACCATCCTTGAGGAGACTTAATTCATCATTTTTGTTTGGAATTGAATGTATCCATATACAAATAACTAAGGGTTTTACAGTGCTCTTTGTATGTTATATAATTATATTTATATAGATGGGTACCTGCACGCATACTAGGGATGGATGGTAAAGATATTACATTTCTCATAAAATATTCACTTAAAGGCACTTACCTCTGGTATTAATCCATATAATAGTCCAAATGTGTCAGAAAAGAGAACTAGCACAAAGGAGGATGACGTGAATGACCAAGGATCACACACTGTCGTAAAGTGATTCACGTTTCAATGTTTCACAGTCACTATCTTTCCCACTGAACGGTATACCCTCTCTATGATTGGTGTGATGATAAATATGTTAGTGTCTACTTTGGGACTCCCGCATGTGATGGTTGTGAAGTTAATTTCCCAATAGGGAAGTTGCATGAATGTGCTAAAGGGAAAGTCCCCACAAAGATTGTGTATGATAATATTGTTATTGAAGTCCCCATTGTATGATTACAATGATGCTAAAGTCCCCCACAGAGATAGTGTGTGATAATAATGATGTTCAAGTACCCATAGAGATGTATGATGTAATGATAGGCGCCACAGAGATGGTGTGTGACAATAACGATGGTAAAGACCCCACAGTGAAGCTGTGTGGTAATAGCAGTGTTGAAGTCCCCACAAAGATGGTGTGTTGTTATTATGATGTTAAAGTTCCAGTAGACATAGGGGCTCATTGTCGAGTTCCGCGGTATTCCGCGATGGAGACACGTTATACGTACACATACACCAGATGCTCAGCTTCTTGAACATCAAATACCAACACCCAAAAATCCCTATACTTCTCTGATCACCCCACCACAGATCAGCATTTGACACAATCACCCATTCCCAGAGGTCATTAGCAAGCAACGCAGTAGGATAACATCACCTGGGGCTCCCCTCTGACAACACAAATTCCCCATGCGCCAACCTGACTCACATAAAATCTTACTAGTACACAGAGAATGTATGTTTTCAACCTACATCCATAAGCACCTCTGGTTTTGCATCTTGCCTATCCTTCTCCACCCACTAACTTCAAACATTTCGTGTGTTTTATGTGACTTAGAGGTAAGAAACCACCCAAATGGCAAACGTCATGCCTTACAAGACCCAGTTATGTTTCATTCCATATAGAATCCCAACCCTGAAGCCGAATTCAAGTTGTATTTTTACTATTAACTCTTCTGCATACTGCATTCCCATCCCCTGCCACCATGGGTGCGGCCAGTGTGAAGGGAGACTGACAAGCAGGGCGAGGCTAGAGCATTGTTGGGAAATCTATGCCAGAGAAAAATATGGAAACAAAGAAAAGTGTCAATTTAAAAATAAATATGTGTGCTGCAGCCTATGCGCAGATTTGAAAAATGACACGTGCAAGGGCATGTGCAGTGTTTGCAGCGCATCGATAATGAGTGTATATCTTCAAAGTAACTGACAAAGCAAACACTGAAATCCTTCCATTTACCAGAAAGTATCCAGCAACTTTTATTACAATGGTAAAACAGTCCAATCTGGGATGAAAAGCACAACATTTCATAGCAGTGACAACATCAAGAGTCCTTCTGCTGTTTGTTTTTGGTTCCTTACAGGATTAAGAATCAGTATTAGGAAACCTACAGATGTTCAAAATGTGGACCTTTGATAGGCGTTTGATAAGCAAATACAATGTATACGGTTGCTCTGTTTTGTGGAAATGTAAAAGCAAAGGGACAATAAAATGTGACTTTAAAGGCTGCAACTGTGAATGAAACCAACCTGAATGAAAATAGGCCTGACCTGCTAATGGTATTCCTTCCTTCCACCAATTCCTAGCAACACAGCAAGAACAGGACTGAGTGGTTTGGCCTGCCTCTCATGAAGGAAATTAAACTCATGGCTTTTGGAGCAGAACCATAAAACCTTAAGACAGTGCCTTGAGATGCTTCACAGGATGGTCCCATAGTAAAAACAGTTGGCCCCCCATTTGCAACTTACATCTGTCTCTGAGCTTGGACTAAATTCCTTAAAAATACATTGATTTCATTCAGAGCCGCTGTCAGTAGTGATCTCTTCTCAAATAATCACATCTCACCATCAGCCAGGTCTTCATAGGAAGATGCAGTTTCTCACCTGGGGAAATGTAGAGTCTGCTACAAGAGGCAGATGCTGTTTTCTGTCAGGGAATCATGATGCCGTAAATGGAAATGCCAGCTTAACTACAAAGAATGATCACCATGACAACAGCACTCTCTGGATCATAAATTCCCCAGCCCTCAACTCCAAATGGAATGGACACCATTTGGCTGTACCAGCCAGGAAATGGTATGCCATTTCAAATTGTGATTCATCCCATTACATCAAAAAATGAACTATTCACTACATGTCTATGGCCCTCATTACAACTCAGGCGTTAAGGGTTAACACCACCGTTAACCCTTAACGCCTGATTCTGATTTTAACGCCTGCTTTTAGCAGGCGATAAAATCCATGGCACTAATCCGCCATGATGCCAATTACGCTACCGTAATTTACGGTGGCGTAATTAGCGCCTTCCCCACTCCCATTATGCCCTATGGGGCAAAAATGGGAATGGGGAAGGGAAAATGGGAAATGGGGATTTACCGCCCCACTCACCTTGGAATGGGGCGGTAAATCCACCATCCACCGTGGTGTAAACGTAGTTTACACCATGGTGGTAAAGTTGGTGTACTTAGCACCAAGGTTATAATGACCTCCAATATCTCCTTCTCTTTCTTCTTTCTCCCATGGCAATTTTTAGAAACATTTGTCACATTTTAGGCAGTTTCTCTTACGAGAGATGATTCATAAATGACTAGTTATAGGTTATTTGTAGTATGGTATGTTCATTTGTTTAACTTTATTCGGCCATATGGCCATTAAAGTATACATATACATTGAAAACATCAACCCACACATAGTACAAAACGAGTATAGCTAAGGTAAAAAAAAGTAATTGAATCATTAGGTTACAGTTAACATAACGGTTGTCCCCAGCTAGACTAACTTACAGCTACAGTGGTACGCAAATGGCCCAGTTTTGGCCTTGCCAACATATTGCCACAGCTATTGAGAACCCCAATAGATCTAACCCCCAAAGGCACTGAATTTGCTCCAGTGAGCTTTGTGGACTGAGGCCAGCTGAGTACGGGCATTCCTGCAGGGCAAACAGACTTGTAAAAGGGGGAAGCACTAATCGTTACCAAACTATTAGAGCTGGAGTGATTTCTCAGACCAGGTTCAAGTAGATCCGTGGCCATTCTTGGGTCACTCAATTCTGTGCGGATGCAATAATAAGGGCATCCCTCCCCAACAGCTTGTCTTCTAGAACAGACAATATACAATATAGTAACATCCATAAACTGATCTCAGCCAGTGGGTACATTTATCTATCAAAGTGTCTCTAGGCTCAGGCTTGTCACTGGTGCGGTTGGGGACCCTATGCAAGAACACTATGCCCTTCCTTTGGGAACCCCTCTCATAGAGACTCTCTGTAACTCCACCATACGGCACTGTCCAGTTGGGTGCAGATGGGTTTGTTGTACTGTTAGAGGGCAAAACTGGAGTTGCACTGTGCTCCTCCATCTATTCCCACCCCCAGGTTACCTCCCCAAAAATGTGGTGGACCCCCTTGACCTATCTCCCCATTTGGCCCCCTCCAGGTTATTAAATCACCCTGGGCGAAGTTAATTGTGGAACTAGAGCCGGCCTCTACTAGGCTCAGAGGCCCCTTTGCAGATACCGCCTTGGGATACACCACAGGAGCAGTCCTTCTGTCTGAGGAAGTGGTGGGGGTGCTACGGCCATCCTTCCCTGAGGGGTCATACCCCCTTTTGTTTGCATCAGACCTTGGATGTTGTTCTCCTTGAATAACTCTTACTTAACCCTTGCCCTTGTCCAAAATCAGTAGCAGCAGCTTCTTTAAATCCACCAGTTCGGATAATACCAGCAAACAGTTACAGCATTAGCTTCTTTCCTCAGGAATTGGAACCAAGGGAGGATCAGGAAGTGTTTTAAATGGGAATCGAAGGGACACAAGTTTCTCAAACTGTACCACACATGCATCACGCATTTGGTTGGCAGAATCTTCCGTAGTTGTTAAAGAGCAAGACCAATTTGAGCGAAACCCCATCTCCTGAGCAGCTTGTGCTGAGGGACTAAAAATCGTGTTCAAAGTGGAAAATGCTGCATTTGGTTCTGTTACAGTTGCAACAGAGACAGGATTGGTTGGATAGGGGGGGCATGTTATCTTAGGCAGAATCTCTGGAGGATCATCGTGGCTCCTCTCGGCACAAAGCGCAATGGGACCGGGAAGAGGAGATTGTGCAGTGGGGGTCATTAGATGACAGCGGGACTGTTTGAGAGGACGATTTACGAAGCCCCAGAGGAAGCATAGGGTGAAGCCAGACCACCTACATTTCTGCATGACCCTCGTTATGATCGTGCTGATCGGGGATTCCCTCCATAATGAAATCTGTGGAGTGAGTGTCAGCAACATCATCGGTGGCATCGGCGGCATCAGCAGTAGCGTGATATTTTTGCCGCAAGATGATAGGTGCACTTCCCAAGAATTGGTTGACCTCCTTGATCAATTTATATGCATTGCCTGTGATCATTACAGAACTTTGAGCCATGGGATTGGCATCAGTTGGATCTATGGTAATCATAGTCGGCAGCTTTCGTTTCACAGATTCCATTTTCTGTTTTACAGGGCATTGGTCCTGCATGCTTTGCAAGGGTGAGGGAGGGGGTGAAAGTAGAGAGGCCATGACCTTCGTGGGCCACTGCCATCGTCTCCATGTCTCAGTGTCAGTGAGGGGAGGGCAAGGGTCACAAGGGGGTCAAATCAATGAGCAAACTTGAGGGTCGATTTAGCGAACCAAATTCCCCCCACCCCCTTCCAGTTCCTCACTCCTAACCTTTCCCCAGTGTGTCCGTTCATGTGGCCCGATGTGTTCACCTTAAAATCTCCTTTGCGACGAATCAGGTGACAGCAAACACCCTGGCAGGCATAATCACCCTGAAGGCACCAAACACCTGTGCCCTTACCGAATATGGTTCATTCTTTTGGTTTAATGTGTACTGTATTTTTCAGAATTGGTTTTTGTTAAATTTATTAAAAGAGACAAGTATTTCACCACGTGAAATGTACATGGGGAATATTATTTTGCTTGTAACTATTGAGCGAAACAACATAGAGAGTTAATTTTTTCAAAAAATGGTTACAGTGGAAGGATCTATCAGATATATGTTAATTATTCAAATTAGGCATATGCCGATAGTTTTCAGCAGAAGTGGTGCACATTAGTGATTCAAATATTGTAGGGTCCGTGCCGGTGAGCCTGTTACTTTGAGATAGAAGAATCCTTTTTGTTTAAAAGTACCAGTGAGTAAAAGGCCAAAATGTATTACTCATCCGCCAGTGTTGCAATGGAAATGGGATTATTTGATTTGCCTAAGTGAGGGCAATCAGAGTGATTGATTAGTAACCTGATAACATGTGTGGAATATGGTGTTATAGAAAGCTACAATTGTTAAATGTCAAAATGTCTAAGATGACATCAAATCAAATAGTAGAGAAACTGGGTGCACAAGTCACTCCCATTAGACTGCCCTCTTCATTAATATCCCTGATGAGCCGGAAGAGGTTGGTTTAGTATGGTGTCACTTTTGAAGCACTGTCAAATCACAAATATTGACCAATTAGATTAGAGAAAATACACAACTCCAAAGAGAGTGGTTTCTACTCTATGAAATGTTAAAACCCATAGATTTTGGGGACACACTCACTCACTGATGGAGGGGAAGAAGGAAAGCAAGAAGAATTGATAACAGAAAAGAGAATGGCATAGATTGCTCTCCTTTTGGACCCGTTTTATGGATTACCAGCAGAGCACTGCAAGAGAGGCCTGCCTGGAGTTAAAGACCAATGCTTTCTTTACTGGAAATGACATCAGACAGGTCCCAATACGAAAGAGGGAGGCCAGGATGTGGAGGGAAGTTGATACCGCCTTTCTGACTGACGCTCACCTGCTCCCGAGAGGGAGAGTGAAACCTTTTCTTATGTGGGTGTGAGACAGCAAAAAGAAATTCCTATGTAAGTATAATGCAAAGGGAAAATATAATTCTGAGGGGGAAAATACTCAAAGGCGAATACATTAAATCTTGGCCCCTTTCATTTATAAGTACTGAGGAGTGGGGTATATAAATTGACTGTATACCCTGGGAAATGAGAAAACTTTTAAAAAGCGTATGTGCTTCTGAAATTATAGATTTGATCAAAAGGACCCTATGGTCTGTATATGGTCACTCCTTCTCTGTGCATTGTGCATGTACACATGTTTAAAGAACATCCCACCGTGTGCATACCTAGGCAAATAAAATAGTTGAAGTCATTTCTGGGTTGCACCACCAATCAGAGTTCTGTTACTGGTGATGATACAGTCAAGAAAATGGGGAACAGGTTGTAAACTGCCACCGATTTTCCCACCTTTAAATTGCCCATTGAAGATGACAAATGAACACTTTTACATGGCAATGCAATAGGAACAAACAAGGGGGTTCCGGGGAGTGTCTCTCTACCGGCCTATCTCCCAGGTTGGAGTCTCAACCAGAGTCTTTAGCTCACCATCCTTTCACAGAAGAGAAATGTCCACTATATATCAGTCTTTGTCCTGCCCAAGGGCTGTCCAGCACCAAAATGCCAGGCAATCCTCTTCTGAACAAGAGTACCAACAACAACACTAGACATGTTTTTCGGCCTGGTTGGGCCTCATCAGTAAGGTTGAGTTGCACCTTTTGTAAGAAAAGTGATAAAGGGTTCCACGTCTGGATTACCCTAGTAACTTAGGGTGAAAACCCAAAGCTACTTAATGTGCACAAACAAGGGGGGTCCTGGGAGTGTCTCTACGGGCCTATATCCGAGATTGGAGTCTCAACCAGAGTCTTTAGCTCACCATCCTTTCACAGAAGAGAAATTTCCACAACGTATCAGTCTTTATCCTGGCAACTGAAAGGAATTTAGAAAACATATTATGTTTGTATTTTCTAAGTGATTCACATGTGGAAATGCTTAGTAGCTTGTCTTGCAATTGAGTTTTCTAGAATGCGGTTTGAATTTCTGACCGGTTCATTGAGTGGGGGGGATATATATTTGCAACGAAGAAGAAGAAGAAAGATTAGATAGGCAGGGATGTTCTGATGTAATTTGTTTTTTAATAAAGGAAAGCTTTATCGTGGACACTCATGCTTTTTTTAATCCATGGTGCATGTTCGTTCAGGGTAAGTGATGGGTGTGTTAGAAAAGTCTCTATTCCTATAAATGTAGCAACACTGTAGCAGAGCTGACTAGTTTATTGATCATTCTTCACCATTGACGTTGGAAGTTTATAGGTGTAAATTTGTTTATATTTAAATTGATGACATTATTTTTATTTCATTAATAAATAGAACTTCTGTGCAAAACTGTAAGTTTCTTGTCCCGAAAGGGGAGGGAGTCTGTAACGAAAAAGATTGTAAAAATGGCAGAACTAGGCTCATAAAAAGAACTTTATTAAACCCCTTAAGTGCCAAGGACGAGATAGCTCCTTGGGATTACCTCCCCAGTGCCAAGAACGAGATAGCTCCTCCTTGGCACTTAAGGGGTTAATGAAGGCTTGGAATGGTGAAATACTGAAATCACCAAAAAATGCCTTGGCACTGGGGGGGAAACCCATGGCAGTTAAAAGAAACTTGTGCATGCCTGATTCCCTTGAATTAGATGCCACCCGATTAAAACATCCTGCAGCAGAAAGAAATATCCCATGATGGTGTGGTGCAAGTAGAAGTTGGGGAGGCAGTTAGAAAGACTAAGGTGTGGAGAGTCAGCAGTATCAGCTGGATCAGGCAGTGAAAATGCAAGGGGAAAGTCACCTGAAGATGGCGCAGAGATCTCTAGTTAAAGCAAGAACGTTCTTCTCCTCACACTTTCCAATGACCTAGATGCAACCTTAATATGTGAGGGCGAGAGCCGATGGGGACGTAAGAGGGTGATGGAAGCAGGAGAGGAGGAACCAGGGGCTTAGTGGATCCCACAACCAGATGCTTAGGAAGTTGCTCAGAGACCTAAGTGGAGAAGGTGCAGCCACAGCTCATTCAAAGCTGCACTGATCTTTGTTTCTTGCATTTATATTTAGATTGATGTGGTGAGTGCTGCTTAAAGGTAGTTTAATATTTATCTAGGGTATGCATATGTATTGCTATGCATTATAGAGCTCGGTTTTCTGTTTCCTTTTTACTCTTCAGACCTGTGTGGTTTTAAAACATAAATGAAGTTAGGTTTTTGGTGTCACTTTGACTGTCAATGTGTTTTCTTCAAGTGTTCAATGTGATCTTCAACACAATTATCGTATCTCAGATATAACAAGCCTCATCACTATTCTAAGGAAGTAGTCACAGCCTTCACCTCACAAGTGCTCTCCTTTGCTGGCGGGTTGCACGTCTTTGAACCAGCAATTTCACCTTATTGTGTTTTTCACCAAATTGTATTCAGGTAGTCACCCAGTATTGTGAGCTCTATGAGTGCAAACACTGTTATATTGTACTCACTTGAGGTAGATGATTATCTCTAAAGGACAGTACTCTTGATGACTGTACGACATGGCACTGCTAGCTATGAACATTTCCTTGATGTAATCTTCTTTTCCCTCTAGTGGTGATAGCCTGTGAGATGGCAGGAGCGGCCATGTATGAGCTGGTCCGCGTCGGACACTCAGAGCTAGTGGGAGAGATCATCCGACTTGAGGCAGACCTTGCCACCATCCAAGTCTATGAAGAAACCTGTATCCTTCCACAAAGCAAACCAGTGTCTCTTTTCTCGTCATCCTTGTTATTGCACTGCAGCCCTCGTGGCGATAACCACTTCTTACAAACCATATAGCTATCGTCCATGCAAGAAGTAACACATTACAGGTGTCTTTGGAGATCAAGACAACTTTCACAAATTATCTGTAGGATGTAAAACTTGGGAGACGTCAGTGTCTTGAACCTACGCTTCAGCTCAGGGTCAATGATTCAAATCAAGTCCTGGACACATTCTGTTGGCTGTTTTTGGGCTTCAGCAAAATGATTCAAGTCCAGTTGCCAATTTCACTATATACAAATAGCCAGTAAGTGCTCTGGCAAGTTTGATGGCAGTCATGCATAGACTTCATTGATTAAATGGGCCTAACTTCAAAACGACCACCCACCCTCTGAAGGTATCTCGGTGGAAGTTTATAAAACATTTGAATGCCAAAAATCTAAAGTGCAAAATCCCAAATTGAAAACATTAAAACGGCTGTATTTTAACAGCAGCACAATCCAGAATTATTTAGAATTGGAAATATTTTAAAAAACACATTTTCGGCATCACTTGTGCACCAAAGAAATAACTAGTAAAATAGCCAAATTCAAAGTTGTAATGGCTTGGCTTGTCTACCATGTCACAAAAACAAACAGACAAAGTCAGCATTTCTGGCCAAAGCTGTGACTTGCATTAGACATTACGAGAGTGTAGTTCCATTCATCAGAGGTGCAGTCCATGGTCGCATTGTTTGGACATTAGATTTTTTGGATAATCCTCTCCTTACATTAAAAAAAAACATGAATGTGGTGGCCATGATCTCCACCCTGACCCAGTATCCTGAGTGGACATGGTGATTTGGTTTGGAAACTTCTATCCAACACTTGGTTGCCCAAGTATTGTTTTAGTACTACACAAATGTCCATAAAACACATTCTTACAGAATGGGTTGACTGAGAGTGTCGTTTTTGTGGCTGGAGAGTACAGAGAAGATCCTCACACAATAGAATACAATTCATAGCAATAGTTATGTTAAAGGTTCTTATACCGTGCACTGTCGCCCCTTGCATGGTTCCTTGGTGCTCTGGCGGATGAGGGTAGGGGGTAAGGTAGCAGGGCTCAGCAGGGAAAAAAGAGCAAGAGAGCTGTGATGTGCTGTAAGTAGCTTCATTTTGGTTGATACCGTTCGGTAAGTGTAGGTGTGTTTTTTGGTTGGTAGCCGTCATGTGCTGTTGTGCGAGGCTATGTGTGGTTTGTTTCGTTGTTGTGGTGTAGTGACGTCCATGTGGTTTGCTGTGATGTATATGCATTGTTATGTTTAGTTTGGAGTTCGAAAGGTGTTTTCAGAAGGATGAGTTTTTTTAGTAGGGTTGGTTAGTGGCAGGGCCATATTCTAGACCATCTGTTTAGATCAACTTTGCATGTATCCCTTCCCCTATTGTGTATTCTGGTGTGCTACACTTACCTCTCCTATGTTGTGTGCAGACGAGTGGGTCCTCAATGGGCTATATCTTCCCATCTAGTATATTTTGGTGTGCCGCAAATACCACACCCACGGGTTCCTCAAGGTTGGGATGTGTTCCTGGTGCCCTGTGGTCAATCAGTTCTGATCTGGGCACCTCTCTATCCCCTTTTTTATCTAAGGCGCTCTATCAGTGGTCCAATTAAGTCAGACCCATCTCTCTCCCCTGTTTCCTGTTAGACCCTCGATAGGGAAGGGTACACCTAGGTCTCCTTTCCATTCGGACTTCTCTCTTCTTCCCTGCACTCCAATCCGGTCGGGATTACTCCCCAGTCCTTCTCCGTTGTGTGTTAATTCCATAGTGAATCGATGTTAATTCGTTTTCATCCCGTTCAGCATTCAAAAGGCGGGTTTTTAGAAGTTTTCTGAATTTTAGGTGGTCCTTCATAGTTCGCATTTCTCAGGGGTGGCATTTCCAAAATTGTATGGCTTAGCGGGAGAATGCTGATCCACCAAGTTTTTTCCTTTATTACGGTTAAGGTTCTAGGTGGATGTCGCTGGATCTGAGTGTTCTAATCGGCTTGTAGATGGTGATTTTCTTTTGTATGATTTCCTCTCTTTGGCTGTTGATTGCTCGTTGTGTTATGCACATAGTTTTGAAGGTGATTCATTTTTTGACTTCGAGCCAATGTAGCATGCTTAGCGCTTGAGTGATGTGGTCCCTTCAGGAGAGTTTGAGGAGAAATCTGGCAGCTGTGTTCTCTATGCGTTGCAGTTTCTTCAGTAAATAGTCTGGCATTCCTAGCTATAAACTGTTGGCATGGTCTATACTGGAAAAGAGGGAGATGATGACCAGTGCATTTGGATGGTGTGGGTACTCTTCCCAGTTCTGTGGACCATGGGATGTACTGGTTGCTTGCTTGGTTGTTGGATGCTATTATGATTTCTGTCTTGCCTGGGCTGAGCAAGTTTTTTCCTTGATTACGGTTACGGTTAAGGCTCTAGGTGGATGTCCCTGGATCTGAGTGTTCTAGTTGGCTTGTAGATGGTGATTTTCTTGGGTATGATTTCCGCTCTTTGGCTGTTGATTGCTCGTTGTGTTATGCACATAGTTTTGAAGGTGATTCATTTTTTGACTTGGAGCCAATGTAGCATCCTTAGCGCTTGAGTGATGTGATCCTTTCAGAAGAGTTTGAGGAGAAATCTGGCAGATGTGTTCTCTATGCGTTGCAGTTTCTTCAGTAAATAGTCTTGCATTCCTAGCTATAAATTGTTGGCGTGGTTTATACTGGACATGAGGGAGATGATGACCAGTGCTTTTGGATGGTGTGGGTACTCTTCCCAGTTCTGTGGGCCATGGGATGTACTGGTTGCTTGCTTGGTTGTTGGATGCTATTATGATTTCTGTCTTGCCCGGGCTGAGTTTGAGGTTGTTAGTGTTCATCCATTGGCAGAGTTCTTTGAGACGATCTATTAGCGTTGTGCTCTCCTCTTGTTCATTGCCGATGATTTTGGTATCATCTGCATAGTTTTAACAAGTGAAGCCGTGTCTTTTGATGAGGTCGTAGTGGCGTAATATAGATGTTGAAGAGGAGCTGGGATAACGAGCATACTTGTGGTACTGAAAAAGAAAAAGCAGAGGCCATTTAAGATATTTAAGCATATGTAAATAGAATGGCTACAAGACTTTGAGATCAGACTGGCTCTACAGTGCTTGAACATGGCCCCCGATTATGTACTAAATGCCATTGCATCAATACACTTTATACTTCAATACTTTTAAATTAAATCATATCACTAAGACCGAAGACACATTATTTATTGCTTCATTAAAAACTATTTTTCAATGTGACTCAATTGTATGCTAATGGGAAGAAATGTGTGAGTAATAGATTTCAAAATGCACATTTTATTTTACAATTCTAAAATAGAAATGTCATCAAATGTTGGTATTTTTCGCAAAATTGAAGTCTAGCCAATGCTTTGTGATGTTTCTCTGAGCCTAACTCTCTCAGCTGGTGTCTCAGTGGGGGATCCGGTTCTCCGCACTGGGAAACCCCTGTCTGTGGAGTTGGGACCTGGGATTATGGGCAACATCTTTGACGGTATCCAGCGCCCATTGAAGGACATTGCCGATTTGACCAAGAGCATCTACATCCCCAGAGGTATCAACGTCACTGCTTTGTCCAGAGACCTCAAATGGGATTTTGTTCCAGACAAGAACATCCGGGTGAGCAATGTTGTAGAGAAACGGGAGCATAAAAAGAGAAAAGCAAAACAAAGCCTTCAAGAGAAGAAATGGATAGCACGAAAGCGAGAGAAAGGGACAGAGCTAATGAGAAAGCAAATAAAGAAACAGATGGGGTGGAAAAAAGGTAGAAGAGTGGCAGAGAAACATAAATGTAAACAGACAGGTGCGAAATACAACAAGATAGAACTGTGGTGTGAACAAGTAACGGGTGCAAAGCTTTGAATTGGTTCTGAAGAGTGAACATTGTTCTTTCAGCATTTAGGATTGGGACCACAACACATTTGCATATGGTGCTCTCTGTTCTGTAGTGGTACTGATGAGAACAAATGATGGAATTAAGGCTTCCCAGAGCAACGCCAGTGACTATGATTGATGCAAAGTTCTGTCTTCTTTACTTTGTGATTCTTGAGTTTGGAGGCGAGAGTTTGGAGGCGAATAGTAAAATGAGCCATACTACCTAAGTGAATATAAATGTCTTTTTGAAATATGGGCAGCACGTTAATCAAGTTAATTATGTGATGATATTTGCAAACACGGCTACTCTGCAATCAGAGCAAATACAAACTGGAGACTATGCATTTGCATCGGGCTATATAATTACCTTGCTGTTGCACTCAAATCCATCAATAGACTCACACCACCCTTAAACGTTTGTTGACCAACCCTCAGCACACCTCGGTCACCCTACTTGCAAACCCAACAATTCTTTATCTCCACCACACACACGCATGCAACTACCCCCACACACCCCCACACCTTTGCAATCCAGTGACCTTTCCTGCCAACACTTGAACACTGTCCCCCTAAACGTGAGATCATCTGCTGCTACTTGACCCCCTTTAATGTGAACATTTTAAAGAACCTCCATCATGAGCTCTACGGGATTAATTTCACGGCCTTTCACATGTCTTGGACTGAAACTCCCATGATCCTTCACCACTGACCATGGTGGTTAGTGATAATTGGAGATGTGGTCAAAGACATGAGGAGCGCCCAGTTAGATTTGAAGATAATGAATCATTTTGTACCGCCTCTCGTCCCACCCTCATCCCCACCTACTGGATTAGTTACTGAGCATGGAAAATGTTTTAGCTGCTACTTCTGAAGTAACCACCGGAAAGCATTTATGCGCAAAATGCTTTCCAGATAAAAACAAGGAAGTTCATATGAAATAAATATATTGAAAACTAGTGCACTGTTTAAGGTGATGCTTTCTTAACTTGGGCATGGGACATCACTTAAGTGCAACAGGCCACGATGAAATGTATCATGACATGATTTCCACCATTCTATAAAGTCTACACATCGGCCAAGCCTTATGTGGTTTGCAATAAGCCATTTGATCCAGTATGTATAGTGTCACTGGCCATGCTTTGATTATTTTCATCCAACTTTTCCTTTCTCTAGGCTGGAAGTCATATCACTGGAGGGGACATCTATGGCATTGTCGCTGAAAATTCTCTCATTAAACACAAAATAATGGTCCCCCCAAAGAGCCGCGGGACCGTCACATACATCGCCCCACCAGGGAATTACGACATCTCAGTAGGTTTTCTTTTTTGGTTTTTCTAATTCAGTATAAAATTCCTATTATGTAATAGGTTTAGCAAATTCTATAAATAGCATGCGACTGCTTGTTTGTGAAACCCGATGGATCCATAGAGTGTATTCTCAAGGAATATGTGATGTGCAGCAGAAGTGTATGGTCTGGCTCAAGGGTAGCAGAGAGTTCTGCACATTTCACCTGTTTTGGGCTCTCATTTGAGCAACCTTGACATGTGGATCATGCCTTCCTTTTCTTTCTCACTTGCCTATTCCTCAGGATGTGGTGCTGGAGGTAGACTTTGAGGGGGTGAAGGAGAAGCTTTCCATGGTCCACGTGTGGCCAGTCCGGCAAATTCGCCCAACTGCAGAGAAACTCCCGGCCAACTACCCACTTCTCACGGGGCAGAGAGTTGTTGATGCTTTATTCCCGTAAGTTTGCATGATTATTTTGAACATTCTGTTTCCATCCTAAATACTTACTTAGTACTTAGTAATACGGTGCACTATTTTTTAAAGATATAGAAGTGCCCCCCTAAATACTTACACTTCACCTGAGCCCACCCACCACATAATTCTATACTGCATTACCATACTTGTGAGTTTCACTGTGAACTGCGCATTTTCTCATTCTAATTCTCAAGCAAACAAAGAAAAACCAATAAAAGGAAGGAATGATTGAGTGGATATGAAGTCATATGACACTTGCCAGTATGCTCATGAACGCCATTGCAGACGTATACTGAACTTTCACGACAGTAGAACAGCATTTATCCCATTACAGATTAAATTCGTTGACACATTATTATTATTATTATTTTCGACTTCTCTTCCGTTTCTATTGGTTCCTTGTAAGCCGAGCTGCTCGGCAGGAAGGTGCCTGGCTCCCTTCCCATGAGTCCTGTGCCTGACAAGCAGCTTTCTTTTTTTCATCATTCAGACACACTGCACAGTCGGTTCTTACTGTTTGCTCTGGCAGTGGGAGGGGTTGGGCTATTAAGATATCATGTGCATACAAAGAGGAGCGCCCACCTGCAAGCTCCACGAGGTCGAGCCTTGCGTGCCAAAGTCGCCCATAACTCAAGCTCATCTGTGCCCGACTGATTTGGGTCTTCCCCAGATTGTTTCTGAAAGCACACGCCGCTAGGCAATACACTTGATCTGGTTTTTGCTCCCCATGTGTTGGCCTTAGTTTATTTATTCATTTTATTTATTGGACATTTTTTTGGCACCTATAAACAACTAACAGTTATCTGGTCGGATTACTTTATCGTCCCTTTTTCTTTGCGGCTTAAGGTTCTGGTGGGCTATTCCGATAGATCAGGTATTTGGAGGCAGAGATTGCGTTCGGCTCGACAGTCGATATTGCTGCTCAGATTAATTCATACTGTGTGATGGAGCAACCTTGCACACTGTCCTCCTAAGCGCAGGTCTATAACAGCACTGGTGACTCCATAGCCCCACGGAAGCAATGGTGCAACCTTGCACATTTTTCAGTATGGAGCAACCTTGCACATTGTTCAGATTGGAGCAACCTTGCACACTGTCTTCCTTACCTCAGGTTTTTAACAGCACTGCTGCCTCCATGGCTCCACGGAAGCTTTGCAGACAAAAAGGCTGCCCCTCAGAGCCTTAGTTTAATGATAACCTGAAGTCCTTGAGGTTCAAATGCAGACAAGCTGAGCGAAAGCAGAGGGCTTCATACTGGCCATCTGATCAAATTAGACTGTCAAATTACTGTCTCTTATCATATGGCTATTTGTGAAAACAAACAGATATATTTTATGGACAGAGAGGAACTAGCTGTTAATCAGCCTAGGGAATTGTTTGCCTTAGTCCATTCGCTATCTACCAACTCTACTGCTCAAGTAGGGATCATCCCCCCCCCTCAGAGTCTATATGACTCTGTATGAGTTTTTTTATTAAAATAATTGCAGACATTTGAGATAACATTACCTGCTTTTACTCCTTCAGCTGATGCCCCAGCTGTATCGCGGTCCATTTTCCCTTCCTTCTCTGTTGAGGACATAATTGTAACCAAGAATAAATTGAAGTCGGCATCTCCCATTGACTCAATTCCTCGCGCAATCCTAAAGATGTGAAGCCTGTCATTGCTCCTTGGGTTGCACAAGCAGTCAATGATTCTTGTTCCATGGGCAATATTCCTAATGAATTAAAGCATACCTTGATAATTCCCCTGATGAAAAAGCCCTCTTTGGACTCTTCATCCTGTCTAATTTCCGTCCTATTTCAATGTTGCCTTTTCTTATGAAGTTGTTAGAATCTTTGATTTCCCCTTTGCTTAGTTCTTTTCTTTAATCTGCTAATTTCTTTAATCCTTTTCAATTAGGCTTCCATCCTGGTCGGGGCACGTAGAGTGTGCTAGTCTGCATGGTCGATGACCTAGCGCATCTTCCGGATCAGGTTGGAGTGGGGGCTCTGATATTGTTAGACCTCTTAGTTGCCTTTGATATGTTTGACCACTCCACCCTGCTTGGCTACCTCACTAGCACTGGTCTGTCTGGACAGGTGCTTTTGTGGTTCCGTTCTTTTTCATCAGGCTGTGCCCATTACCTTTCCTTTCCCCCTTTTTGCTCTTAAACAGTGCCCCTGTCTTGTGGGGACTCTCAAGGCACCATGTGTCCCCTACTTTATTTAATATCTATATACAGCCTTTGGTTTGGCTCATCTGCTCCCATGGCCTCCAATGCTACTCCTATGCTGATGACACTCAAATCATTGTGTGGATGAATTTGTCTGAGCCTGACACTGTGTCTCATCTACGGAGCTGCTTGGAGGCTGTGTGGTGTTGGATGAGCGACAGCTGGCTTAAGTTAAATGGGACAAGACAGAGGTACTATTTACGGACCCTACCCCTGTCTCTGGTTTGTGGACATTAGATTACTGGCCATCTACTCTTGGGTCGTTTCCGATGCCAGTACCGGTGGTAAAGGACCTAGGTGTCAAACTATCAGTGTCATTGTAAATGGAGGCTCAGGTAGCCTCTATTTGGCAAAGTGTACATTTTAAACTTAGTACATTATGCAAGGTCCTGCCTTCAAATCCTTCAAAATATCATGCGCTGGTTGTTGCTGTTCTTGTCATGAGCAGGGTGGACTACTGCACTTCTCTCTTCCTTGCTCAGCCTGTATATTTCATCCGCTAACTCCAGCTTTTGCACTCTACAGCAGCGAGATCTGTGGTCTATCCTCCCTTTGCGGCACATATCTCCTGCACTCTGTGCCAGCTTCCTTGGCTCCCGGTTGACTAAAGGGTCCAATTTAAATCATTATGCCTGGTGCATCGCACCTTTTATGGGGCTGGCGCTGAATACCTTTGCCCTAAATTCTGCCCCCATGTGCCCGGTCCGCCTCTTCGCTCTCAGGAAATGTACAGTATACAAGAGCCTCGTTTTCAATGGTCTTGTGTAGGCGGTCGTGACTTTTCTGTGGCTTCAGTGAAGCTATGGAACTCCCTCCCTGCGATACTTCGTGCTATTGAAAACAATCTCCTGTTTCGCCATTCTTTGAAAACACATCTTTTTCAGTACTTGTTTCTCATTTCATCTTTTTTTCTGCGGGATTAGCACAAGATGCTTTTTGGTGAACGTGGCGCTCAATACATTTCATTAGTACACGGTGCTGCAAAAAAAAAAATACCTGTGGTTGGCTGGATTACGAGCTTTATCTGATGGTAATCGCGATTACGCAACAGCATGCAGTTCGCTTCCAACTTCTATGGCATTTTCGTTCTGGAATGGCTGCCGTTGAAAGGGAGAAGGGACTACGTGTAGTCCCTTCTCCCTTTCCATGGCAGGCATTTTTTTTTGTTGTACTTTTTTTCAACTTACTTCAATGGCCGGCATGGAAGGGGACAAGGAACTAGTCCCTTCTCCCCTTCCATGGCGGCCATTTTCTTTGTTTACTATGGGCGCCACAGAAAGAGAAAACAGACTACATTTTCTGTTCACGGCAGGCATTTTTAAAAACTTTTTAAAACATTTTTTTTCGTCTGCGAAACATAACACCTCTCGTAGCTGGGAAAAAAAACATGAGTACCCCGGTCTAACAGCAATAAGCCCCTCGAAGGCTAATCCTTCGTTAACTGTTGGCCCCAGCGGCATAACCTTAGGCGGTAATGGCCTGCCGTCTCAGGGCTTATTGCCACAGTAACATAACATAAACATTCACGTAATAATACTCCTGCAAGGCTGATATTGACATCCAACAATGCATTGTTGCACCCTAATTTTCAATAGGGTGGAGAGGCAAATCAAGGCATAAAAGCAAGGTGTATGCCTCGATTCATCGCTCTACTCCATTTTCAAGCAGTAACAATACGTAGGAAGGTCACAGAGCAGAGATAAGATCTCTGTCGTGAATTCCTACACTGTCTTGTAGCTGCACTTTGTTTCACGTCTACATGACATTTTCATGCAAATGTAAAACAAATGGAATCCACTTGAATCCTCCTTGGTTTTGCAACTGATAGACCAGGCCGATTCCATAGGATACGTTAGTAATCGCAGCCTGCAAAGCCTATTTTCAGGGAACATTTACATTTCCACGAGACAGAGTGTAAAAATGTACAGTAACAGCAAGTACACCTAATTTTTACACTTTCCTTGTCCACTCCAACTCGTGGACCTGTAAAATGGCATTGAAGGGATACAACGGCACGTACATTTTAACGTGGCTTGTCCCTTGCATACAATTCACAAATGTACTAAATTGAGGCTGTTGCAGATTCATTTTCTAAAATCGTTATTACATGCGAGAGACCACCAACATTAGCACTTCCGTGCTGTTGGGTGCCATGGATACAATGGAACCTTCATGAAGAGGAGGGGAAAAGGAAAAAAGCAAAAGCGAAGTGAACGCTTTAATTTTTCCCTATGCCTCGTAAACTCTTTGCCGGTGGCATTTACTAAGTGATTCCTATGGAATCTGCCTGATTTTGATCAGGTGCAAAACCAAGCTAGATTTCATACGAATCCAATTGTTCTACGCCTGTAGGAACATCTCATGTGGGCCTACAAGGAAAAGCACTGACGCAACGGAGGAGGAATGCATGGTGGGGACCAGCTTGTGCCCTTCCTCTGACTCATCTCTGCTTGAAAATGGGCTGAAGCAATAATTGGAGGCATACAAGCAGTATGCTTTACTTTTATGCTACCAATTAATGCACCACCCATTTTAAATTGAGGGTGTTGGAGTCTGCACAAAGATACATTACCAGACTTTAAGTATACAATCATCCATGCACTACATTTTTAAATTGTAATATATGTGTAAACATGCTAATTACAGATTTGATACATGTGGATAAATACAGATACAATTCGCAAAAAATTAATACGGGTAAATACAGACGGAAATGTTGGAAAAACAATACTATGCAACCGCAAGCCTTAAATATAATTGATTGGATTTTTCCATTCAGAGTACTTAGGCCACAGTTGCAAGTTTTAGAAATGTCAACATTTATTTTTACAGGCTAATACTGCTCCATTAATGTGATTGTAGCCTGGATTAGCTCATCTAACTCCTTTATTCCTTTCTCAACTTGTTTCATTCAACTCTATAAACAGTTGACACTAAGGGTCGGATTTAAGAAAAATGTTTTCAGTGGGACCTTCCCATGTCAAATCATTTGTGTAAAAACAGGCCCTAAGTGGCTTTTGCAAATCATTGTGACTCTCTCACACAATTGAACAGCCGCTCCTGCAATATTTGGTGTGTATCTCGTAGGCTTATCGTCTGAGGGAAGCCATTCCACCTTCCCCTTTCTGACCCGCATGCCCAGTGCCAAGTCATTCACCTGCAGGAGACCAAGGTGGGCGTGGGGCATGTTCCGCTGCCATGGGGATCAGCTCCCCTAACTGATGGTCATCTGGCAATGTAGTCAGTGCTTAGCAGCATGACACATAATTTGGTCACTCTGCGCCTGCTTAAACAGCAACAGACCCGCAATGCTATCACCACCACCCACAACAATATGCTGTAGTGGTAGGAACAAAGTCCCGCTGGTTGATGGTGCCACTGGCTCAGCATATATGGAGCACAGCACTTGGGAAGGCTCAGAAAGTCTGGGCACAGTGCTGCATGTACCTGTAGGTCTGAGGCAGGTTATCAACAGGTATGTCCTCCTGTGATATCCCTGCAATCACTCCCTCATTGCTGCCGCAATTCTGGCGGATCAATAAAAGCTGGAATACATGCATTAGGGCTGGACGGCCTATGCCTTCGTTTCATGAGTTTGTGCATATTGCCATTGCTGACATGGAGGATGTGCCTTCTTTGGTGCACCCTCCCTCACTGGAGCCATGCATATGTTGCATCCCTTCCTTCCCTCGTGCAGTGTACCCCAAGAAAACTAAGAATGTTCCCAGGCCCATGATGTCCTTGCCCGGGGTCAAAATGTCCTATGTCCCGCCTAATTTTTTTTTTTTTAACTTTTCTTTATTGGGAAGAAGTAGCAGACAGTACCGAGCATGTTAAGACAGTGACACACATTTCCTATTGTAGCATGGATAATAAAGGGATAAGTACTACAGAGGGTCAGAGACTATCTCAGCAAAAGTTCAATACAATAGAGGGGTGTATCAAGTGGCGAGATCAGCCCCCGGATTAGGAGAAGGAGGGGATGATCGTAGTTCCAAGTCCACCCTACTGTTCAGATAACTACAGAATTCTGTCCATATACGTTTAGGGCGAGCATTGCTAGGTAGCAAGTTGATGTAGTCTTCGTCGCAGGATTGTGTCCAGGTGAGGGCCTTCAGCCACATCTCGAGGGAGGGGGGGGGACCTGCGCTTCCAGCATTGCAGGATGCATTTCTTGGCCACACTCGCCGCCACATTCAGAAACTTAGCTACCCGTTTCGCTTCAGGCCCCTCCCAGAGCCCAAACAGAAGAGACATGGGTTCAGGGTCTACGGGGAACCCGACAATTTCAGAGAGGGTTTCAATCACAGCATTCCAGAACGGGGCCAATACCACACAGGACCAAAACATGTGGGCGTGGTCCGCTTCGCTGGATCTGCATCTTTGGCATGGGTGGGATTGATCCCGGGCAAATTTCCCAATCGCATAGGGGGTGTAATAAAGGCGATTGAGCAGTTTGTATTGGATACATCTAATTCTAGAATTGAGAGAAACCTTGCGAGTATGTATGCACATCTTGGACCACATATCATCTGTGATGTCCCGTCCCAGGTCCCGGCTCCATGCATCCCGAGCAGTGTGGGGGGGTTCGCTCGCATGCGCCATCAGCATTTTATACAGGGAGGATACAATACTCCTGGCACCAGCAGAATTGTCTATGTAGCAGACCTCGGGGGACTCAGGGGGTTCGTTCGGGTACGAGGGCCACATGTCCTGGACCGCCGCTCTAATGCGGAAGTATTGTAAAAGCCCGAGTGGGGATCTGGAGTGTCCAGGCCTCCACGTATCTGGGGTGATGAATTTCCCGTCAGGGAACAGGTCGGAGAGTGATCTATATCCCAGGTCCGACCAGTGGCGTATGAGGAGCTTGTCTTGTGTGGGGGTGAGGCCAGGGAAAGACCAGAGGGGAAGCCATTTGTAGTACGGGGGAGAGCGCGAGCCAGGCTGCAGAATCTGCTGCCACGCCTTAATCGTGGAGGCCACCGGGTCAGCTGGAGCTTGTGTTCGGTATGAATGAAATAGAATCAAGGACATGACGTTCACCTCCTCGGTCGCTAGTATTTCAAGTTTGACATGCGGGGGGGGCTCCTGGTGGTGGTACCAATATATAGCGTGCTGGGCCTGGGCGGCCGTCCAGTACCGGGTGAGGTCAGGTGCACAGAAGCCACCCCTCTCGTAAGGAAGGGTCATGTGCTGCCACTTCCTACGCACCGCCCCCGAGTGCCAAAGGAAACGGGCAAACTCAGAGTGTAGGGCCGCAAAGTATTGATTCCCGGGCCAGAGAGGAACGTTGGCGAATACGTACAGAAGTTTAGGGACGATAATCATCTTTATTAGGGACAGTCTCCCTGATAGTGAGAGGGGGAGGTTACGCCATCTTTCCATCTTGGTGTGAGCGTACTGAGCAGCAGCCCTGTAGTTACTGGACAACAACGAGGATTTTGAGAGAGACACCTGAACCCCTAAGTATTTGATACCCTCGGGAGCCCATTTGAGAGGGAATTTGCACGCTGGCTGGGAGGTTGCGGGAGTGAGGGGAAAGATTTCTGATTTAGAATAATTTATGGTGAAGCCCGAGAATGTACCGATTTTAACATTTTCACGCATAATCGGGTCGAGGTGAACCGAGGGGTCTCTGATATATAAGAGCACGTTGTCGGCGTACAATGATATAATTTCGGGAGTATCCCGCAGGCGGATCCCTTTGCGAGCGTGGTTGTTTCGCACACTATCCGCCATGGGCTCGATGGCCATAGCGAACAACAAGGGGGAGAAGGGGCACCCCTGTCCCCCTGGGAGCCGACAGACGCGAATTAACCAGGACTCTGGCCACTGGGTCAGTGTATAGTAATTTAATGCAGGACATCATATATGGGCCAACCCCCATCTTTCCCAGGACCGCCCACAGATATTGCCACGAGACCATGTCGAACGCTTTTTGGGCGTCCAATGTCACAGCCACCGCGTTCGCTTGGGGATCAATTCTAGAGATGACATTGAATAGCCGCCGGATGTTTAGGGCAGTGGACCGGGCGGGAACAAATCCGCTCTGGTCAGGGTGAATCAAGTATTTCATGACAGGGAGGAACCTATTAGCAATGATTTTGGCAAAGATCTTGGTGTCGGTATTAATAAGGGATAGAGGTCTGTAAGAGCCGCACTCATCTGGGGGCTTGCCCGGCTTAGGAAGGACGGTGATGACAGCCTCGCGCAGAGGCCCAGGGGAGGGTGGAAAGTTGAAGCGACTCCTCCCAAACCTCATGAAGGCGCGGGGCCAAGAGAGCAACGTGTTCCTGATAGAACTCGGCGGACAGGCCATCTGGGCCAGGGGCTTTCCCCTTTGGGAGGGCCGAAATGACAGCGGTGATCTCTTCAAGGGTGAAGGGAGCGTCTAGCTGTTCTTTAGTGGCCAGGGAAACCAGGGACATTGGGATGCGGTCCAGAAGGTCGTCCAACTCTCGCGGGCTGTGCCCTGGTTGGTGGGCATAGAGGGTGGCATAGAACCCTGCGAAGGTCTCGAGAATGGGCTGGTCAGCCCAGTGTCGCACACCATCGTTGTCGATGACACAATTAATTCGAGCCCTACCACTCTCGGCCCTGGCGAGGCGGGCAAGGGTACGGCCCGGTCTCTCTCCCTCACCGTACTTCCGAGCTATAGTGGGGCGGGAAAGGTATTTTATCTCGCTGTGGGCGAAGTCCTCGAACGAGTCCAGTTCAGTTCTAATTTGTGCCAGTATGGACGGAGAGGGAGAGGCTGCATATTCGCGCTCCAGCTCCCCAAGCCTGGACTCAGACCGGCGCAGAGAGTTTCTGATATCCTTCAGGACCCCGGTCTCTCTGGAGATGCACATGTCCCTGATGAAAACTTTAAAGGCCTCCCATCTCACCCTGTCAGTTGTGTCATGGCGTTTGTTGCTGTCAAAAAACAGGGTGATGTCTGCAAGAATGTCAGCCTTGAAGACTATGTCACGTAGTGCGTCAGGTTTGAACCTCCAGTTAGAGTGCGGAGGGAGAGCCGGTTGTATGGAGATGTCCAACGTGATCGCGGAGTGATCGGAGAGTGTGCGAGGGAGAATCTGTGAGACGAGTGTTTTGCCCATGAGCCCCTCTGAGAGGAGGAAAAGATCAATCCTGGAGTGACTGTCATGGACGGAGGAGTAAAATGTGAACTCTTTTGACATAGGGTGGAGTGCCCGCCAGGCGTCCACCAGTCCGGCAGTGAGCATGTGTGCATGGAGGCGGCGTGCGGACCTAGACAGTGTTCTGGGTGCAACACCGGATCTGTCCAGGTCAGGGTCCAGGATCAAGTTCATGTCTCCCCCCCATATGATGGGAACCCCAACATAACTAAAGAGGATATCGAGGATATGATCAAAAAATTCGGGTGCATCGATGCAAGGGGCATATGTGTTGACCAGTAGGCACTCCATATTAGCGAGAGAGCAGTGTAGTATCACATATCTACCTTGGGTGTCAATGTGGCTGGTGCGAAGGGAGAACTCCAGGGACTTGTGTATCAAGGTGAGGACACCTCTGGATTGTGAGTAGAACGCAGTGTAATATTTGTTAGGGCCCCAAGACGGGGCAAGTGATGACGATAATTGTGCAAGGGCATGAGTTTCCTGTAAGAGAAGGATCTTGACCCCGTGCCTCTGGACGTAGGCTATGACCCTTCGTGCCTTCGTGTAGTTACTGAGCCCTCTGATATTCCAAGACATTAGCCTAAGGGCCATTCGCCAGCAGATTAAGGGGGATCCGAGTAGTGCGTGTCGAACACTGTCGTGCGTATGCCGGCCACATGTTCAGTGACCAGATGTATCATGCCTAAAGCTGCCACTGTCTCACCATTTTTGTTAATATACCAACCCCCAACAAAACCACCCCCCTCCCTCACTGCAGTCCCCAACATAGCAGTGCCCAGGAACCCACCCAAAGTCTCATGGCTACTGTGCCAAGCCCAACGGGGCTGGACCAATCCCCAAACCAAACAGGGGAACAGGCAATGAACTAAACAGGCCAAACTCGGCGTTGCAACTGCAGCGGGGGAAGCTGCTGCCGTGAGCCGATTAAGATAGTTGGACGGTGAAGTCCATTTAGTGGCGTACAGCGGTGATTCCATTGAATTCTAGGAGGAGACAGCATAGGAAGAAGCAGTGAGCCAGGGCTGTAGGTATGGAGAGTCCAGGTATAAGTGCCATAACCATGTCCCATACAGCTGTGACCCGTGTTCCATTTTAAATTTCTACAGCGAGTTACGGGAATAGGATAGTGAACAAAAATGCAGATACATGAAATTACAAGCATGTTACAGATAAAAGGCGTGGTAGTAGTACTACCATGATTACAGTAACAGGTGCATGGTAGGCAGGCTCAGTCCTCATCCGTGGGGTCACCCACAGGGCCAGGGATAGGGATATGGGACTCAATAAATTTCACCGCCTCCTCGGGGACAGTGAAAAAGTAGAGTCTATTGCGGTGCGTGAGCTTCAGCCTGGCGGGGAATAACATGGCATATTCGATTCCCCTCTCCCTAAGCAATTTTTTCACCCCATTGAATTGCCTGCGCTCCATTTGAACATTGACGGAGAAGTCCGGAAAGATGCGGATGACCTGGGACTCAAATCTCAGTTCCCCTTTTTCACGGGCCAGCCGCAGAATGTGGTCCCTGTCTCTGTAGCTGAGGACCTTGGCTATAATCGGCCTGGGGAAGTCGCCCGGCTTGGAGCGAGAGGCCAATGAGCGGTGGGCGCGCTCGATAGTGAAGAAGGGGGAGAGTTGGGGATCCCCCAGGAGGTCTCTCAACAGGGCCTCAACTGCGACTTCCATTTTGCCCTTGAGGGCTGTCTCGGGAACCCCTACGATACGGATGTTATTTCTGCGGGACCTAGATTCCAAATCATCACACTTCGCCTTGACCTGCTTCATATCACGTACCAAGTCGGAGACCGTATTCTGGAGCACATGTACCTCGTCCTCAGCGGCCCCAATTCTGGTCTCGGCCTCTCCCAGTCTAGTACCATGCTGATCTAGTTTGGTGCGTAGGGAGGCTACGTTGGCGTTAATATCATCCAATTTTTCGTGAAATGACGCAAAGTTTTTGGCCATGGTCTCCATAAGAGATGTAAGGTCAGGCTGAGGGGGGCATGAGGAAGCATCAGAGTCATCATGAAGAGGGGCGGCCCCAGCCTGGTCTTGTTTAGCTAGGGCTTTGGCATACTTGTCCATTGCTCCAGCCTTGGTGGCCCCCCGTGCCTTGCCGGACATCTTCGGGGGCACCCTGACAGGAACAGGGACTGTCTCCGGGGGCAGGCAGCAATGGGGACTAGGAGGATTAAAGAGGGTCTGGGCGCGTGGTCAGCGACAGTGAGGCAATTGCCGAGGAGGCAGAGGGAAGAAGCCCCTCCGACTGTATCTTGCGGCGCAGGTCTAGGCGCCAGGGGGTCTCAAGCGGGGGGGTCGGTGGTGGAGTGTAGCTCAGACAGGAGGCGCGGGGTGCCCAGACCAGAGGATGAGGGACGCCGAGGGTGGCACCAGCCACAGAAGGAGCCTAGTATGCCTGAGGAGGATCAGTCCCAGCCCAGGAATGAGGAGAGGGAGGAGGGGGCAATGTGCACCAGCGAGTTCCCACGCTCTCCTCACCTTGATATCCGGCAAGCCGCAGAGTTTGTGTCCAGCCGGGATGAAGCCGGCCCGGGGCCAGCAGTAGTGGGTCCCGGCGGAATCAGATCCTCAATATTCGGCAGGGATCCGTAGCAGGAAGAGCGAGCCCCAATGTAGCTGTGGGCCGGAGGTGTCCGCGGGGGTGCCGCTCCAGCAGCCGCCGAGGGCCTCGGGCCTCGGGCTCCTGCGAACTAAGGCAGGGGGGGGTAGGGTGCGGGTGTCAGCAGGGCCGGTGGCGGAGCCTCGGTGCAGAGAGGACCGATGAAGGCCAGATGAGGTCCGCCTGTGCGGGGGCCGCCCCCACCGTAACACAGAGTGTCGTGTCCACCGAGGGCCCAGGCCCCGGCGCACCACAGCGGAGAGAAGGTGCGGGTGTCAGCGAGGCCCGATGATGTCCGTGTGGGGGCCTCGGCGTATCCCGGAATGTTCAAAGGACGTCCCCGCTGCAGGAGCAGTCAGCGGCCAGCCACCCAAGCAGGCCGCGGGCCCTGGGTCACCACCGCAGCGGGAGCGAGGCGCGGATGGAAGCTCCACCACAGCGGGGAAGGCCAGGGGCCGCCAACCGCCAAGTCGTCCCAGGGGGCAGGAGATGTGTGCGACTGAGTCGCGAAGCCGATGCGCCCAGTTGGTGTTCGGCGGGGGGGCAACGGCGGCGGCAATCTCACACCGGCAGGTCCCGGGCTTCGGCGCACCCCAGCCGGGGGGAGCAGAGTGCGGCTGTCAGCCCCGCTCCAGAGCGGTAGTCCTCGCAGGCCGGGGAGGGAGGGCGGAGGGGGGCAGCGCCCGTGCCCCAGACGGCCGCGCACCAGGCCTCAGGAAAGACGAACCCTCGCAGGGCAGTGGAGGGGGGATGGGCAAAGTCACGCGGCCCGGAGGCCTTTGCCGGCAGAAGAGTGGTTCCCAAGGTCCGTTTTCGGCCAGAAGCGGGCCAGGGTGTAGCTGAGGCACTGGGCAGCAGAATGCGCGAGGTCCCGGCTCATGTGTGTCATCAGAACCGCTGATTGTGGCGGATGTGCAGCTCACGGGCCACGGAGCTTAAACGCTGAGCGGCCATCTTGCTGGCCGCTCAACAGCGCCCCCCTGTCCCGCCTAATTTTTGACAAGGCACATCTGTGCCTGTCTTGCCCTCTGAAAGGGTACACACAGGCACGGGTGCCTCAGTCGCTGTCACATTCTGAGGCATTTGCTAGAGGATCACTGTTGTCTCCTCCACCTGTTACTCTTCCATCTTTGGCCGAATCATCACCCGCACCCTCTTCAAGTCCATCTCTGGGCAGCCACACACATCTGCTGCACCCTCTCTCTGCTGAGTTCCCTTTCCAATTGCAAAGTTGATGTAATTGCTCAGAAAACCCTCTGGTGTATGCAAAGCTACAATGTCCTACAATGTCCTTGTCAATTAAGTCATCTGCAGTCGCCCATTGCAGAATAGCCACCTTGTCAGTTCCTTATACCACTTCTGGTTGAAGAGCCCCTGCATGGCCCACTCCAAAGTCCCTGCCCCCTCTGCCTCGGCCATCTCCTCCTCAAGTGGTAGTGGCAAATCCTCCATTGTCAGCCCTGCACCCTCCAACTACTCCAACCTGTGCCTTATTTGTCAACCCAGCCTCCTCTGCTCTTCCCCTGGAACTACCATATATTGAGTCTCTCACACCAGGCAACAGCTGACTTGGGTGCGGGTGTCTGGCACCTAAACCCACAAGAAATGTAGCCACGCCATTTTCTTTCAAGACCCAGCAGAGAGAAGTAAGCATCCCCTTCATCCACTACCTTTCCCTCCAAATACAAATCATTTTAATGTCTTTCAAAGGACTAACTCAATACAACAAAAATAAGGGAAAGTGGGTGATTTGGTAAAACAAATGGGTTCAAACAGGGTTCTCAGACACACAGACGAAGGTTACGAAAACAAGAAAGATTCACTTTCACACAAATGGGTAGGTTTTTTAGGTTTCACAAATTGGCATGAATACAAAAGGGAACATTTAATAAAGGAGGGGTAAGGGAAATAAATGTAAGAACTCACACACACCCTAGTAAGACAAACACGCAGCCAAATGGGAGTAGTAGTACACAATGGAGAATGGCCTTTTCTATCCATTTGTAGAGTTTTGGCTTGGCACAAAGGGGAAAAGGTCTGGGGGAAGGACATGATTTTTGGTGATTTCCTCTGCATTATTTTGAGGGAATGTAAGGTTAGAAAATGAAAGAAGAAAAAGAGGGCCTAATACACATAAAAAGAAAAAGGGGAAAATAGTGATAAAAACACTAAAATCCAATACATTTGAAAAATAGATCAGCAAACTCTTCTGAAATCTACTAAAATTGCCCTGTTCAGCCCTCCCTTTACTTCCCAAAAAAAGAGAAAGGGAAAGTGATCTTGTCACTCTAGTGGACCCCTAACCTGCCAGAGTCCACGATTCTGAGGCACTTATTGGACTGTCAAACTGATCCCCGCCTGTCCGAATACGCACAATGTGTTTTGGTGCTGTTTTGGGCTACTGGCAAGTTCCGGCGACTGTTCCTCTTGTGGTAAAGTGAAGAGAACATGGAGTCCTCTTCACTATACCACATAAGGTACAGAGGACTATACCTTTTGTATACCTTAGGAAACCAAGGGGAAGCCCTTTGTTTCTTAAGGGGAAAAGCCCTAAAGAAATCAGCATTGTGATTACCGGAACTCTCCTTGTTCCATTGTTGTTCCATGTGTAGAGGGGATTTGGAGATCCTGCACACATCTTGTGTGCAGCCTTATCTAGGAGCCTGAACAGAAGCCAAAAGCAAAACACAACCTCTACCCATGAACAAAGAAGTCAGAGTGCTGGCTCTCGAAGCTGCCATGGTATGCCCATCTGACAGTGTCATAACTTCCATCTGTGGGACCAGGGCTGAGTCATTGCAGCTCATTAATTGATCAACAATACATGAGTTTGAACAAAAGAAAGACACACACAATCGGACATGGGGTGGAGGTTGAACAATTACACAAGGGACAATCAAATGAAAGGAAACTGGTGAGAAGCTGATCCATCAATGAACCCCCCCCCCTCCCGTCACCCCCTAACCCCATTGCGCCAGCAGTAGCAAACTAGCAACCAGGAGAGACAGTAGGGTGAGGCTGTAGAAGATACAGCAGAGCCTCAAAGAGACCAGGTGAGAAGGACAGTAAATGATAGTAGGCCTGTTGAGGACTGGATTGCAGATACTGGCATGGGCCAGGCCATGAAGAGACCTACCAGGAGAAGCCAAATGGGAGTTCTAGCCCAGACTATGGAAGTGCCTGCCAGGCCCCTAGGCCAAGTTAAATAATTTTGCAAATGCCTGGCAGTGGTGAGAGGACAAAATGCCATCCCAATTTATCTTAGAGGTGAAGCTAAAATGAAAACCGTAGGGAAAGGGGGGGGGTGCATTACATTTCTTGGCCAAGGTAACATAGCTGAGACAGCCCAGAGCGCAAGAGGGGTGTGTTACAGGTCGTGCCAAAGGTAGCCCATTTGAGACAACCGCTAAGGCACCAAGTTAACAATGCAGGCACCGCTGTCTCTCTCCCTCTTACAATCCAAGAAGGACCTAAGTGCGCCCCTCTTCAGAGAACATCTTGCTAATCACTTATCGCTTAATTGAGACTCAATTATTCCGCCTCTACATATCTCCTCCCTGCTACCTCTACCCCTCCCAACTTCTCTGCTATTCCTGCTCCCAAACTGCAACCTCTTGGACGTGTCCCCTTTGCACTGCACTCTTTTGCTTCTCAGCTAGTGTTGTGCTTTGTAAATCCCATACATAAGGCGAGAGTGATGCATTGCAGGTCTTGCCCCAAGGTAACCACAACAATGTTGTCCCTTCCTCCACGGATTGATGCAAGGTCAAGGCAAAGAGACAGACCAGACCTCAACTAAGGACAGGAGCAGAACAAAGATAGAGACCTCAGTAGTCCTCTTGATTAAGACATCGACAGAGACCTAGGCCTGTACTGGGGCATTTTCCGCCACCCTGAAACTATGACTGTCTTGAAATATACTCTCCGGGGTGCAGGCTTCCAGGAGTGTTAGGATGTATAGTCGGGAATGAACATTGCCCATGCTTATAGCGCAGGGTAGTCTTGATTCGATTAAAGACAAGGAGGCGAGCATTATGCTTTTCTTCTTTATTACTGCTCTCACAGCATTTCAATGTTTTTTACATTTTTATAAACTTTAAAACTTGCAAAACACATTTTCCTGTTGCTCTCAACTCCTCTGGAGACTAAAACAAAAAAAGGGTAGGTGAGTTTTAATCCATCCAGAAAAAATGTCTCAAGAACTACCAATCCTCAGAATCCTCGGGCTCTGAGCAGTCCTGTCCTGTTTTCTCTGTCCAATCAGGCCCTGCTGTTTCCTATAAGTATGTCCTCTCAGAAGCCCCAGTCCTCTTTCTTTGGCAGCGAACATCACTTTAATTGAAACACCAAAAGTCAACTTAAAATCATCTAACAAACTGGAATTGTCTGTTCGCACCACAACCCAGTCTTCTTGACAGTGAAGAGTTGCTCTCTCGCTTCTTACTCACAACTCTAGTCCGATTTATCACTCAGGTCGCCTTCTGCTCATCTCCTGAAAAAAATGGAGATGCTATCATAAGGGTGGGCAATACGTGAACAAACTCATCAATACAGTTTTGCAATACGTCCCCTTGCGTAATCAGGCTGGGATATAATGCTCGCCTCCTTGTCTTTAATAGAATCAAGACTACCCTGCGCTATAAGCATGGGCAATCTTCATTCTATGCCGAGACAGGAGGCGAGCATTATGCTTGTTCAAAGCTGTCAATCACTCTATTCGCTATTTCAGAAATAGGCTTGAAATAAAAGGTCTTAAATGTTGATTCGTTAGACCAATCAGCTGACTTCATGATATCTTGCAAAGGAAACCCCTGCAGAAAACGCTCTAGAAGACATTGCTCCCCTTGCCGAATGTGCACCGAACTTTGATAAATCAATACCTGCACAGTGCATCACTTACCTGACCCATCTCGCAATCGTGGCTATAGCTACTGCATGGAAGGGTTTCCTGCACGCAATCAGAAGTTGAGAGACTCCCCTCGGCCTCACCTCTGCTGTGGCTACTTCATAGTGTTTGATACATTGTGCTACGCATAGCTTGCTATTGCTCCGGAAGTAAGGGTAGGAAATTATCGTGGAATCTGACTTAGTCCTGTTCGCTACATTGAAGGCTACACCTTCAGGATAGACCATTTTCCTATCTATCTCTAATGCCTTCACCTCCGACACTCTCCTGCACGTAAATAAGCAGAGAAGCATGGCCAGCTTCCCTGAGAGTTGGGACCGCAAAAGATCTCTGTTCTCTGGCGAAGCTAGGAATAGCTGAAAGACCAGTTGTACACCCCAGAGTACTGAATATTTCGGTTCTGGAGGCTTCCTTATTTTGACAATACCGAGGATCACTGGATGCTCACCCAATGGCTTCCCTTCCACCTTATCATGCCCTGCCGAAATAGGGGATCTGTAAACTCCAACTGTCCTGTAGGCACAACCATCGCCAAACCTTTCCGCTAAGAAGTTCAGTACATGTAATAAAGAGGCTGTAACGGAATGAACACTGAAACCTGCGCAATAGCTGGACCATCGTTTTTACGCTGCACCATTGCTCCTGATAGTGGGAGGCACCCAGGAGTCTCTAAAACAATTGGCAGCGAGTTACGAAATGCCCGGGAGCTGCCATCATTCCCTGAAACCCTGCAATCCATCAGACGCAGGGTGTCCTCTGCTAGTAGAGGGTGAAGTTGCCCACTCGGACCTTGCAGGATATCTCTCCTGTGGGGAACAATCCTCAGAAAATCCGAGGAAAGTTCCATCACTACTAGAAACCACAGCTGGGACTTCCATATTGCTACTACCAATACTAACTCTGCTCAGTCCCTGCAAACTTTCAGCAGAAGTCTTGTCAACATGACGAACAGAGGGAGCACGTAGTGCACTGCTCCCGTCCATTGTTGCAAGAATGAGTCCGTCCCCACTGCCCCCGTGTCTATTCTCCAACCGAAGTACCTGGGTCTGAATGTTGAGCCTGGATGCAAACAGGTCGGTATGTTGGGGCACCCAGATTACTTGGATCTGCGTGAAGATGTCCGGGTGTAGCTTCTAGTCGCTGGAGTCTACCAGATATCGAGAATTCCAATCTGCCACTATATTCTGTACTCTTGGCAAATATTCTACCACCACTTATATTTGCTGCTGGTGACAGTGGTGCCACAAATCCTTTGCTAATTCTGCAAGCATTCTGGAGGAGGTCCCTCCGAGCTTGTTTATATAGCGGACTGCTGAAATATTGTCCATCTTGAGAAGGACGCAGCAGTTTACTTGGTCGCTGATAAAAGCTTGCACTGCAAAAGACATGGCCAGGAGTTTCAAACAATTTATGTGGAGGCGAAGCTCATCGTGCACCCAAGCCTGCTCTGCTGGGGTCTGACTCTATCACTAGGTCTGGGGTGTCTCCAAAGATTGCCCTGCCGTTCCAGGCTTCCAACTTCTGCAACCACCAATGTAGTTCTGTAAAGGCCTCTTCGTCTAGAGTGACAAACTGATGATAGCCTAGGCCCCCTCTGTGATGCCTGATCTTCAATCTCTGAAGAGCTCTGTAATGTAGCAGCTCTGGAAATATTGCTTGTATTGAGGCCACGAGAATCCCACTATTCGAGCTAGATTGTGAAGCGAGATAACTTTCTTCGCTATTACCACTCCTACCTCATTCTTTATAGCCTTTACTTTGTGCATTGGCAATTAGAGTGAGGCCTTCCTGGTATCTATGACAACCCTAGAAACTCTATTCTTTGAGCAGGCTGAAGGTCTGACTTTTCTGTGTTCATGACAAAACCGAGAGAGGATACTAGGTTGCAAACCCAGGTAGCTTGTGCTCGCAAGATTGGTGGTGCTTTGGTATAAAATGAGAATATCGTCTAGGTAGACGAAGATCCTGATTCCTCTCTCCCGAATAGCTGCTTGTACTGGCCGCATGATCTTGGTAAAGCCCCACAGTGCTTATGCTAGCCCAAAGCGAGGCACGTAAACTTCCAGATCTCTGTGCCCCACCGAAAACGTAGGTATTTCTGATGTTCCACTCCTATCGGAATGGTAAGATACGCGTCCTTGAGGTCTAACCGGACAAGACAATCCCCTGTCCCGAGGAGGTCGCACAGAAGGTGTATCCCTTCCATCTTGAAGTGCCGATACATAATCCATTCATTTAGGCTCTTTAAGTTTATTACTGGCCTGATTTTATCTTCTCTGCGCACTAGGAACATGTTGCTGAGGAAGCCTTAACTCACTTTTTCCTCTCGCTCTATCGCTCCTTTGCTTGCTAGGCTATGTAACTGGCTGAAAAGCAGCTCTTGCTCTTCTAGGGGCATGCACATTGCTGAGGGTACTCGCGTTTGTGAGGGGGTACCTACAAATTCTAATCACATGCCCAAAATCACTTGCAGCACCCATGTGTCGCTGGATAATTCGCGCCAAGCATGCCAGAATAAGAGTGTCTGCCCCCTACTCTCGGGATTACTGTTTTTGAGGTACTCACCGCCTGGTGCACTCTGATGTCTGTAGGCGCTTCTCCCCCTACGGTTCCTGGGGAAACGTGCTCTGGCTGGGAAGAAGCTATCCTGTTGTCCAGTTTCACAATACTGTGCTCTGGGTCCTTGGGGTCTCCGATGCGTGCCAAAGCGACCAGACACCCGTCCCCTCTGCCATCCGGTCCCTGTGAAAACCTGTACAGGGAATATTCTGCAGATGGAGCTCTGTGCGTTTTCCAGGGCAGAGTATGTCTCTGCAAATTGAGACATTTCTCCGAACAATAAGCCCTTTGCGCCTTTGTCCGCCTCGTATGATGCTAGGTCACTGAGCTTGTTATCTATTTTCAACAGCACTCCTCTCCTTCTCTCTGACGACAGAGCGCCATTAGCGTCACCTTAGAGGCAAACTGCCCTTTGAGCCCAGCTAGCTAGGGCCTGCGCATCCTCCGGTGCACCTGTATCTATGGCCTTCTCGGGCCAGGTCCATAATTCTTGCAAGCGGGCCTGCCATATCTAGGAGCTTATCTTGGCATCCTCGACACGCCCGGTCCACTCCTTTTCGAATGTCTTTGTAGGACTTGGTGACAAATATTACCATTTTTGAATCCAGGTCCGGGGTATCTGTGACCTTGCCTGGCAGGTCAGATCTAGGCCATTCTGCCCTCATTTTGGAAAAGACTTTTCTGTCCAATGGTCTCCTCATGGGTTGTGGCATATACTGTGCCACCCTGGGTGAAGGCCCCCATTTAGTAGTTCTAGGATGCCTTATTGCTTCTGTCGAAAATGTTGGCTAGACCCCTTCTTCTTGATCCAGAGGCTGTGTGGTGACGGTGGGGTTTCCAGGAACTTCTTCCGCCTCCCCTCCTTTGTCGTCCGGTGAATAGCCGGCAACCTCTTCCTCCTCTTCATTATTCACCCTTGGGGTAGGGGGTCGAGAGTCTGGCACTGTCGCTTCAGTAGAAAGGTCCTTTTTTGTCTACTGACTGGATTGACTGGCTCTTGGGGTTCCAGATCTACTGCTTCTTCGTGGCTCGGGGGCGTCAACGAGGTGGTCCTCTTGCGAGCCTTTTTACAGCCCTCTTTATCAACTCCTGAATCGGGGAGTCGTGCTGAGGTCCCTTCTCCAGGGCTAAGTGCACTTCATTTTCTCGACTTCTCTTGGTCAGCCTTCTGCTTATTAAGCAAGGCTTCTATCTGGTCCAGTCTCTGTGTCAGGGGCAGTGCCCCTTCTGACAGAGCGTGTAACAATGAGTCATCTAGCACCTTTTTAAAACTGCGGGAGAGATCTTCCTCACCTTTTATGTGCTCCTCAACCCATTCCTCTGAGCTCCACTCAGGGGAGGTGCTTTGAGACACCCTGAGCTCCTGATAATGTGCCATGCTCAAATGCTCGAATGTGCAAGCTGCATGGGAAACTCAGCTGATTTTTGGGCCACGGGATGTCCTTTAAGCGTTTCTCAAACTTCTGCTTTTTTTTAATGTATAAAATCGCTCTGTTGCGCCGCGCCATTAAGATCAAACGTGCACTCCTACTGTGCTTCATTTGTATAAGGCGCGGTGCTTGCCGCGATGCCAGAAGCATTGGAACTAGCTTCTACTGGGTCCTAGTGCCACATGCTCGAGCGTAGACGAGCTCTGAGGCGAAGCAAACTCTTGCCGGGTGTCAGAACCCAGTGCTCCGGCGCTGGCAGTGTAAAGAGGCAGAACCGGCTGCCTAATGCGGGCGCGATCGCCTGCGGCTCCGACCTCCTGAAGTGAAATGAAAGCAAAAACCGCTGCGTGCTAACCGAAAGACTGCTTTTGCATTAGTAAATACAAGCGCGTTTGCTATATAAACGCGAGCGCGGCTCCTAATACATACACCCCATGTTATACATAAACAATAATCCTTAAACGCACGCGCGTTGGCTTTTTAGACATGAGAATCCTTATCTATGCTCCTACTATATGCATACAAATACGTTAAACATTGCAGTCATGATCCAATATCACTTATCTGTGAAAGCAGCAACAAAGAAGAGGAGTAGGGCTTCTGAGAGGGCTTACTTACAGGAAAGGGCAGGGCCTGATTGGACAGAGAGAACAGGCCAGGACTACTCAGAGCCCGAGGATTATGGAGATTGGTAGTTCTTGAGACATTTTTTCTGTATGGATTGAGACTCTACTACCCTTTGTTTTAGTTTTAGTCTCCAGAGGAGTTTAGAGCAACAAAAAATGTGTTTTGAAAGTATTAAAGTTTATAAAAATGTAAAAAACATTGAAATGCTGTGAGATTAGTAATAAAGAAGAAAAGCATAATGCTCGCCTCCTTGTCTTTAATCAAATCAAGACTACCCTGCGCTATGAGCATGGGCAATGTTCATTCCCGACTATACATCCTAACACTCCTGGAACCTATGACCCATAGCAGAAATTAAGGTAGATGAGGAGTAGGGATACCAATGATGCCCCTGCACAATACTTTGACTGTGTAAAGATGAGACAAGTGTAATTTGCTAAGGATTCAGTCTGCAAACCCAGTTCAGAATATTTCTGCCACGCTCCCCCCATTCTATCAGTCAAGGAGGCAGAAGCAAAACACATGTTGTGGACATTGAGCTGAATGCCATACATCAAGACAACCTGTTCCAAATTAACATGGGACCAGGAAGGCATTAGATAACAAGCAGAAAAGCAAAGAGAAACATCACACCTAAAAAACCTCCAGTCACAGCACATGAATGCAAGCGTCCCAAGGATGCAACATGATTGAATATGCTACATGTAGACCCACAATGGCTTAAAAGGCAAGAATAGTTAATGGGTAATACCTCTCCACAAAACCAAAGAAAAACCTTCTGAGCTTTCAGTTTGATCATCGGCCATGAGAAATATTCTTTCTTTCTACTGTCAGCCCTTGATGCCACAACCGGGGCCTCAACCGACCTGGATGCGACACTCAAGCATGTTTGCAACAAATTACCATAAGAACAAGAAATACATTTTGATTTATTCATATTTATTCAAATTAAGCCAAAAGGTTAAAGATTGAACGCTCGAGGTCAATAATCAGAAGTAAGCGATGTCATAGGGATGGCACAGGAAGGTTTCAGCAGGTCTATGATAATCTAAAGCTTCTCTGAGATTCGGATCTATATCTTTCCTGCATATATTATTGTTTTTTATGAGAGGGAGGTGCATCTTTTCACTGTTCCAAGCTGCTGTTGTACTCTGGACTTATTCCTTTGACAAGTTTAATGCTTTCATTATTTATATCCCATGTTTCTAAGAAGATGTGATGGAAAATCTTTTTTTTAAATCTGCTGTAACTAATTGAACATATACCACCTTGAGTTGTGTGCGAAACTGACTAATCCTGAGAACTGAGAGCTTTTTGACCCTAGACCCCTTTTCTACAACCCTAAGGACAACCCCTTCCCTGATAGGCTCATAGGTTGTAGTCACCCTGCCATTCCCCTCGCAAGTACTGGATCGAGGGACAATGGGAATTACCTAAGTAAAGAGCCCTGTCCCAGTACTGTGATGAAGAACATCCTCAATGACTCACAAGGGAGTTCTAAGATCAGTACTGTGATCAGGGAGAAGTGTTGGAGGCATGAGGATTACCTCCAAGAACTATATCCAGCAGTCTAGTCTTTCCCCAAGTCCTGTTGGCCAGAGCCAGTATAAAAGGTAAGACATGGTCAGGAAGCCCTACCTGGAGGATCAAGGAGCAGAAATCTAGTGTTTCAAGAGAAGCGACTGCGGACTACTGCTCCATCCAGAGAGAGGGGGAACATTTGAACCCCAACAGCCTTTGGGGAACTGGGGGAAGCTGGAGGAACCTGGAAGACCAGTCTGCCTCCTCCCAGAAAGAGGGGGAACCCTTGAACCCCAGTGTAAGGCAAGATTGTATGCAGTACCCTTTGGGTGCACTACAAAAACCCTGACCTCCTGGCAATAGGAACCCAACCTTTGGTATAGGTCTGTACTAAACAGGTTGGTAGCATGATTGAGCTGCCAGGCTTATCTCAAGGGGGGGGAGGTCAATGTGAGCTTTAGGGGAGTTACACAGAGATTCACGGTGACAAGTATTCAAATAAACTCTTACATACAAGGTTTCTTGATTAAACAATTATTAATCTATGTAACAGTCAGTTTGGATAAGCCTTCTTCAGAAGGGGCAATATAATAGTAACACACAAATACACTCCAAAATACACACTCTTAATACTTCTAAATGATTAAATACCCTTTTGGGATGGTACACAGACACTTCCTACACCCTCAGGTGACTTTAGTAACTAGGACACTGTGGACATTAATATACCACTTTTTGACATTTAGAATCAGATTTAAGAGTTTGTCAAAGAAGGTTATTAGGACAAAACAAGAGATCTCACAAATATTCTGAAAGCAGGTAAGTACTTTTGAAACTCCCCCAATGCAAAGTTAGTTAACCCCTTCCTGGAAGGAAGACCAAACACAATGTCAGAGGGAAGATTAGTCATTCAGGGAGCCAGGCTAGGCCAAAGTCAATTGGCAAAGGTCTTGGTGACCTGAAGCACTTCTCAGAGGTAGGTAAAAGTCTTGCACAATGTTTTAGAAGTCTTTGTAGAAAAGAAGAAATCAAACAGGGCCACAAGCTGTTTAGGCTTGCGAAGTAAAAAAGCTGTTAGCAACTCTACAGAGCAACCAAGACAGGTCTCAGCAGAGAACAAGTGAGGTTACACGACTAGAGGTAAGTTATCTTAGACTGTACAGCACCTTTGGTTAGAAGAAAAGGGCTTTGGCTTTCAACTCTGCAGATCCTGTGTTCCTGGGCCTCAGTCGTGGGGACAAGAGGGAGGACGTCTGGAGGACTCCTGCACTGCAACGGGACAGTCGGTGACAGAAAAGGACCAACTTCTTTTCAGTGGCACTTCGCGGTTTGAGCTCCTCATGTCTAAGCAAATATCACCGCCACTCTTGGCTGTTGAGATGGACTTTCCTTGCATCTGGGGTCCAGCACTCTCTTGAGGTGGCTCAGACTCGATCAGTCCTGCTTCCTGGGAGTCCGGAGGATTTTCCTGGAGCTCTTGGCCAACTTAAAAGCAACACACACAATCTCATGTTCCTCTGCCTGGCTATTCGGCTACAGCAGCAACTGCAGTGGAATTTCAACCAGCTACGAGAGGATGTCCAGGTGGCTTACTTTGGAGTTGATCTGTCCCACCAACTCAAGGAGAGAAGTCGTCCTTACAGGGCTTCTCTAGTCGAAACAAATTTGGAATTTCAGCACAGCAGTAGGGCTTCACCGGGCAAACCGGCGGTCCAGGAGTTGCAGCAGGCATCTTCTTCAAGTTCTTCTTTGGATTCCTTCATCCAGTGGGTGACTCTGCCTTCCAAGCCAAAAAGTCTCGCCTTTTATGCAGGTTTCTCCTATTCATTCCAGCCTAGCTGTCAGTCACCCAGCATGGTGGCTGTCCTTGCCGGACAGCCAGCAGGCCAATCACCTAAGAGTGCATTCCTGTCTCCTAGCAGACTAAGCACAGGGAGTTTCAGGCACCTCCCTCGCTTCCTGCCCCTGCCAGACACCCTGGAGCCAGAGGCGGGCTTCACTTGTGAATCCTGCCAAGGAAAAGCGAACAAAGGGACCAAACCTGGTTTGACATGCAGAGTAAATCTCAAGAAGGACCTTTCCACAAAGGAATGGCGAAAAAAGAAGCCTGGGGCCATTTTGACAAAAATTGCACCCTTGGGTGCTTTACTGCAACTGCAAACACAACCCGCGGTAAATGCACACCACGGTAGTCAAAAGTAAACCACTGCCACCAGCCATTCATCGAAAAAGGGTAGCATAAAAATGTTACATGAGAAGCTAGACAAAGGGGATACTAAGTAACCCCTCCAGTACTCTATTGTAAGATAGTGTGTGCTGGGTCTAGAAAGTTACAATGTAAGTAAAGTCAATTTCACTTTACTACCCTTGGAAACAGTAGTTTGCCCAAGAGAAGGTATGCAAACCTTGGGGAAATCTGAAAGACTTCCCTGTGCCACTGCACTGAAGCTGCTGTGTGACACAATGTAAAATATGATGCCTATGGAGTTTGTCAGACTCCATAACCAAAAGAAACACAGAGTTCAAATCACATTAAAAATACATGAGAGAGTGGGAAAAAGGGTCTCACTCTCTCCAGGTTAAAAATTCAAGTCCTCAAAATCCAGCAAAGTTGCTGGGGGTCTCTAAGGTAGAGAGGAATTAGCACATTTCTGAGAATTCTCCCTAACACCCCGCATTTTGCAAGGGACTGAGGGAAGCTGGAAACCCTCTCACTGGAGCAGACCCTGCTGGAGACCCAAATACTACTGGAGGCTCTGAAAGGGAAGCAGCTGCCTGGGAACGGAGGAACAAAACAGGTATGTGGGGTCCCCAAGAGGTGCAGGAGAGCAACGGGGTGATCTCAAAAAAACAAGAATCAGAGGGTTGGGGACCCTATCCTTTGAAATTCAGAGGGGGACAAATGAGAAACCAAGGATAGAGTCTGGGACCCTACAATTTGAAAATCAGAGTGAGACAGAAGGGTCTGGGACCCCAAAGCAAAATAAGGAAAAACAGTTGTATACTCAGCAGGGGAGTGAACAAAATGGATACGAGAGAACCGTGCAAGTCTGGGACCCACTCCCAAAAGCAAGAGGGACTGGGACCCAGATGAGAGAGAGGGTCGGAGACCCTGAAGAAGCTGAGAGAGAACCGTACACTTGGCAGGAGAGTGGTCTAAGAGCGTACAACCCAATATTGCGAGTCTGGGACACGCACCCACATATAAAGCCAAACTATAAAGTAAAGAGGCTCTAGAACCCAGAAAGAAATATAGCACTTGGCAGGAGAGTGAATCAAGAGCTTATAACAGAAGCCCAAGTTTGTGAAGCAAGTAGGGTCAAGGACCCGGGGACTGAGAGAAGGAAATCCTAAACCTGATAGCAGATTGTGTCAAGCTGGTAGGATAATGTAAAGTCAGGCAACAGTTCCCTGTGAGATATTCAGGACTTAAGATAAGAAGGATACGTCTAGGGTAAAGGAGCACAACCCGAGCCTTTTGAATCCTGTATTTTGAAATATTATCGTTCATCACCTTTAATACCAGAAGGACTGGGAACTTTTCTGTTGGTGAGATAAAAGGAATCCTCTGCTTGGTAGCGGAATGTGCCAAGCTGGTAATAAAAAAGAACCCTGGAGATAAGAAGAAGTGAAGGGGAAAAGAGCACAACCCTAGTTGGAACTTTGTCTTTGGAACATTATTTTGCAGCAGCACCTTTTGATTACCAGAGAGACTGGGAGCTTTTCTGTTGTTTGAAAGCACAACACACACACTTGTTACTTAGAAGAGACCATCCTCGCACAGTTATCTTATATTATTAGTATTAGGAAGAGTAGCAGGCTTTTGGACACGACAGTGACAGACTTTATGCTTTTGAGCATCCTGACTGTTTTCACTGGATCTTTTGAGGCAGGGAAACCCCCCTTAGATTTAGGGATAGAGAGGCCTTTTCCCTAACCTTTTTCGATCAATAAAAGTATATGTACACCAGGAAAGGCCACCACTGTGTCCAAGCCTTACAACTGATACCTCTGAACAAGTATTGCAGTGATCCAAGCAGTTTCTGATGGATAGGCCCAAGCATGGTAAAGGAATCTAACAGGAGTGGCAATGGAGAACTAGTGCTAAGGCAATTAGAAGTTAAATCAATTATGAGATTAGATTCTTAATGGACTGAATAGCAGTGAGGACCTTCCTTTACTTCTGATATGCATGGCATTGGGTTTTGTGCGGTTAAAAAGAATTGGAGATCGATACAGAATATATCATTTCTCGGGTTGCACTTTCTAAGGACAAAATGTTATGAATGAGTTTTAGCACTTTTAAGCATTGTCACTTTATGGCAGATATTAAAATGTGCATGCCCATAAAATGTAAGAGTATTGCTAAACACTCTGCATCTTAATATTGTAATCAGTGGATTTACTGTTGCAGAATTACTGCTTGCGGTAAATCTGCCAAAAACCCATGGAGTCCTATGGACTTCAAAAATGGGGACTAACACCGCCATACCACCAAGCAGAATCCCAGAGATGTATCACGAATTACAGACGAACACAGAACCAGGCCCATAGTATTCAAGATGACAATAGATAGAAATCAAGCAACAGCAAATAAAATTAATGAACTTACCCTACCTATCAACTATACAAGACATACACTTCTTTACACATTTGTCAGATTGCACAAAAATAGGTTGACACATTTTGCACACATCAGCATTTGATTAATAGCATACCTTCCTTTCATCTGTTTGCAAAACCTACATGTGAAAATACAGTATTCATTATGCTGATTATTCAAAGACTCTTAGATGATCTTACACTGCCATTGTAAAGTGAATGTATCTCCCCCAAACCTGAACTTTTTGGACTCAAGATCAAATCTCTGTCATCAGTAGTAAGTAAGAAGAATACTTGGAATGTTACCACAGTGGTCAATTTCAATTTACTATTTGTAATTTTCTGTAATTAGTGCTTCTATAATTCCATGCCATGACCTCACCGTACTGGCGGTGGGGTTGCCTTAATCTTCCTGGAGTCGGTTCCCTCCTCTATCTTACCCCCTCAGCTCTACACTTCCTTTCAGAGCCTGGTATGCAAGTTGGCTATCTCTCTCTCCTCCACCCTGACCATTGCTAGCATTTGCCAGCCTCCTGGTGCTACCTCCCTGTTACTCTCTGAATGTGCTGATTTCTGTTCCACCTTAATTTCTACCTCCTCCAACCTGCTGCTCTTGGGTGACTTTAACATCCAGTTGGACTCCCCTGGCACAGCATCTACTCTTTTCATTGACCTCTGCACCTCTCTATCCCTCTCCATTCTCCCTTCTGGTCCAATCCACTCGGCTGGACACACTCTGGACACCCTTATCCAATCCGACCTCCCTCTCACATCTCCCATGGTCCCCCCTCTCTCTTGGTCAGACCACTCCCTTTTCTCCTCCCATCTGGGTCCCTATGGCCCTTTGACCTCACCTCCAAAAGCCCTGCCAACCTCGTTCACGAACATCCGCCCGATGAAATGAGTGTCAGCTGCTGCCTTCACTTCCTCCTTTATCCCCCCTTGCCTCCAACTCAGACTCTACCACTGACACTGCTCTCAGCAACTTCCACCTGCCTATCACCAACACCCTCGCCATTCTTGCCCCAGTCGTGAGGATATGCTTGAAACCCGACTCTAAGCGCAAAACACATGGTACGACTTCGAACTTGCATCCCTGAAACGAAAGTGTAGAGCTGCATAACGGAAGTGGCAAACCGCAGGCGCACCCTCTGACAAACCGGCCTGCTGCCTGCTCCAAAGGCAATACAGACTCTCTATCCATGTCAAGAAAAAGGCCCACATTGAGGCACGGGTATCTGGTACATCCAACAACACAGCTGAACTTTTCAAATCTGCAGGGAACTAGCCAACCCTTACACAGTATCCTCCTCCCCTATTCCCTCTCAGGCCCTCTGCAACGCACTCGCCACTCACTCCTCCAACAAAACTCAGGACATCCTGAACAGCCTTGTTACAAACTCTCCCAATCCATCCCATGCCTCCCTTGGCCACTCACCATCCTTCTTCCTCCTTCTCCGCCCTTGTCTCACCGGATGAAGTCACCAGAGTTGTCCGCTCCATATAGGTCTCTTCCAAACAGGTTTTCCCTTGCTCATCCAGAACCATCAAGGACAACATTGGCTCTCTTGCCCCTGCACTCGCTGATCTCTGTAACCACTCCTTTGCTTCTGAGTCCTTCCCCTCCTCCCTCAAGCACTCCCTTCTTAAAAAAAACATCAGCTGTCCCTACCTGCCCAGCCAACTACCTCCCTATTTACATCACCCTCTTCCTGGGGAAACTGCTGGAGAAGTTGGCCCTGTCCCAACTCCACGCTTACACTGAACTAGTTGGTGGTAACCACGACCATCAACCTGGATTATGAGCATCCAGAGACACAGAAACTGCTCTTCTGAACACAGGTGAAGAACTGCTCGCATCCCTGGAGTCCACCTCCCAGCTGTACTCATCCTTCTTGATCTCTCTTCTGCATTTGACATGGTCAACCACTGCATCCTCATACAAAGGCTCCATGACACCCTTGGTATCTCAGAGTGGGCATCAGACTTGCTGATCTCCATCCTCAAGTCATCCTGGGCACCTTCTCCTCTCCTTCTTCCTTCTCCAAGTGTGGTGTCCCCGAGGGCTCTATACTCTAGCCTTCGCTCTTTAACATATATCTCCCTCAGCTGGCACTCCTCATCTCCTCATTCTCCACCAACTTCCAGTGTTATTCTGACAACACACAACTCTTTTTCAAACTTCCTGCTGATCCTCTTGCACCTTCCATCATCCCTGACTGCCTCAATGCCAGCAAAACAGAGATCCTTCTGATTGGGACCACTGCCGCGACTTCTTGCCTTCGCTCTGGCTTCCTCCATGGGCTCTCCCCTGCTCCCTCTTCTGAAGCCAGAAACCTTGGAGTCATCTTCGACTCCTCTCTCTCCTTCCTCCCTCACACTCAGGACATTGCCAATAAGTCCCATTTCCAGCTCTTCCTTCTCAAAGGAATTCTACCTTTTCTCACCTTCCCGCAGAAGCTCAATGTTACCCGAGCCATGGCTCTCTCTAGGCTTGACTATTGCAATCGCCTCCTTCTGAATCTTCCTTCTTCCACTCTGTGACCGCTCCAGCTAATCCAGAATTGGGCAGCAAGTCTTATCCTTGGACTCAAGGCCAGGGGATGCATCTCTTCTGCCTTAAACAGTCTTCACTGGCTCCCGGTCGCTTCACTGATAACATTAAAATCCCTCTGTATCATCCACAAGCCTGTCTGAGGCCAGTGACCACACTACCAATAACTGCCTTACTAAATATTCCCCCTCTAGACCCCTGCGCACCTCTGGCACCAAATCTTTATGTGTAAAGCGTTTCACTAAACAGAGGGCAGGAGGTCGATAGCTTTCCTCAGCTGGCTCCCTTCTTTGCAACAACCTCCCCCTCCATCTTCGTCTTGAGCAGGACTTTCTTAGAAGCTTCTCAAAACTTTCATCTTTAGCTCCTCCTCCCCCCCCACTTTCCTCTGCTTATCTCATTGTTGCTTGTTTGGTGTCCAGGGCCCTTATTGCATCCTCGGGGCCCTGTCCTCCCACACCGAACCGCCCCGAGCTTCTGTTTATCCTCAGCACTTGCCTCGGCTCACCCTCCTCCCTGGAGGCTTGTGCTTACCCTTCATTGCACTTCACCTGTTGCTCACCCATGAGCACAACAGCACCTACCCCATTCCCCCTCCCTTTTGCACTTCCACATTCTGAACACTCACAAGGCATAATAGGTTTGTCCCTCCACCCACTGTGTTTAATATTTCTTTATGTATTCAGTTTGTACCAGTTGTTTAATTGTTTCACATCCCCTTGTTCCCTCCCTATGGGCGTTTTGACACAGTATTTACTTCGTTGTATAATTGTCTACCTAGAAAACAATAAATAAATAAATACATATTACCGCAGTATATGCATAACTTGGACTGCTTTCCTGTTTTGAAGAGGATATTTATTTTTAGAAGATCGTCTTGTAATGTGTTATAGTCTTCTCAGTGGTGGTAAGTGCAACACAAGCATTTGTTTAGTATTATTGTATTGTAGTAATCGATAAGTATACTGGATGTTAAGTAGCCTTTATTCACTAGTATTCACAAAAAGAATACAATTGAATAGTAATAAAGACTACATATTGGATTAGAATACTATATAAAGAAAAGTTAAATAATAAATGTAGTATTCATCTATGGAAGGTCTACTCGATAGGTAAGATGCAAACAATTTTTGGTTCTCGAGTAGCCAATCCTGTTGGCTCAGAGGGAGATCCGTGTTAGGGAGGTAGACTGAAGAAAGCCTGAGCAGTTTAGAGAGCTGCGGGAGGTGGTGGCGTATTTAAATATAATGGGTTTAATGGTTCATTTTATAACACAGTGATTTCTGAAAGATTGGGAGGAAACCATACAATTTTCATTTGGTTCTGTAGGGTAACACATGAAAAAATCCATAGATACCAGGTCACCAACAGTAAACTGGAGCACTTTAAGGATTCTTGTAGTCACAAGAATCCACAAGTAGTCCAGCATTGCCACTGTAAAGCACAATTCATGATAATTGCACCCACAACCTATACCAGCACAGCCAAGCACAATGTCATGATGGTTGTATGCACACAGAGGTGTTGCTTGGTCTAGAAAAGATCAGGGGTTAAGCTAATGTTGGAACTGGCGGGATTCAGGGCTAGCTATAGCCTTTTGGTTGTAGTCCCTGTTGTAGTCCCTGAGCTTCTATCCGGGGTTACAACCAAAAGACGCAGGGCTATAGTCCCCTCAGCCCCCCCTAGCAACGCCTTTGCCAGTATTGCCGCAGTAAGATCACACTTTTGTTGACTGTGCCCAATAATGCAATTATTGTCACTGTAAGAAGACATTGTCAGGCTTGATTAGTATAGATACATATGCCATAATTCGTATATAATGCCCACATAACTCCTTCATGAACATGTTTTAATGCTTCTTGTGTCAATACATTCCAGCATTTTCCTGTTGAACATTGTCCTGCAATTTAAACCATTGTATTCTATCTCTGCCACAAAGTATGCCATCAGCATTGCAACTGCAAAATGTATTCATACTGTCACCAAAGTCAAACCTAAGGAACAAAATCCTTATCTGCCAATGATACTTGCGTACGGCCAGCATGCACCTAAGTGAATTGCACAGCTGTGTCCCGCCTTCTGCTGTGGTGGGCTGACTCCCATGACTCCTGGCAGCATGCCACCTAAGACGAGCAGCAGGAGGGTTGTGACTTGAATCGTCATTGCAGTGGCTGATGGGATTACAGTAACTCACTCGTCTGAAATCTGTTGTCAGCTGCGAGCGCTCACATGCAGGGCATGTGTGCATGGGCTTGGACTGGAACTTTGTGGGCAGTGAAGAGTTGCCCAGCTTAAAATCTTTGATGATCCAGGGCCATCCGGCCTGGACTATGGGGAGGCTGGCAATCCGGTCAAACTCCCCGGGTATGATGGCACTGCGATGTTCTTGCCCTCTATCCACAGGTCATTTATTATCTTCCACCTCATTCGGTCAGAGCCAGCCAGTTCAAGGCACAGTCCATTCCTGTGTCTGCCTTAGGAGTATTGGCTTGCTATGCAGTCCTGAATCCTGTCCGATGCACTGCCAGTCAGCTTCTGATTGTACAGCTGGGGGAAGGGTCTCCACTCTGCCCCACCCATCTTTCAAACGAACACCAATGGGAGTCAGCCTTGTTATCTGTGGGTGTGACGGGGGAAGGATTCCTTCCCAGGTGCTCAATCAGAAATGTATGGTCCATTTACACTGTCATAGAGCTAGGATTATGGACAAAAGGTGCCTGTAAAGGATGCTTACCTGGACAACAGACGAAGAGCAAACAGGGTTGGACTGGCCGTACTGGTCCATCGGCCACTAGCCGATGACCTTTGGGACCTGGGGGCCAGTTTTTTACTGAGGGGCCGTTTTTCTTTATTTTATTATGGGCCGTTTTTTAAAAAAAATATTATTATAAAAATGTGGTTTAGTATTGACATGAAATATTACAATTATTTGAGATGACGTATAATCAGGGTCGGATAGGCCCATTAGCCCGTGGCTGGGTTGAAATCATTTGGAGGCGGCTGTCGGGCGAGGGGCCAGTTTCAAGCCCACTCCTGGGCCGGTCACGCACCAGTTCAGGGCTACTCTGATCTGGTCTGCATGATCAGGGCCTGCAGGCAGTGAGTTGGCACGAGACACCATGGCGCCAGCCGGCACTTTGCAAGTGAAGGAAGTGTTACTTTTTTACAAAACACTGGGAGCGGGACGGGCTGAGGTCAGCCCGGCCTGCTTCCAGTGTTTTGTAAAAAAGTAACACATCCTGCAACTGCTCGCAACTGCGTGCCCCACCGCCTATAATAATGACCCCTCTTCCTGCGCAGGTTGTGTGTATGCGTGTATTGTTGTGGGTGGGAGGGGCGGGACCATAGAGCCGTACATTGGGGAGGGACTGTTGCTAACATACATTAAAAAAAAAAATCTAACAGCATGGAACAAGACGAAAATGTATATTTTCGAGTCCTGTTTGTTTCTGCTGCTTTCACATCCAATGTCTGTTACCTTCTCATTCAATTGGAGGTTGTTTTCCTAATTGGAATCACAAGGCCTGTTGCAGGTTTGGATTGAGGGGCACTGGCAGTGCTGTGTGTAGTCTTTGTCCTAGAATGGATGTATAGAAGCATACATGACAATGGGCCTCATTACACGGTAGGCGGAGGACCAAGGTGTTATTAGCACCTTGGTCCATGCCGGTAAAATACGGGCACCGCCTTGGTGGAAAGGGGAATTACCGCCCTATTCCAAGGTTGGCGGGGCGGTAATTCCCCCTTCCCCCATTGCCCTTCCCCATTCCCATTTTTGCCCCATAGTGCTCTATGGGAATGGGGAAGGCGCTAATTACGGTGCCGGAAATTGCGGTACCGTAATTAGCACCCTAGTCCCTTTGCGGGTTGGTTTTTAACGCCTGCTAAATAGCAGGCGTTAAAGTACCAACCCGCAAAGGGACCTCGTAGTAAGGCGGTAAGGGTTTACCGGTACCAGTGCCCTTACCGGTACCGGTAAACCCTTACCGCCGTCTGTGTAATGAGGCCCAATATATCCCATTCCATGCAGAAGTTGTAATTCTATTGCAAGTGTTTACATATGTGCAAACATTATCTTTTCCATTCAGGAGATGCTAGTGCGCGCGGTTTAAACTTTGCATTCGTGGACTTTTAGTCAGGCGCCCTCCCCCCTTAAAAATCCCAGCTTCAAGGTTAAAACAAGACCAGGCTAGTATCGACCACATGTAATGGATAATGTTGGCATGCATGTTTTTACTTTGCAATTTGGAACTTGTAGTCGCCCAAAAATCAAGGACTGCAAATACCAGAATGCAAAGTAAAGACAAAAGTGGACTGGTGTATTATATACCCTGAGAGCCTGATGGATGACATATGTGCTAAAGGTCGGGTTTGAGGTGCAATTACAGATGTTTGTGTGGTCTGGGTCACAGTACTGGATTAGTGGGGGTGCTGTAGCCTGCAGATCACGGCAGCTCTGTGCAGGTCCTAGTATTGGAATAGCATGACATGATGCCAGGCAGTATTGGGATGCATTGGCAGCATTTTGTGTTGTGCTTATTCACATACATATTAGATGTGTCATTGTTCTGAGGACTGTGTGTAATTTTCAGTGCTGAAATAGCATAGGTTCAGTTCAGGAGTGCAGTGCATTTCAGAAGCTGTACGTGGGCCCTCGTGAGTGTGCTCTAAGTCAGAATGTAGGGCATTGGCAGAAATGTGTGTGGGTGCCAGTACTTATGCTTTGCCCACATTTTCTGATTTACACTGATTTCATGAGCACTCACATTCACACCACAGAAATCTATGCAATGCGCCAGGCCTACCTCCACTGCAGTGCTTTCTGTTGGATAATGTTGAAAATGATTGCATTTAATAACTTTTCTTAAGTGATAGTTGGCATCACACGTGTGTGCTTACTTGCGTAATGCTGTTGTCAGAAGGGCAACACGTATATAGGCTTATAGCCGCTTATTTTGATCCAGGCGAGGGACTTGTGCCTTTTCAGCATGGAGCTGGGTGCAGTGGTAAAGTATGCATCTGTTTCCAGCCAATTCCTCTGGGCAGCAAATTGGCACGCATTTCAGCCTTCATGGATTTTATTGCTGGTGGTGATGCTCGAGTCACAACAAATACCCACTTGTTTGTTTTTTGCACATGAAAAAAGAGGCATATTCCCTAAGTAAGTTTATCAATGCCACCTGCTATTCACATTTCTAGCAAGCAGCATTTACCGTTTGTTTTGTTATTGGATGCCGATACAATATGAAAACCGGGGTCATTTCCGTGTGTATAGTTACACCTGTTGTGTGCTGGATGTGTGGTGACACAGGCCAGCCATTGGGGGTTGGGTTGCCCTTTTCTACAGGGCATTGGTCAGATCCATTATTAAGCAGGACAATGACATTACTCCTGAAGTCTCAATCCACCACTCCATTTCTCTTATCAGTGGAACGAATCATGTATAGATCAGTCTTGGGCTAATTCTGCCTGTTGGTACCTCAGAATATCAAGACCTTTGCTCATTGTACTATAGCCGATATGCTAGCTCAGTGGGTTGAGCGCTCGCTGCTGTGATGAGTGTGAGATCTGCAGGTTGCAGGTTCGAACCATCCCAGCCTTTAATTCTTCTGAGGTTGATGAATGAGTGCCACCACAGGTTGGGTGATATTGTATGCATATTTTTTCCATAAAAAAGAGCTTAAGCGTAAGTGCTATACAATAACATATTATCATTTGGCCTTGGACATCTGCTTGCATTCACAGTCATTTGACAATATGGATCTATACACACAGATATTAATGATACATATGATGATCCATTCTTGTATGAAATGTATATCACATTAGTGAAATCATAACCGTATTTTTCGTAGTGTACTTAGGAACAATGCTATTTGATGCCACTTCCTGTTTTGCCAAGGGGTGAAGGGTCGTGTTCATGCCATTCCTGCGCCTCGGAGCTGTGGACCCTTTCACAGAACTGTATGCAACGTTATGTTATTTTATGAGTTGTGTTGCAGTGTAACAGACACACGAACCCTCCATAAGTAGCATTTTCTGTAAAGTCTTGAATTGACTCGATTCACGTCAGATGATGGTTTGAGGGCCACTTTTTTAAGGCCACTTTTTTGAGGTGAGGGGTGGGCCACTTTTTCTTGGGTGTCCAGGCCTATTTCTTGTCCCAGTCCGACCCTGAGAGCAAACATTTAATTTGCCCATGACAAATATGGACAGGCGGCTATAATAATAACAACGTTCAATGACTATAGAAGGAGTAGAACTACTGTTAACATGCATGGAGAAATGTAATCCTAATCTGTAGGCATAACCCCCTGCTCTTCTCTCTAGGTGTGTTCAAGGCGGGACCACGGCTATCCCTGGAGCCTTCGGTTGTGGGAAAACTGTGATCTCTCAGGCACTGTCAAAGTTCTCAAACAGTGACGTTATCGTTTATGTCGGATGTGGGGAGCGCGGTAACGAAATGTCAGAGGTGTTGAGGGATTTCCCTGAGGTGAGTCACTAAAATAAAATGCCACATTTTTGGTATAACACATAATATTTAAAGAGCCCTTTGTGACAGGCATTCTATGCTAAAACTCATTATCAATTACAAAGTGAATATGTCTGCACAGCGCCCTGTGTATGTCAAACCTCCCTGTTTGTGTGAAAATACCTCCTAAGAGGATGACCATGATAATGTATACATTTGACTTTCACGGTGAATATGCTACATATCGTCAGCATCTGGTGCATTGAAAAGCAGCCTTTGTCCCCTAGCGTTGTAGGTACACAGAAGTCCATATACACTTCACATAGAGCTGCTAAGGAGCCCCCACTTCCCAACTCCCACATACTCATATAAATGCACCTATACAAAAATTGGTCGGAAGAAGTCGTTCAAAACACGAGGTATGGCTAATGAGCTCTCTCGCCTGACTCACACTTCAGTTAATTGTTTATTGTGGAATCAAGACATTTGTAAAGCGGAGCAAGAGTGTGGTACATTTGATTTCGCCAATTCAAATTTGTAACAAATAAAATAATAAAGGGTCTTTCCTTTTCAAGAGAATGAATGCTAACTAGCCCTCGGGAAGGCTAATGCTAAATAATAGTTATTTATGATCTTTTAGCCCCAGTCACAGATATGTTCTGTGTCATTTTCAAACGGTTTAGCACTCTCTCACCCCTTTTTATTTTTAGCTGAAACTTAACAAAGCCAACTTTGCCAAATCATTCCTGTGTATATGGGGGTTTGGATTGAGTGACATATTGTAATACTGCTCTCCTTTTAATTCCTGATGTGCATGGATTCAGTCTTGAGGTGTGTATTCTAGCTAGCTGTTTTTGGTTTTGGAACATCTAGTGTAATTTCTTTTTGTCCTTCCACTCACCATTCGTTCATCTGATCCGCGGCCTTCTGCGTTGTCACATGCCTTCCCTGGTAAAGTCCTTCATCACAGTTATTCAACTCGTCACAGTCCTTCACTTTTGTTACACTCCTTTGTCTCAGTCCTTGATCACCACAGTGCTTCTCTCCTGCTATAATGATTTGTCACAGTCCTTCTCCTTCATCACAGTCCATCTCATTCATCTCAGTCCTTTTCCTTAATCACATTCCTACTTTATCACTCTCCTCCGTAATCACAGTCCTTGATCACATTCCTTTTCCTTCATTGTTATTATTATTATTATTATTATTATTATTATTATTATTATTATTGTTATTACTATTATGGTATTTATTGAGCGTGGGCTTTGCTTTGAGAAGCAGTGCAGCGCTTTACAGCGGTATACAACAATAGAGATACATAACAGAGTGCTTTACAGAGGTGACAACAGAACAGATATACAGCGAGGGATGGGGGGCACAGAGGAAGGGTACAGCGGTACAGGGTGGCGGGAAAGGGATGGGCGGGTGGCGTCTAGCGAGTCAGGTGGCACGAGGTGCGATGTGATGGCCTAGTTGTTGAGGGGAAGAGATTCCCTGAAAAGGTGGGTCTTGAGTTCTTTTCTAAATTGTAGGATTTTCTAAATTGCAGATTTCAAGTCTGCACATGTTCTGGCTTCTGGTGGTGCAATGCCTGCCAGAGATGCTGAGTTTCTCTGCAGGATAGTTGGGTGACTAGAGGGCGACAGACTTATAGGTGATGCAGCAAGACTTGAAAGTGATTTGTTTGTTCAGTGAGAGCCAATGAAGGTCGATGAGGGCAAGGGTGATGTGGTTGTAACTGCGTAGACCCTTGATGAGGCATGCGTCCGCATGTAGGACACTTCTCAGGGGAACGAGGGAGGACAACGGGAGGCTCGCAAGGAGTCCATCGCCCCCATCCAGGTGTGATAGGACTAGTGCTTGAATGGTAAATATAAAGCTGTCCTTCCTAGTATTTCCCCTTCAGCACAGTTCTTCTACTTTTTCACAGTCGTTCAACACAGTCTTTCTCCTTTGTTACAATCCTCCTTTGTGATAACCCTTCAACTTGTTCCCACTCCTTTCACTTTGTCACAGTACTACATCACAGTCCTTGATCTTCAACACAGTCCATCAACACAATCATTCTCTTTCATCGTCACCCCCATCATTCACTAAGTCCCTTTCTTTTGCCACAGTCCTTCTAATTGGCAGCTCTTTATCATAACCCTTCTCCTTCATCATATTTCATATTTGTCAATCCTTCGTCTTTGTTACAGTGCTCCCTTGTCACACTCCTTCTTCTTCACAAAAGGCCTCTCTCACAATCCTCCTGTTTCATCACAAACTTTCATTTCTTTGCAGTGCTTCTTTTGTGTCACAGTCCTTCTGCTTCATCACAGTTGGTCTTCTTTGTCACAGTCATTCTCTTTTTCTTCACCTTCCTTCATTCAAACCTTTCTCCTTCTTTATAGTATTTCTACTTCATCCCCGTCCCTCGTCAAAGTCTTTTTTCATTTTCACAGACCTCCTCCTCCATCACAGTCCTTCACCTTCTTCAAAGGCCTATTTCTTCATCACAGTTCTTTGACACAGTCCATTTCCTGCGGCAGAGTCATCCTCCTTTGTTACAATCCTTTTCCTTTAGCAGAGCCCTTTATTTTAATCACAGTCCTTATCCTTCTTTGTAGTCCTCTGTCAGGGTCCTTTTCCTTCATTACAGTCCTCCTCCTTCATCACAGTGCTTCTCCTTCTTCACAGTTCTTCTCCTTTGTCACAGTTCTTTTCCTTCCTTAAAGTCCTTCTCCTTCGCCATCGTCATTATCCTTTATCATTGTCTTTTTTCTTAATGACAATCCCTCTCCTTCTGCGCAGGCCTTCATCACAGTCCTCTTTTGTCAGTCCTTATCCTTTTTCCCAGTCCCTCACTTTCATCATAGTCCTTCCCCATCATCATAGTTCCTTTTTAGGTCACAGTTCTCTGTCACAGTCCTCCTTCATTATCATAGTCCACCTCCTTCATCACAGTTCTTCTCCTTTGTTGTCATATTCCCTCACCTTTGTGACATTCCTTCTCCGTCTGCAGATTACATCTCCTTCGTAATAATCCTTTTCCTTCATGGCAGTCTGCATCCTTTGTCACAGCTCCTCATATGGTTCTAACTGTGTGTCACAGAGCTGCCCAATGTGCAATGCAGTGAAGGAGGATGAATATCACTTCTTCATTGTTGTCCAGTATTAAATGATAATTGACATACATGGAGGGTTCAAATACTGAAATGTAACAATGTGACTACTGTGATTGAAGCTTTAGACTTCTGTAAGGTACCTAATGGGTCTTTGCTGTTTCAAGTTATTTTAATATGGACTTGGAGTCAACGTAAGAAGTTCATAAAATCATGTTTTGGAGAGATATATGCAATGCATGCTTTATGATAATGATGTATGGATTGTTTTAACAATGTTTTATGTACATTATGCTTTTATGGTTTTTGACTGAAAAAAAGCAATCACTCAATCAATTAATCAATCAAATAAAAATACCTATTGTTAAAACCAAGACTATGGTTTCCTCCGTTTTTGTAGTTCTCCAAAAAGCTACGAGTAATTCTAAAACTACTGTCCTTCTTAAACAGAAGAGTGGGTCCATTAAAACATGAGGGAATCCAAGCAGGGTAAACAGGAAGACCCCAGTGCTAAATCTGAAAAGCCTAAGCAGGGAGGCAGTAACTTTACAATCCCAGTGTAAGTGCACTCTGGAACAGTGACCTCAGTCTCCCGCTTGGCAAATCCAGAACAATGCATTATTACTCAGGAGACACCTAACATTAACCTAGACCAAGATACGGGGTCAGAGCAATTAAAGTGATTCCAGCATATAATTTCATTTACCTCGGACCTCCCTAACAGATGGTGAAATTGTGTTGCACACTTTTATTTAATCCCAAGAATGATATTTTACATAATCCTAACAATATCTAATACATCTCCATATGCAAAATCACTGAGCATAAATCATAACTGGACCATTGTTTGCAAATTATTGCAAATGTGAGCCCCCAAAAGGCATACATTCTATGAATACCATAAAATATAATGAACAAGCCTTTCCACACCATAAACTCAGTTAATGGGGGAAGTCAACAGGGCTACCATGGTCGTTTTAAGTTTAAATAATGTTGTGGGAGAGATAAAGTTAATATTAAATGGAAAACATACCTATTGAAGACCAGGAAACCAGGTCAGCGCAATGAACTGTAGAACATAGCTGAGGAAATTGCTAAAATTGCAGATGAAGGGATCATATGAGTCCATTGGATTAGAAATATCACGGGATGCTAATTCATCCATGATGATATAGTGCCAGTGTTATGCCATGTAGACCAGACAGGCCAGACCTATGACTGTGTCATGCTACACAATCTGAATAGCTATCTAGTATTAGGCTTAGTGGCCAACAATAATACAATGATTCCAACAATATTCCTGCTGATCCACATTAAGCCTTTGCCACCTTTACCACTGCCCAAGCCAACTGTAAACCCTAAACATGAGCTCAGTAGAATGACACATAGGCTTTCCTCTGGACCACCCTTGAATAGTGTCACCAGTCATACCGTTGCCACAAGAAGTACATCTTGGAAGTTAGCGTGCCTCTTTAAAATAGTCTAAAAAGGTCCAAATGGCATGAATTTTTTACTCCGAGTCAAACGATTGCTTAAGATCTGGCTTGACCAATGTAAGAGGAAAGTTCTCTTGTTAAAATCATTAAGGGCGGTTAAAACTTAAAATATGAGCCACTTGAAAATATCATAGACATTCTCCACGAGGAAGACTTGTTTAGCAGATTACCAGATCTTTGTGCCCTGACACAAAAGACTGAGCAATGCTTCACTTTTGAAGCGGCACAATTATGGCACACAGTCTTCAGGTCCTTGATTGGCTGGCTGGAGGTTCACCTGCTCAAGTGACTTTTAAAGTCCCTAAAAGCACCAGACATTTTGATTATGCCGGAATTAATGCAGTGGATTGCACATACACTGAACAGCTTGATGCTATAACTAGATCAGAGAGCGACCATAACCCTGCAGGCTTAGCAATGAATTTAGAATTGATATTGATATTGATATTTAATTTCTATCAAGCTCGTACACAAGTGTTTCAGAGTGCAAGGCAAGGGAGGGGAACAGGGGAGAACAAAACAACAATCTTACTAGGCCCAGTGACATTGAAGAAACGCAAGTGCATGGGAGACGGGGAGGGGAAAGTGCATTGAAGGGGGGAGAAGTGGAAAGTGCGAAGCAAAGGAGAATAAATAAATAAATAATACATACCACAAACAGTGATAGTGCAGCCAGCAATTGGCAAGTGCTAGGTTTAAGGCAGCGGACAGGGTAGGTCTGATAAGTGCAGGATGAAAAGGGTTGGAGCTGTATGGGTAAAGATACACACCCCAGTGCAAGGGGTGGCCCGGAGGCAGTGCGGGTGGGTGGCAGGTGAGCAGTGCCAAGAGGGAACAGATCAGCAGGGGAGAGGAGGAGCGAAGGCAGAAGAAAAGAGGGAGGTCTTGAGGTGCTTCCGGAACCGTAGATGGTTCTCCTCAAGTGTTAGAGTGGCAGGGAGGGTGTTCCAGAGGAAGGACCCAGCTGAAGACAGAGATCTACCCCTGTTATGCTTGAGCTAAAACATGGCGCTGGTGCGCAGTGTATTCTGGGAGCACTCAGAGCCATAATGGATATTTACTTCATGCCGCAGTGAAAAGCTGTACTCATTTTGCTGATAGCTATATTTACTGTGCTGAAGAAAACATGCTTTCCAAACCTGGTATGCAGTTAAGGACATTCTGCTGGGAAAGCTAGCTTTGTTATGTCTTGGTATGAGTTATGGGACTGTTTTCCGTGGCGCTTGTTTTTAGAGGAGGGGAGCACTTTGCTCCTTGAGGTTACTGTCGGTTGACCCAGCTGGCAACCAACGGCTGCCTATCAATGCGCAAGTGGGTTGCCAGAAGGTTTGAGAAATTACCACCCCTTTTTGAGGAGTGCATATATGCGGAACCCCTTAACGGTCAGACGAGACCTCAGCCGGAGGGGGGACGCTTCCGTCCGGCATACCTGTGGGCTGTTGTGCTCTCGGCCTGGCTGTCATCGGGGTCTTCCAGCCGCTTCTGGCGAGATGAGGGATCCAGTTACGCCCACGGTGATGTATTTTCTTTTGAATTCTCTATTTCTTCTGTGATTTATTACTGTGTTATCACTTGTTGCTTCCAAGCTTTGAATAAATAGCCGTATAAGTGCTCATTATTTTCTAAGAGCATGTGTGGTTGCAAGTCATTGCGTCTACCTGCGTTTAAAGTATTGGCTCCGTAATTGCACTGGTGATTAATGAATGTCCCTGCACTCTGGGCGAGAAATACAACCCCCAGCTTGTTTCTTTGAAAAACGACTGACCCTGAGTGAGTTAGAGGTAGAGGAGCGAAGAGCTCGAGAGGGGAGGTATTTGCGGAGGGATAGCTGAAGGTGTTTTGGACCCAGGCCCCAGAAAGCCTTGTGGACAATGCAGAGGGTTTTAAATGTAATCCTTGCATCCACTGGGAGCCAATGTAGGGATTTCAGAGCTGGAGAGATATGATCCCAGGGATTGAGGCCAAGGACAAGTCTTGCACTCTTGTTCTGGATCAGTTGCAGAGGGCGGAGAGTAGAGGCAGGAAGATTTAGAAAGAGGCTGTTACAATAGTCCAACCTAGAGAGAACCAGAGCTTGGCAGACCATGAGCTTCTGGGGGAAGGACAGGAAAGGCAGAGTACCTCTGAGAAGGTGCAGTAGGAAGTCTGACTTTTTAGAGCCATCAGAGATGTGGGCGAAGAAGGAAAGTGTGGAGTCAAAGATGACCCTGAGGTTCTTAGCCTCGTAGGTGGGGGTAGGAGGAGGGCCAAGGGAGGCCGGCTAGAGAGCTAGGGGAAAGGATGGTGAAGGTGTGCCGATGAGGAGGAGCTCCGTCTTGCTGGCATTCAGACAAAGATCATTGGCGGCACACCAATCTTGAATGGCAGTTAGGCAATCAGAGATGAAAGAGGGGGAGGAGGTTGCCGAGCGCAGCCTGAAAATGAGTTGAGTGTCATCAGCGTAGCACTGGAAATTTGAGCATAAAATGGCAATGCAGTGGGAGTGAGTTGCCAGGTATTGATTGAAAAGCCAGGGCGAGAGGATAGACCGCTGGGGAACACCACAGGTAGAGAGGAAGACAGATGATAGGAAGGACCCAAATTAACAAGAACAGTTAGCTATAATGCATTCAAAGACGTGCTTCACATACACTGCTCCAACAATTGTAACTGAATGGAACTGGAAAAAATAAGGCAATAATGTAGATCTATTTGTGATTTATCACAACTTCCTACCTACGTTTGAGCAGGTCCAAGGCCCTGTAAAAAGTACAAAAAGTGAAATCTGGGATTCCTATAGGACCAACGTAGATGTTGTCAAGCCTTCTGTAACCAAACTACAGTCCCAATGTTCTCCTTTGTCTTATAAAAAGAAGACATGGTTCGATAGGGAGTGCATGGTCCAAAAGAGGACTCTACTAGAAGCCGTCAAGTTCAGCCAGGGTAGTAACTGGGGAGCAAACATGTGGCAAGAAAGACTTATGAACTCTTAAGAATGAAAAGAAACACTTTGAAAAATAGTATTGCTGGTTTCAGATGGAATTAAGGTCATGATGGAATCATGCATACCAGAACAAAAATGTTCTGATCACTTTAGCATTCTGTATAATGAAACCAGAAATGTTTCTTCAATTGGAGAAGAGAGTAAGAATTTATCAACGTGTCTGTCTTAAGCCCAGGTAATATCTCACTGTTGGTGAAGGAGGCTGAAAGAGCACTCATGTCAGAAGGTCCAGGTAAGGCATCAGGCCCAGACAAGGTATTTTCAAGGATGAAGTATAGATCTGGGCCACATAGCTGGCACAGTTATTTAATTCTGCCCTTGAATTGGGAAAGGTTTCTGAGGGTTGCGGGCATACCAGGGAAACTTCACCATATTGCCCTCTGTGACTCAAAGGACAGCACTTTTGGGCACCTACTGCCGGTGCATGTGATAGAACAGAGGACCTTAATAATGTTATCTCTGTGCCTAAATCTGGGCTCCAAAAAGGTATAAGCAGGATATACCAGATGTTTAGACTGCACCTCCTAACTGAGAAATATATGACTCCTGAGGAAACAGAACCTTTATTTTCCTTTTGTTGATCGACAAAATGCATTAAATGTAGTACCAAGGAATTCATTGTAGGCCAAATTAATCAACTTGAATATCTTATCTCAATTACTTCAGGCTTTCATGGTATTATATAGGAATCCTTTGGCACTGCTAGATATGGCTCTTAGGGTGAACACACTGCTTCCTTTCCAGAGGAGAAAAGTGAGTCCTGGCCCTTGCTTTTTTATGCACCTACATCAATTATATCGCTGTAAAAACCACTTCCCTTACATTGAATGCAGCTTTTTTTTTACAATTGTCACCCATGAACATACTGTTTCTTGCCGATGACACTTGTAACGGCCGTCCACCGGGAATCAAAAGCCAACCAGACCTGAATATGAAGTGCAGCATGGGTTTATATGGGGATTGTGTGCCGTTTAGGTCCTAAACATTAAATGGGGTAGACAAAGGCAACCAAAAACTATTTCAAGATTCATAAACTGACCCCCTCCTAAGGTCACATCCAAATTCATTATTTCTGTTTGTCACCAGGATTTCATCTATGGTGGTGTCTCCTTTGGGCCTGTGAAAAACACAATGCTCTCCTCTTCCTCAAAACTCCCAAATAACCTCTTCTTCTTCGTACTCCTCTACAAACTCTGATAGGTCTTCTTCATTCAGCTCTTAACATCTCTCCTCAGCCCCCTTGGTATCTCCTCCAACTATCTGCATGATCTGTCTGGCTTATATTTCTCTTTTCAATTCCCTAACACACTCTTTATCTCTCTTTTCAATTTTGCTCCTTTTCTTTAACACCAGTGTATCACTTCCTACCTCCTCCTCCTCAGTCTCTGGCTCTCTTTCGCACCTCTGAGCCTCATCCTCCTCCAGCATATACTGAATCTCTTTAATGATATTAATCTTCACCTGATACCTCTCCTCCATATATATGCTACTCATTGTCTTCTCCAACAACCTACTTAGTACACTCTTCCTCCACTTCCTTGGTCTCTCTTCATGTAACTTCCTTGTGACTTGCCTTCTCCACCACCTTACCTTCTCCTCCAAACTTCTCCTATTCCTTCTCCTCCATACATCTCTTGTATGTCTTTTCCAACCACTTTCTTAGTTCTTTTCTCTTCCTTCCCTTTGATCTCTCTGGCTATGACCTCCTGTATTCGCTTCTAGCTCTTCTCCAGCACCTTTTCTAACACATTTTGTACCTTCTCCAACAACAAAAAATGTTCAGTCTCCTATTTTTACCACCCAACGCTTGACACACTTTCACCTCCTCCTTGAATTCTATTGACATCTCTTTTTGCTATTTGCCACCTCATCCAA